>NW_022589743.1:10219594-10635644 GCF_004348235.1 Phoca vitulina | reverse complement strand
AATTCCTCATATCAGTGAGGTCATATGATACATGTCTTTCTCTGTTTGACTTATTTCGCTCAGCATAATACCCTCCAGTTCCATCCACGTCATTGCAAATGGCAAGATCTTATTCCTTTTGATGGCTGCATAATATTCCATTGTATATATATACCACATCTTCTTTATCCATTCATCTGTTGATGGACATCTTGGCTCTTTCCACAGTTTGGCTATTGTGGACATTGCTGCTATAAACATCGGGGTCATGCACACTATTTCATTCACGTGCCTACTACAGCCATTCCGAGAGAGGCTGGACAGGTCCCATTTTGCAGATGGGGAAACTGAGGCTTGGGGCAGTTAAACAGCTTGCCCTGAGAGAGCTCCATGGTCCACGATCTTACTGCCGTAGCTTGCTACCATTAAGTACATTCTTGTTTGCCAGAAGTGGAAGAGGGCTTTTCCAAAGAAGTTCTGACGTCTTTGAGTCTCCCATTAGATAAACTTGGGGGAATTTAAAGCAAACAAAATTCCAACTACCCTCTCTTCAACTCTCTGCTCACCCCAATTCCTTGTCCTTCACATAATATAAAGGGTTACCGTCTGCAGCACCCACCTGGGCTACCATCCCAGACATATTTGGATTTATAAGCAGGTGCATTTGGTGCTTTTGTCTTTCTTCCCAGGTCCTGTTTCTTAGACGTTTTACCATCTGCAGAATGGAGCTGTCACAGGACAGAGATCAACTGCCTTTGGGTGCCAGCTCCAGCGGGGTTAATGGCCCCCAAAGGTAGACACACATTGGAATGGCAGGTGTGGGTGGTAAGCAGGATAAAGACCACCCAGTGGCTGTGGTCACATGCCCAGCACAGCCCCGGGCACACAGTGGGCTCTTTACTGATGCTGCTGCTGCTAAATAATTGAGAAGGAGCCACAGGTGCTCAGGAAGACTTCCTGCAAAGAAGTCCAGAGGATGGAGGAGGGAGCAGAAGAAGAGGGCTAAGTGCTGCCAGGTGCTTGAACCACAGTGCTTCTGGGAAAGCCGCTGGGTGGTACCAGCTGGCCACCCAGGACAGACACATCCGGGGGCTCTGTCCACTGACACGCTGGCTGTGCTGGAACCTCCCTGGCCAACTGGGAACCCCAAGGCTGGTGCTCAGAACCCTAGAGCCATTTGGCTCAAATTCAGGGGCTGCTTCTTCCGTGCCCAGGAGACCCGCCCCTCTGTTGCACACCTCTCTCCCTTCCTCTCCTTCCACATGCACCTGAGGGCATCTATTCCCAGACCCCCGTCACCTCCCACCCTTCCCCTTGCTGCTGCTCACCTCTCCCGGAGCACCTTCTCCCTCGAGAAGTTCCATCCATCAGGCCAATCCCACACTTTGGCTTTTTCATAGACTCGTGGAACTGGGAACCTGGAAAGGCCCTCTGAGGTCTCATCCAAATCCCTCCTTTGACAGATGAGGGCTACCTGGGGCCCAGAAGCCACGTGGCTTGCCCAAGGCCACTCAGCCAGCTGGCAGCAGACCTGAGACACGAACCCAAGACTCCTAATGACCCTTAACAACTCCGATACGCATACATGAGCACAAAGGGGCTGCGTCTCCGGGCAAGAACTGAGAGTGGAGGCCGCGGGCCACTGCCTGGATCCTGGCAGTGTGTTCCTTCTCAGACAGAGTGGCACGCGTGGGAGGGTACGCCGGAGCTCTCTGCCAGAATGTCCAATTTTCTCTCTTGCCATGTTTGCACACCGCCAGCTCTGATACGCCCTCATTGTGCAGGATCTTAGTACATTTCTAAGCTGTGTTTCTGGCTCTGAAAGGTGCGAGGTCCATACCATTGCACCCCAGGAAACTAAAGGCAAGAACAAGAAAGCCCCCAGTCCACAAACGTTAAGGCCAAAAAGCCCCAATGGGTAGGTGGAGAGAGTTAAGTAGGATAGTAGGAAAGAAGGATCCGCCCAAGGAGAGGAAATTTCAGCCCATTGCTGATTATCCTTCATTATTCAACTGAGCTGCCGTAGATGCTGGAAGGAGACAGATGTTTAAAATGTATGGAAATATCCTTTCCTCCTGGGATAAGGAGGAGGGAGACGGTGTTGTTATATATGAAGGAATTCCCTCCTGGTTGTTTTCTCCAGGAATCCTACTACCACCCTCTAGAGAAATGAGGCAAAATGAGACCAGCAAGACTGTCCTGGGCTCAAATGGGTCTTCCCTCTCCCACGCTCTAATCCCCTCCCCACACACTTCACAGCAGCTAACCACGGGCCTGGCCCAGAGCTAGGCACTGAGAGGAGCCCACAGTCTAGAGACAGGATGCACAGGTCACAAAGTGCACATAAGGGCCACAGAGTGCTATGGGAATGGAGGGACAGAGACACAACCAGATGCACAGGGTCGGGGAGGGAAGGAGGAGACTGGCATGGCCTGCAGGCATCTGTTGGCTGAAGGATGGGTAAATGGGGTGCACAGAAGGAAGAGAGTTCCAAACAGAGGACACACCAGTTAAAGAGGGGAGACAGAAAGTGTATGTGGTTTGGTGCGGCTGAAGCTGAGCATGGGGGAAGGCAGAGGCAGGGCGCGCGCACCATGAAGGGCCTTGGAGGGCCTCATCTCCCTCACCTAGGAGCTTGGGCTTTGCTTGGTGGTTATTGGGGCCACTGAAGAGAGCTGAGCAGGGGAATGACGTGGTCAGACCAGCCTTGTAGAACCATCATCTGGCAGCATCTGAAGGATGACCAGAGGCCCCAGCTGAAGGTCAGGAGAAGAGTTCTGGCACTTGAGGAATTGCAGAGTGACCCAAAGACAGAGCAGCTGAAGAGAGGCATCAGTGCAAGCTTCTTTTTAGGACTGGAAAGACTGATGATGGTAGATGTGGGGGGACAGGGAGACAATCCCCAGGGTCCTGACACCACCGACATGGAACCCACAGGAATAGGATGTGGCCACGCCTATCACCTGCTTGGAACACCCTGGTGTCTTCCAACCTCGCAACCACAACTCCCCAATTTGGCACCAAAGACTAGCTCTGCAGTCTTCCGACCTGGCGCCACACAGCAGGGTCCTGTTGGCCGCGCCTACCGCACCTCCTCACAGGCCCTGTGAGCCAGCCTTCACAGGTCCTGCTGCATTTCCCACATCTGTACCTCGGGCCACGTCCCTCCCTCTGCCTGCGGAAATGCAGCCTATCCTTCAAGTCCCGCTCACATGTCAACTCATTCCCTCCCCACCCTCTGGGTTTCTCTCCTGTTCTTTTACTTGGCGTGTACCCAGTATTCTCCTTGTAGGATGTCATCTGTCACTGTCTCACACACTAGACTCTTAAGTTCCTTGCAGGTAAGGACATGGCTGGGTTTCTCTCTACAGCCTTTGTGGAGTGTGGACACACTAGGTACTCAGTGAGTCTGGCAATACACTAAAATAGCAGCAGATAATAAAAAGTCCAGGTAGCAGAGATAAGGGAGCTCTCTCAAATTCTCATTTCCACACTCGGGATGGGCCACTACTTCTACCCTCCCAACTCTGAATGAACCACAGAGCTTGGAATTTATTGCCTGAAAGACAACTTCCCAGAGGAAAAACAAGAAGCCTGTTCACCAGCAAATAAGCTTTCCAAACACACATATGTGGAAGAGGAGTTTGACAAAAGTGGGTGATATAAATTGCATACGTTATTTGCATATAAGGTAAGGAAATCACTTTCAGGTTCTGTGCAAGAGAGAGGTTATATAAACACCACGTCGTTCATGATTCCAATGACCCAAACTATTTCAGAGCCCGCTTTGGGCAACAAGAAAGCCTTGTTTTTGCTGGGATGGGATTTTGTTTTGTTTTTGCCCTTCCCTATAGAGAGGAGACTCAGCTCATTTGGATTAACTGAAGTGAAAAGAAAGCAGTATCTCTGCTCTAATTCCACAAGGCTGGGAGAGCCCCTTATAAATTCATTTCTGGTTCTCAAATGCTTGTGAACCTGTTGATTAGAGGAAGGGAATTATTTGCATTTGCTAGGAGAAGAAACAGCACTGTGGTGTTCTTCCTTCACCAACTGGCCAGTGAGAACCCTGTTCCCAGCCACAGGGTCATTTGCACGAGTGGGGGAAACTGATTTCAGAGGCCGCAGAAGCTGGTATTCTGGCACTGCATCCTTGGGAGGGGACGGAGGGCAGGAGTCTGGTTGGAGAAACAGACCCCCAGAGGCCTTCCAGAGCTCTCACTGAGGGTAGTCAAGTCTGGTGTGTTGGCGTGGCCTAAGCAGTCTTGGTCTGCAAGCACGGAGGGGGCTGAAAACATGGGCACAAGCTTTGGTGCCATGTCCCCCGAGAGCTTTGTCCACCTGGTGATACCCTCCCTGGCACAGCTGGAGGAGGAGGGCTGCAAGGTGCAGGCGGCATTAGAAGCGGGTCTTCAAGTCAGGGTAAGAGCTCTGGTGGGGTAGAAATGGAGTGGCAGGAACAACCGAGCAATCCGGGAGCCCCTGGACGAAGTCAGAAAAGCCATCAGTAGCCCAAGGGCGCTGGAGAAGCTTCAACTGTGACAGGGAAGGAGGCAGGGTCCTACCACCAACCAGTAAAGGTGCCCTGCTCTCTGGGAGGCTGAGGTTTTGTTCGGGAGGCTTTGTTTGGGCAACTAGCAAGCGTTTCCAAGCAGAGAAATGACATGAACAAAGTTGTTCTTTAAGTCACATTTCTCCAATCGCAGTTTACTGGATAAACCAGGTGGAGGAGCAGTATAGAAAAAAGGCAGTAGATAGGCTCCTGAGCCAGTCTAAGTAAAAAACGTACTTAGAATCTGAAATCAGGAGAACGAGCTTTTAAAGCTGATGGCACCAAAGTCAGAGAGAGGACCAGATAGCAGAGGGGAAGGTGATCGCATTTTTTATTAATTTGGGAAGGAGGAGGACAAAAAAGGAAAAGAAATATTTGACTTCTGCAGGACATCCCAGAGGAAACGTCCAGTAGATCACTGGACTTCCAAGCTTGGCCCCCCAAAATGTAGACCAGCGTAGAGGTACAGATGTGGACCCAGCCTCGTAACGGTGATGCTGGAGGTGGAGGTGCAGGGGATGGAGCCCCAAGGACACCTACCTTAAGGGCAGGAAAAGAGACGCAACCCCAGAAGCAAATGGAGGCTGAAGACAGTCAGACAGACAAGCATCCTGATAGACAGACTGGCGGGGCGGGGGGGGGGGGGGGGGGGGGTATGAGTGTGGGTTCTGGAGCCAAACTCAAATCCTAGCTCTCCCATCTACTGGCTGGGAGACCTTGGGAAAGTTTGTTAATGTCTCAGTGCCTCGGTTTCTCCATCTGTAAAACTGGCTCTCAGCCCCAAACCCACTCATTTATTACACTTGGTTTTGTGGCGAAAGTGGGACCCTGCAAACCACATACATTTTGGCTTTGCCACTGGGTCCCTGTTAGGCTGTGCCAATGGGAGAGAGCCTCTGAGGTTGGAGGAAGAAGGGACTTGCCCCTTCCCTTCGGCTTCCTGGGGGCTTCCTGTTAGCTTGTGGTTCCTGTGAGCATCATCGCCCCAGCAAGGCTGCTTCATCCTGGTAGCACCAAGTGCCTTCCTGAACGAGCAGCTGAGTCTGCAGTTTCTCCCAACATTTGCAGAACCAGCAACATGGCGCGCCCGCCCCTCCCTCCGAGGCATCAGCACTGGAGGCTGAGACCCCCCTCCTCAGTGGTCTGGGGCCCTCCTCCTGCAAACATCCAAGTTTGAATACTTCCAACCTGGTCAGCCACTGGGGTGGTGGCTGCTTCCTGCAGTCGCTACCTCCAGGGTCCCTCAGAGCAGGGTTCTCAAAGCATGCCCCCCCACCAGCATCTTGAAAACTTGCTAGAAATGCGAAATTGGGGGGCCCTACTGCAGACTTACTGAATCAGATACGCTGGAGTGGGGCCCAGTCATCTGTGTTTTAATAAGCCCTACAGGTGGGGCACCTGGGTGGCGCAGTCAGTTGAGCGTCCAACTCTTGGTTTCGGATCAGGTCATGATCTCAGGTTCATGAGATTGAGCCCTGCATCAGGCTCTGCACTCAGCAGGGATTGTGCTTGGGATCCTCTCTCTCCCTCTCCTTTTGCCCCTCCCCACCCCCAATCAATCAATCAATCAATCCTACAGGTGTCTGAGGTACCCTGACGTCTGAGAACAAATGCCTCAGAATTTTCCTTTTACCTTTTCAGTTAACTTGTTAACTTTATATCCCGTTAACAATTCTTTATTTGAACTCTCTCTGCACAGATAACTGGTGTGGTCTCTCTGTCCCTTGGCTGGACCTCAGCTCAAACAATAGGAATAATAGTAACTACCTCATAATACTAATACTTATTACCATTAGGATAGTAGGTCGTAGGAGCCAAAAGCAGAATGAAGAGATGCTATGGCCAACAGAATCAATGAAAGAATACTGGATTATTATTACTGACCCTTCAGAGCAGAGTTTTAAAATGTGATTGGGGGGGGCTCCCCTAACATACACACATAGCCAGACTCTCTTAGGAAATACTTCCTTCTCAGTCAATTCCTACAAGGAGGTCATGCAAAGCCATTCGGCCCCTCAAGCTAGCAGAATGAAGTGCAGAACCCTTCATAGCTGCTCTCAAACAGAGTGCCCACACAATCCGATGCAAGTCGGGGGGGGCTGGCCCTAACTTTCTAGATGCAGGCACACCAAGAGGGCCTTGAGAAATCCTCATAAAAGCCTGCTGTTCACAGACAGAGAACCAACACGAGTTGTAGTTACAGAGTCTCGGGATGATAAGGATGAGGAAGGGGCCACCCAAATGGACCAGCCCAGCCCCCTCAGGCTGCACGTGAGGCAAAGGGACTCGTCTAAGGTCAAACGGCTGCCCAGCCAACACCAGTACTGAGCTTCCCAACTCCCTCCAACTCCATCGAAGATGAGTGACGGGCTTGGCCCAAGCATTCGACTTCCTAAGTACCATCATTTAACAAGCAGCAAGAAACCAAATTGTAAACGGGGAGAGGGGGCTACAAGAGCAAGGCCGGGAAGAGCTTAGGAGAGAGCGTGACTGTCAGCAGGCAGTTTTCTTTGCCCATCAAAATAACAAATGAAGTCAGGCATTTACTGTAGCGTGGACGCCAGAGCAACTGTGAGCCCACGGTGTTTTCAACATCTCGGGAGATAGGCAAGTCACTCCAAGACAATGCATTCTTAATGCGTTCTTAAACAGATTCTGACTCAAACCCTGAGACAGCTGGGCCTCTTCCAAGAAACGTTAGCCACTGTGAGATATCTCTTTCAGTTCTCTCCAGTAGATCTCCTTGGAATTTGCCAGATAAAGAGGCAATTTATCATGTGGCCGAAGGTTGTATGTAATGCATTATCTGCCTTCCGCCAGGATTTGTGCATCTGTGTAAGGCCCCTGGTTGGACTGGACGACTGATTCGCCTCCATCTTGAGGAGCCATAGCAACATGAAATCAACAAGGAGAGAACTGTTAAATGAATAATTTACTGATTTCATAAGAACCTGCCTTGCAATTTATAGTTCTATTATCTTTCCTACCCGTGTCTTCACTCCTTTGTATAAAAGCTGCAATCAGGCTGAATAACATTTGAGAATCTAATAAGCACACACAACTGTGTACTTAAGCTGACGGGTATAGATCGGTCCTGGTGGCAGTTATGTCCCTTGGAGGCCAGGTCCTCCCACGGCCACCTCTTCCTCGCCCCTTCTGCAAAGGGGTAAAAGTTAGGGAGCAGATGACCTCCAATAAGCCTTACATTTTCAAATGAAATGTTTTCCTTCC
This sequence comes from Phoca vitulina, assembly GCF_004348235.1. Lineage (NCBI taxonomy): Eukaryota > Metazoa > Chordata > Mammalia > Carnivora > Phocidae > Phoca > Phoca vitulina. The sequence goes on along the minus strand of NW_022589743.1, from coordinate 10,627,885 downwards.
TTGGGACGTCTGGAGCCAATCATAACAGAGTTGAGTGGCATTCAGAAGTATTATGTGGAAGAAATATCACCAGTTACAATCCACCAATTGTCACTTTAAAAATTCCCCAAAGAGACCTAGTTACTAGCAAAGGAGAGAGAAGGAAAAAAATAAAAAATTTAAAAAAAAGCAGCAAAGTATAGTTTCAATGACAATTGTGGTATTTTAAAAGCTCTTTCAGTATCATCCATGATAGCATTTTAGTGACGGAAGCGCATCTTGTCACTCAGCCTCAATTTAAACGATATTTATGAAGAAAACAATACAACGAAAGCAGACCTATTTGCTGACTTCTTTATTTGGGTGGAATAGGTGACAGATTATTTTGGTTCTGTGCTTTTCAGCAGAACGGATGTGCGCTACCTGCTGCCCGCTTCTCTGCAATCCCCTCCAAAAATCAAAAGGCAACCAATAACTACAGGGAAATGCAGGCTTGAACAGCTTGTCACTGAGAACTCAGCCTTCTTTTCATCCAGAATAGCTCCCAGCCACGGGGAGAGCCCTGCTGAAGTGCAGAATTACCATGAACCCAGAGGAAATGTGCCTCTCAGCCCCCAGCGCCCTGTGCGCTTGACCACCCTTCACAATGAGCCCCTGAAATCCTGCACTGCCATCAGGTAGCTCCCCTACCCATGCCACGCCAGCCTTCGTCCCCTAATTGTCACTGCTGCTTAGCAGGGAGTTCCCTAACGTCTCCGGGACACCAAGGGTGAGGGCTTAAGTCACCTCCTTTGCTGACTGATGCCTACTATTACGGAGGCACAGTTCTGTGACTGGAGCTCGGGCTGGCGTGGAAACGGACTCGGGCACGTGACTTCTGTAAACTTCATGGCCCCAGGACTAGGACAGCTTGGCCCGAAAGGTAGAATGTGGCAGTTCTGAGAACACAGGATTTTTGTGCTCAATCTCTTCCCCTCGTCTATTTATAGCGCACCGTCTCTACAGCGAAGGACTGAAAGCCAGCCAAGCTCAGGCAGAGGTAGGCTTGGTAAGTCCCGCTCACGTGATTCAGTCTCAGAATTCTGAATATATGACTCAAGGGCTTAGGGTAAGACAGATACTCTGATGAAGGTGACAAGAAATCTCTCCTCTGGCTTCCAAACTCTCAGGCTGCTGGCTGGAGCCGGAACCTTGGCTACTACCAATACGGGTCCTGTTCGCTGGCTTCAGAGATACTAAGGAAGCTACAGTCTTTTCCAGTTTTATTTTGTTTCTAGTCTTTACTAGTTACATTGACAGATGCTAACACTAAGGTTTCATCTCTTACCTCTACCAGGCTGATACTCAAAGCAGCCCTGTCCCCTGGAGGCCGGCCCGCGCTGCATCGGTAATGTGAAGTGGGAAGATTACTGGCATTTCGCTTATCTGACCTGGGTGGAAATGCTGGCCAGAGCTTGAACACCTTACTTGACTCTATAAGCCTCAGTTTCCCCACGTGTAGAACATAGATTCTCACTCCTCAGACCTATCAGAGAGGATCAGATGGGTCATGTATGCAAAAGGCCGCTGACCTAGACCTGCCCCACACCCCTGCCGCTCCCCTGTGGGGCCTTTCCCCGTATCTCTCAACCCACCAAGCACACGAGCTCTCCTACTTGTTTGGCGGACAGCCCTTCACCAGATGGAAGCTTCATGCGGCCTGAGGTTTTGTCTGTTTTGTGTAGTGACACGTCCCCAGGGCCTAGGACACTGGCACACGGCACGCGCGCCATGACTGTTTGGACGCACGAAATGAACAAATTCGGTAGCAAAGCCACCAAGTAGCTACTCTCTCAAAGGGTGGAACGGCTGAGTCCTTGCTTGTTTTCTAAAGAGAAGAAATCTGTATTTCAGTGGTAGGAAGAGGGAACAAAGCAACAGACAGCTTGGTCTCCTGCCCAAGGTCAAAATGGACTGGCTCACACCAGAACCCAATACAGGATCTCTGAATTCCTTCGGACTCTGAGAACCACTCTGTGCTTCTCCCAGGGCAGTCTGGGGCCTCCTGGTGGCTTTCCTCCCCATTTCTGGCTCAACAACACAAGAATTCAGAAACCCAGTGACATAAGTGCTGGCCTTGAAGGAACAGAGAGACATCAGTAGAAATCAATCTATCTCACTTGGTTCTGGGGGCAGATGGTATTAGAACACATGCTTCAGAGGCCAGGGGCCTTTTCTTTCTTGAGGAAGAAACTAAAATATTTGGAAGTGCATCCTAAAAGCTTCGTGTCCTGTAATCTGAAACAAAACACAAGAATTAAGTAACAAAGGACTTTCCATCAGAGACTGAACTGTGCTTTGTACCGGGAAAATTTCTTGAAGGATGTGAATAGAAGCCAATGGGGTACGGAGGATTCTAGAAGCTGGGGCCCACTAGGCATCATCAGTTTTACTTTCTGATTCTGATAGATGGCTCCTTCTCTTCAACACAGACCAACCTCCCCAGAGCTAAAGAGGGGGCCGTGTGGATGGACCCTTGGCTAGCTTCTGGCCTGCAGCCAATGGGCCCATCATGAACGTGCCTGGCATGGTGCACCCCCCATTACGGGGCTACAGAGCCAGTAAGGAGATGCCAGGGAAAGCCCCTCTGGGGAGCGGGTCCTCACAGGACCAGGCTGGGGGGCGGGGCTGGGGCCCCATGCTCCCCGCACACCAAAGCTCCGCCATGAGCTACAGCCAGCAGCCCTGCCAGAGGAGAAGGCAGCCTGGCTGTGGCCAGTGTGCTCCAGGCCGCTGGGGGAGGGCTTCATTAGACGCACTAACCCAGGGCCATCAGTCTGACAGTCTCGCACTTTCCAGCCTTTCAAACGCCTCCCACTTATAATTGCCACATACTTGCGACCTTTCCCCCAGGAATCATCCAGGAAGGACAAGGACAACCAAGTCCCCAACAGCCATGGAGAGAAAGATTTCTCCAAGAACCCTAGCATCTTTGGGGGGCTGTTCTTTCACCAACCCCACCCTCTAGCCCCCCAGCACACAAAGTCGAGCCTCTTCTCGGGGCTCTCCCTGGTTAAGTCAACACCCTTTCGCTGGGTTTACACCTGGGAGCAAGCAAAGCCACATGCAGAGGCTTCGCAGGAATGCGGGGAGCCCTGCAGGGCTAGGGCAGGGGGACAGGTGCGGGGCCCTGGGAGATGCCTAGGGACTGGTGGTGGCTGACCACGTCTCTGCCTAGTCAAGGCCACCTCCACAGCAATGCAGGGCTCAAAAGGAAACCCATTTCCGATCAGCAGTGTCAGGCGCTTGGAGCCGCCCGGCTCATTGGCAGTCGGCTTTCCGCAGAACTGCCAAACTCAGAATCCATTAACGGGCAGTTGTGTCAGGAGAAAGCCCAGCTTGTCAACAGAAACTCCTTCCGTGGAGCCCACATGCTGTGTTTACCTCTCCAGAGTTCAAATGAGCAGCTCCCCCCCTTCCTCACCCTAGAACAAACACGAACACACACACACACACACACACCCCTGAGGCCACAGGAGGCCATGGGAGGCTGACCTCCGCCCCAGAGCACGGGAAGGGCCAGGCTGTCTTCTCCCCACCCCACCCTGCCTTTCCAAAGTTAGGCCAGGTGCCACTTGCTGGGGTTCCTCTACCACCACCCCCCCAAGCAAAGTCCCCACAGCAAAGCTGCTAGCTCAGTTAAGACAGCCACAAGGACGGCCACACGGGGATGAGGACTTGGGAAAAAAACTTGTGTTTTCAGGTCTTAAATGGGGAAGAGTGAGAACAGTAAGTCTACTGAAGTGCGTGGCGGGGGGGCAGCTTTTCCTTTACTTGGCTCCAGAGCACCCATGTTGCTCCCATGTGATCCCAGAAAAATGCCTTCATCACCTCAGTTTTCCCACCTGTGAAATGAGAACATTGTCAACTTCTCAAAGCTGCTGTGAGCATTAAATGAGATCGTACAGCTCAAATACTTAGTTCCTCACTGCAACAACGCTGAGGCCCTAAGGGATGGGAAGTCCGTAAGACGGAAGGGAGCTGGAGCCTTGGATCACCAAGTGGAAGGAAAGCCAACCACCAACCTCTGCACTGGCTAAGTGAGCAAGAAATAACCTTCCACGTGTTAAGCACCGAAATGTGGGGGCTGTGTCATTTCAGTGGCTGGTGTTACCCTAATACAGGTAGCAAGAAGGAGCGCTTGTCGTTTGGGATGTCAGCTTAGGTAGGTGACTCGAGATCCTATGCATTTCGCTCCTACAAAATAGTTGAAGCTTCCACCCACACAAGGGACCCATCCTGCACCCCCCTCCTCAACCTGCCGCTGGGCTCAGAGGAAGATGCCAAAAGGTTCTGGATGCTTGGGATGCATTGTGGATGTACAGGAGCGGAGCCTCATCTCCCCCACAGCTTCTGCTCAGGGTCCCCAGGAAACATCTAAGGCCATTAACCAGGGGAGCTGCTGATGCAAATCAACCTGGAGAGCCCTATATGTTGTGAGTGGCAGGCACTAACCGTTTGCATGACAAACCTCCTACAAGATGCTGGCTAAACTGCCCTTTTGTGCCAATTAAAGATTCTCCAGAACACAAAGATTATACACCATTCTCTAGCGCTGACAACAATAAAACAATTTTAAAGGCTCTTCCGATCTTCAGTTCACAGCTGACACTGTCGGGAGGGGAGAGTGGCCGGGGCTTTGTTCTTTGCTGCTGTTGCGTCTTCAGACTTCACCAAGGATATTTGGGGGAGGAGTGGAGACTGGCAGGCAGGAGGAGTTTGAAACGCATTCTTGGAGTTTTTAAAGACGAAAAATGAACAATCTGATGTTCTTTTCTTGTGGGTGTGTGTACACAACCTTGTACGGGCAAGCGTGCGCACGCACATGCACACACACTCTCTTTCTCACCAGCGCCTCTCAGGGGGTCCTCAGAAATGACTCCCAAGGAATCCTGGTCTCTCCAGGGGTCTGACAGACCTGAGATATGAGGTTAGAGGTGGCACTAGTTGCTATTTTTGGCACCAATTAATTGAAACTACAAGGGCAAAGGCCCAGGAGCTATCCCTCATGTGTTTGTTTTAAAGGCAAATTTCCAAAACAGTGAGAGATCAAAAAAAAAAAAAGTCTTTGGGTTTTCAGAAATAAGAAATGCATTCAGGTCCTCAGATAAAGCAAGAGGGAGAGTTTAAGTGACAGTCTCTTGCCTAGCAGGTCCTGACGAGGGATGACCGGGAGCGCCCCCAACGTCACGTGTGTTTTATTCTTTCCGCTCCTGTGTGTGTGCACGTGTCTTTGGGGTTCCCCCAACACTCACCCATGGTCCTCACCATCTGCCCATATCTGAGAACTGGAAATCTGCATCTGCTACCCAACAAACCTTTGAGTGTCTCACTCAACTGGATCCTCTGTGAGGACAAGAGCGTCTCCTAGTCTTTTTGATAAATCCTTCAGCTCCTGGGCACAGTCAGCAGCTCCGGCCTCTGGTTGCCCTAATAATACCTCAGTGCCCTGCACACAGCAGATGCTCACTGAGTGGTGACTGTATATTTGCTGAAGACGTATAGGTAAATTTAGATCAGGTACCTCACATGTCCACCAGTCACCTTAGATTCGAAAGGACAGAGAGCCATATTCTCCCCCACAGAGCAGCCGGGCATGGTGCAGGCAATGAGTAGAAGAAAGAACATAGTTTCCAAACAGTGGTTTTCAACCATAGGTAATTTCGCTGCCCAGGGGACTTTGCAAGATCGGGAGACATTTTTATTGTCATGAAGAAGTTGGGCGTGCTCCCGGCATCTAGTAGGTAGAGGCCAGAGATACCAATAAATATCAATGCACAGGACAGTCCCCACGACAAAGAATCATCTAGCCCAGAATGTCTGAGGGACTGAGATGGGGAAACCCTGGCTTAGAAGAGCCTGACCTGGGGCGCCTGGGTGGCTCAGTCGTTTAGGCGTCTGCTTTTGACTCGGGTCATGATCCCAGAGTCCTGGGATGGAGCCCTGCATAGCGCTCCCTGCTTAGGGCCCCCTGCTCGGTGGGAAGCCTGCTTCTCCCTCTCCCCTGCTTGTGCTCTCTCTCTCTTGCTCTCTATCTCAAATAAATAAAGATCTTTAAAAAAAAAGAAGAAGAAGAGCCTGACCTGCCTGAGTCAAACAGCTCTGCCATGGATAAGCTCGGCCACTTTGGGCAGGGTATCTGTCCACACAGAGACTTGGCTTTCTGATATGTCCAATGGGGACAGTCACAACTACTCTGCAGAAGGATTAAGTAAGATGCCAAATAAATGAATGTGTCTAACACAAATATGCTGACTGCTGTTGTTAACCAGGACACGTCTCGAGCCCTGGGGACACACCACTGTGGGCCCATTTTTCAGGGACAGGAGGGGAAAGAGCGTTGCACTGATGGTACCCATCAGCAAATACCCCCAACTTCGCGTGAGAGTCCCTGTGTCTCATCATCTGCCTCCATCCTGAACTCTGTCCCCTGAAGCAAATTCCCTCATGAGAGAAACATCTTCCCCCTAAGGAAGAAGAGGAAGGAGGAAAAAACAAAACCAAAAAAACAGCCAAATGGTAATAAGTCTGGGGCAGCTCCCTTCAGCTGGTTGTGATTAAAAGTGCATTTCTATTCTGTCTGCCGGGGCTAAACAGAAGGCTTCAGACCTTCTGAGGAATGTGAGCTCCCAGCACCACCGCCCCCAACAAAGAGCTGCTTCCAGAAGGCCAGGGGAAAGGTGCTGCCCAGGCACGGGAGATGGGAGCCATAGTCCAGGAGCACCCAGCCACCCTCCAGTCTCAGGCAACCCCTTCCTCCCATATGGCAATGAGGACAGGAAGGTTCTGGAAGGGAGGCCAGTGCATAGCTTCTGCCCATACCCTCCGCACAGAAACAATTAAAGAGCTCAGGCTGTGGCTGCCAAGTTCCTCCATCCAGTTTGGTAGATATTTTAATAGAGGAGGAGAATTCCCAGAGGCCCCCCCCCCCCCCAACGGAAATGCCCCATGTCAGGGAGCGTTTGTTTTCATTTCCTTGAGCCGTCAATGAATTCTACTCATGGCAACGGCTGGGGGCTGGATCCGATCCACACAGAAGCTAACCAGAAGCATTTGTTCCCTGAAATAAATCTCTCTTTGGGGAATGAGTTATATATACATCCGTGTGGGGGGGACCTACACACACGTACTCACACACGCACATATATTATGCATTACAGACAAAATACACGGGGTGAATCCCCAGACAGGCAGCCTGAGCCTCTGAGAAGAGAAGGCGATGCGCTGGTTAGCTTCAAAGGACATTTAGAAAAAAGTAGCTTGGTGGAAAAACTCAATGCTGTGCAGTGCCTTGTGAGCGGGAAAAGGGGTTGCGCATGCAGAGTCCTGTAAGGTACAAGGCGGCACCCTGTAACAGGACAAATAATGACAAGAACCGTGGCCACGTGGTGACGTACCCTATACCAAGAACTATGCTACATACTCGCATTTATTCACTCATTTCAACCTCGCAACAACCCAAAGGAGAGTAAATATCCTTATTATTGCTGTGATTATTTCCATTTTACAGATGAGCAAAATAAGGCTTAGAAAATTAAGGGACTTGGCTCAAGGTCATAAGACCTGAAAGCAGGTGGCAGAGGTAAGATGCAAACCCAGACGTGGCTGGTTCCAAGTCCAGTTCCCAAACTCTGAGACACAGGGATCCCCTTCCCATCACCTTCAGAAGAGGTCAGAAGGTCTCCTCCTCCCCACTACCTACTGCACACGTCCAGGCCACAGTCACCACGTCCTCACCCAGGGAACCTGCAGGGCCTCTCCGCGGATCGGCTATTAGAGAAAGCAAGCAGCCACATTTGCTGTGCTCTTCCTACCGCTCCCCAAGGAGTGGCCTCCCAGAAAAAAAGCAGGTGCTCTTGCCAACCTGTGTGAACCCACCCTTACTATGGACACTCGTGGGTGTGTTTTAAAGACTTCTTCTGTGAGAGAATAATCCCCACCGAATTCCTCTTTTGTGGCATTCCACCACTTCAGCTCTCAACCTGAATTAAAGCAAAGCCCCTCAGTGGCAGGAACGAGGAGGAACTCCAAGGCCCTGCTGTGAGGGTCTTCTGCACCCTGCACTGCCTCTCTCCAGGCTCACGACCACCTTCTGTCTGAGAGGGCAGGCCCACCCAAACTGAGAGAAGCTGCATGTCGGCTCTTCTGTTCCCTTCCCTCAGCTTTTTAAGATCTGCAGGACAAGCCCCTGGGGGTAGGGGTGAGGCATTTTGTGGCTCAGACATTTCCCTTCCTCTCTCCTGTCCTGCCCTGCCCTGTCCTCGGGATGCTGATGGGTTACCTGGATGCCCACGCTCTTGGGTACGAGGGGACCTTGAAACTTTCTGCAGAGTCAAAGGCTGAGAGGGTATCTGCCCATCTGGACCAGATAAGCAAGGACGCTCAACTGCAAATGCAGGCGTGGTTGTGGGGGCGGGGGGTAGGGACGCGTCCAGAGCTACACCCCCTCCTTCAGCTGCATGCCTCAAGCTACTCCCTGGCTCAATGTCTTCATCTGGAAAAAACAAGAATACCAGGCTGACCTAGCTCATAGGATCAGGGGACAGAGCAATGTGCTCTCTTTGGCATTTGTGACAAACACATCTCCTGTGAGTACAGCGCTTCCAAACACAAGCTGCTCCAGGAAGGACTCTGACAGGCCAGCGTCAGCTCGCCTCGAGAATCCCAGACTGAGCTACGGTCAGCACGGAGGTTACAGGGCCACAGAGACCAGGCAGGTGGCACAGATGAGAAAGCAGGATGGTAGGGGTGTGGGGTGACCTGCTCCAAGGGGCAGCCGTCACCCAGAGGGCCAACCGTGTGCGAGCACACCCCACGTGAGGCCCCGACCTCCCCAAGCAGCGGCGACACTAGAGCAGAACCCCACAAAGAATGAGAACAGCCATCACTCCTGTGGCGGCCACACCGTGCCAGGCACTGGGCCGGGCACCGCACGTGGACAGTGGTAATGCACGTCATCATCATTAACAGCTCTATGGACCTGGTACTTTTATTAGCCCCATTCTGCAGATAAGGGAACTGAGGTACAGCCAGTCTGAAGTAACTTGCCCAAGCACAGCGGCGGGGCCTAGTCTCGAACCCAGGCAGTCTGGCTCCCATGTCTGCCATGCGCCTTCCATGCTGCTCAACTGCCTTCCCCCCACGGGAGCTCCTGGCGGCCGGGCACTGCCGTCCCGGTCCCGGCTGGGACCGGCGGGGCTGACCCCGCTGTGGCGCACCGTGCAGGCACGTGTGACACACAGTTAGGCAGTCTCTCAGCCTGCCCACCCCCCAAGGCAGGTTTGGGGCCTCATTCATTCATTCTACAAATATTCGCTGAGAAGGTGCCACCTGCCAAGAGCCGGGCCCGGCACTGGGACACAAAGGAGACAGTGGCTGCCCTCAAGGAGCTTCCACTCTACTGAAGACAGACCAAGGGTTAGTATACAAAGTGGGGTGGGGTAGAGGAGAGGAAACCCAGGGCAACACAGAAAGCACCAGCCTGGGGGTGAAAAGGCTTCCTGGAGGAGGCAGCATCTGAGCTGGGTCCCAGAGGATGAAAAGGCAGGAGACCAGAGGAAAGGGGGAGGTGGGAAGAATGGCAAGCATGTTCTGGGCAAAGGGCACGATGCAGCACACGGGGTCAGGGAACTGCAAGGGGGTCGGTGTTGGCGGGGCAGAGGTCTAGGTGGGCCCTGCAGGACAGAAGCCCATGGGCCATGCAGGCTGTTTGGATTTTATCCCAGGACCACAAGCATCAGGACACGGAATTAGATGTGCACTTCAGGAAGATCCTCAAGGGGCGCCCCCAGGTGGCTCAGTCGGTGGAGCATCCAACTTGGTTTTGGCTCAGGTTGTGATCTCAGAGTCATGATCTCAAGATCATGAGATCAAACCCCGTGTCAGGCTCCCTGCTCAGTAGGCAGTCTGCTTAAAGATTCTCTCCCTCTGCTCCTCCCCTGCTCGCTCACTCTCTCTCTCTGTCTCTAAAATAAATCTTTAAAAAGAGAGAGAGAGAGATCCTTAAGCAGAACCGTCTGGAAGATGGGACAGGCTGGGAGAAGAACACTGGAACTGTACTGGGTCCCACTGGTTGAAAGAAAACTTTGAGCTCTTGTCCCCTCTTGTCCCATCTTCTCTTCCCGAGGCCCCAACCTCCCAGCTCCAGACACAGTAGGGTCACAAGCCAGGGCCTGAAGACTAATACAACTCTGGAGCTAAAGAGGTGACCCCTGGGCAGGAACTGAAATCCCCTGCAAGCCTTACCCCTTTCCTTAGCTCTGACCACGGTCACGCACTCCCCATCCACCAGACCCTGCTCAGGGAGACCACTGACTGGGCACCCTCGTCATCTGTGTCTAAATGTAATGAAAAAAATTGACTGTTTGCTTGGTGCAATAGGGCATGACACTGTTTACACAGAAATAATAGCCCAACTGTGATGGATTCTAAATCTCCATTACAGTGAAAGATTTGAAGGAGTAAAGCAGTTAGAAAAATAATTGGTTTTCTTGTTTAGTTTAAAAATCCTTTATGCTTACAGATCATGGACTTCGCCCCCTCCCTTCCTGGGGGCTTTAAAATAGAAAAGAACAAGAGCGAGGAGGGCGAGGCAGAAAAGTTCAGAACTTCTGTGTTTCTGGAAGGCTCTGCGGAGCCCACAAGGTCAGGGCTGCTCTGGATCTCAGGGCACAAAGGGGCTCCGATTAGAGCTGGCCCCAGGCTCTGGCGGCTGTTACCACCCTGAGAGCTGCCTCCCGCTAAGGCAGAAAGAGACGCGAGCTGATGTGAGCAGCCTGTCCAGAGTCCAGCCCCAGCAAGTACAGGGAAACAGAACCCTGGGGGAAGCGCTCAGGGCTTTTGCTTTCAAGGGAGGAGAAGCGGTCAGAGGCTCATTTAAGAGAACAAAAGACTGTGACCTCAAGACGGGAGAGATAGAGCTAAGGAGTCCTCCTGGGCCACCTTCTAGTATCTTCCCAGGGCTCTGGAGCTTCTGCTGTCTACAGGAGCAGCGACAGAGCCGGGGATGATGCCCAGATGAGGCGTGAGAAGCCATGTTGTGAGCACTCACTGGGCCAAATGGATCGTGTGTCCCCCCCAGCACCTGAGGACATCCCAAGGCACTGGGTTAAGCTGTGTGCCTGAACAGGACACGAGGGGCTGACTGTCAGCACCATCCCCTGCATGGCCCAGGATTCCTCCCATCTTTTCCTCGGGAGGTGGCAGTCCCCCCCCATAAAAGCAGTACATGCCCCACGTATCACGTGGTGCAGGTGCCACGGGCCAGGCCTGGCTTGTTCCAGCACTCTTTGTGCATCTCCTCACAACGCTCTTGGGGAGAGACAATTTCCCCAACTGTACAAGAGAGGAAACTGAGGCTCCAAGAGGTTACCTAACTCACCTCAGGTGGCACCAGGGACGCACACCCCGCTCCATCTGCTTCTGGAGGCTGAGCTCCCGTCCACTACGACTTATACCCCTGGGCTTGAAGCAACTGCTTTGGATAACAGGTCACAGTGCAAAGGATGTGACGTTTGCTGGCTGGACCTAGAGCGGACACGTCTGGCTCTTTGGCAGGAGGTTGCCAGATACCCCAACCATGAGCCAGAGAGTGTCAGTGTGCAGGTCCTGAAGGAAAGGGGTAATGCCAGATGGGGTGGGTGGAGTATGCGTACAACATCACCCTCTTAAAGGGAAAGAAACTATGAGAATGGCCTTGGAGGGTCAGCAGTAGTGGCATTCATGAATACTGTAGGAAGACAGCACACTGTACGGATTCCCAGGTACCAGTGTTCTAGATCACTTCTCCCCAGCTTCTAGACACACGCCTGAGGAATGTCCTCCGGTTGAGCACACGCACGAGTGAACAAATGCTAAAGGGGAAACCAGGTACCTACTGTCCCTCTATCCTTCCTTCCATCTGTCCATCTATCTACCCTTCATCTGTCCTTCCTTTCATCCATCCATCTACCCATCCATCCTTCACCTGTCCTTCTGTTCATGCATCTGTCCTTCCTTCTATCTGTCCATCTATCTACTGTCTGTCCTTCCATCCATCTATTCATCTGTCCTTCCTTCCTTTCATCCATCAATCTACCCATCCATCCTTCATCTGTCCTTCATTCCATCTATCCTTGTTTTCCTTCCTTCCCTTCACCTATTGTCTCCTTCCTTCCTTCCTTCCTTCTCCCTCCCTCCCTTCCATCCATCCATCCATCCATCCCTCCAATACTGATTATCAAGAAGTACAATAATCTCCCAGGCACAAAAATCCCCACCTGGTCAGCCAGACTCTTGGCTTCAGGACTTCTGGGAGCCCCAGAAATGCATACCCACTTGAGAGTTCTTCCAGGAAGGGCACTGTGTGTCTTCGGGGGGAGGGAAGGGGTGAGGACTGGGCAGATTTGAAGTTTTTCCAACTTGTGCACCCTCACCCCAGTCCAAGTTTCTGGCTAGCCAGAGAAGTGACCGCCTATCTGCCTTCTCAAAGTGAACAGGAAGGGACTAAAGATCCAGTCCTGGATGATTACATTTCTGGAAGAAGATATGCAGCGACTCACTCCCTTCGGCTCACAAGGTGAGGGACCCCTTTGAAAAGAGTTAATAGGATGAAAAAAATCACAGCAGCCAAGATTCACTCTGTCCTCTGGTTAAACTGAAGAGCAGAGGGCATAGAACTCAGATGAACGAAACAGACCCTGGATTGGTCTGACTTGAGACCAGTATCTCAAATATGATTTTCATTTGAAAGTTGGACCTAAATGTTGCCGACAGCTACCTCAAAAAAAAAAAAAGAAAAAGAAAAGAAAAGAAATTCAATAAAGAAAAGAGATGAGCGGACAGTGAGAAAAATGCAGGCACTTACGAGTTCAAGACCCTGTGGGACACTCCTGAATATTTTAAATATCTTGGGGGAAAAAAATGAAAACAGTTTCTCCCAACTTTAACCAGAGAAGGGAGTCTCTTTCTAGTCTGCAAATCCTTTGAGGCAATTCTTTAAATTATTTACTAGCTTTTTGATTATATTTTACGGTGCAGTGGGTGGCAGGGGAGGAAGAGAGGAAAAAGAGAGCCGGGCAAGAAGTAAGTGGGAGAAAGCTGCTGCTGACATTTTCAATATCTGTCTGGAATATTTTAAAAGCCGCGTGTCTGTTTGAAATAGCACAGTCTCCGGCAACAATGGATTGCTGCCTCCCGTACTTCTTTAGGTCATATTTGCATACAAAAGACCAGCTGCTGAGCAGCTATTATGCTGCGAAGCCACAGTGGGCCTGGGAGAGGCGAGGTTACCAGCAAGTGTAAAGAACCCACAGAGACCCCATTAATTTTTCAGGAATTCTCAGGCCCTGGCCTTTGAAAGGCCAGTGGGAGAAATTCCGATCAGAAGTCTCCCCATGGTCTGCTGCCTGTAAATGTTGGGTCCAAATTGAAAAAATGAAGAGTGGCAAGGCTTCTCCCCTAAAATTAGGAGACATGCCCCTTCTTGGCGTCCGCGGGGAGCGGTGTATGCGGAGCTGGGGAGAGGCCGCCGTGCGCGCACCCAAGCCTCCCTCCGAGGTCCAATTTCAGGAAATTTATTCCAGTTGTAAGCCATTAGGTGCCAATTTTTCAAATCAGCCTTATGATTCCAAAGCGTGTGCCGCTTAAGAGACCTTCCACGGGACTCAGCTGAACAAACGCTCCCTAAAAGCATCACAATAAAGCCTCGTGTTCTTCCAGATTCTCAGGTTTTAAAAGAAATCGATGCATACCCCACAAAGGTAGAGAGAGGAGAAGGAGAGGGGGAAAGCAAAGTCTAGAACTCAGGAAAGGATGGCCACTGGGGCTAAGAAGAGCTTGGCACAGCCCCACCTCCACCTCCTACAAGACACTCCTAGTGTCCTAGCCCGGTGGCCCCTGTAAAAGGGGACAGACATCACCCCCGCTTTGGATAAGTTTTAAATTATGCATGGAGAGCTCTTCGCCCAACAGCCCGGCATACAGCAGACCCTCCAGACACACTGGCTCCTTTCTCCCCTCCGTCGCCCTCCGCCCCACCCCGGGACCCCTACGTCCAGTAGTTGTTGGGATCAAGAGGACTCATTCCTTGGGAAAAAAATCAAAGCAGCTTCAGAAGAAATAGAGACAGGGATCCACCTCGTGTTCCCTGTGTAGTAACAGGAGCCCAGGAAGATCGCTGCCACTGACCGGGGTGTCCACACAGTGGCTCGGGGCTGGCTCCAGGCTAAGCAAAATACCTCTTCCACGCTTCAATTTAGGTTTCCAGGACAAGTCACCGAATTGTGTTAAACAGAAATATGACAGTAACGAAAAGGATAATCATAATGTCACATGCCTAAAACTACTCTAGGTGGTTCCATCAAAAACATATATTTTTTCCCCATCCATGAAAAACATGCCCGTGGTCAAGATGGGGGTATTCCCCAGGGAAGGTGTAAGATGGATATTGTCAACAGGGAGCAAAGACACCTCACCATCTAATGGGGAGTCTGCAATACACACTTTCCCACACAGTACCTCATGCCAGGTGGGCACTGTTCACGGGGCTCTGTCCTATCTGGCGAGAGGGACCGTTTCCACCTGAGGACTCTCATCAAGGTCAGGCGTCCTCCTGCCAAACTGAAGCAGGAGGCTCTGCAGCCTGCCTGCTGGACCAATCTGAGGAAAAGAGGGAAGGGTGGGAAGCCTACCAGGACCACTCAGGGCTCCGAAGAGTGCACCAAGGGACACCAGGGTGGGAGGGCGGCCCACCTGCCCTCATGGTCTCCTTCCAGCTCCAGAGGCTGGCCTCTTTCCTGCTTCCTTCCTCAGAGAAATGGATTTAGACAGGTTCTATGTCTCTCTGACTAAAGGCTTGAGATCTGACCACTCCTGGGAAGATGGCCTGTTTCTCACTTGCGCTTCTACTCCTAAGACAACTCTGCTTTGCTACCTCAAGGTCACTTCTTCCCTCCCCTCCTCATTCAACTCCCCACCCTAATCCCAAAAATAGCAACCAAAGAGTTACCATCATTTCAAATCCGGAAAATATTTACTGAACACTGCATGTCTATTACACTGAACCAAACTAAACATGCCCGGGGGCAAGATGGCAACACCCTGGGGGTGACAAAGATTGAAGATATTCAGGACAGAACCCATTCTGTATGTACTATTCCATTCTAAGAATCGAGTAGGTTTCCAAAAAATGACGAGAAAAAACAGGCAACCTGTTTGGGTAATATGGCTGATGAGTGAACAGAACGAACACTGAAGAGTGGGTCAAGTCTGACCAGTTGGGGTGGGGGGGGCACTGCAGACTGCGCACATCAGACATGTCCCAACGTCCCAAAGCAGGGGGGGGAAGAGAAGGGAAAAGTAGTTGGACTAGCCCAGGAGTAAGAGAATACACTGGAAATCCCGTGGAGGTCGTGTTTGTGGAGAGGCAGAGAGAATCTGCAAGGTGAGGAGAGCAAACCGGCCCCCGGAGGCTGGTGGGTGACGAGGCTCTCGACCAGAGGCAGCCTCAGTGGGAACGAAGAGACCTGGACTGGGGGGAGGGAGATCTCACAGACAGGACCCGGAGACCTTTCTCAAAACCTTGAGAATCCTCTAGGTTTTACTCATGTTGGAAATTCCCCAAGACTCAATTTTTCTGAGTCATTTCAAAACTATTGGTGCTCCTCCGACAAAGGCCCTCCCCACTGCACTGCGCCTGCCACCAGCACCCCTACATACACAATATGGGGGGCGGGGGGTGCTGACACTCCAGAGAGAAAACAACCCGTCCTGGGGAACTGAGTGGGGCCAGGGTTCCAGCAGAAGGAAGAGAGCAGGTGGCGCTAGATGTCTGCCCAGGCCTGGGGTCCACCAACGTGCAAGTAGGCCAAGGGGTGCTCACTGCTCAGAAACCACAGCTCCTCCATCCAAGACCCGTGCTGGGAGGGACCCGATGGCACCCACTGAGATGCAGGCAGAGAACAATCCGAGGGGGCGTCACCCGGCTACCTCCGGCCTCCGCCATCCACACGGGTACAACGCAGGATGTGTGTGTGTGTGCTGGTGGGTATGACACTGGATGGAATGGGGTAAGACTGTGACATCCCTGCCATTAACAAGGAAGGAAGGAACTCCAGCTACCCAGAGGCCGCTGCTCCATTACAGACTTAATGGCCCATAATGCTTTGGGGGCCCACATGCCCCTCTTGTCGAATTTCAACACCGCTCGCTCTGCATTTTGCCTAAATTGATTGCCTTGGAGGAGGAAATGCTTTACATGATAAGGCTCGTTCAGGGGATGTCCTTGCCTTGTGCTGGAATATTTTTTTTGATCAACAGAAGGAAATTCTCTCTCTCAAAGGCAGGCTCACAGTGTCTGCCTTTTTTCCTGCCCCCCACCCACATAACGCCCTTCTTGGAACTGAACCCTGGACGGGGGACTTCTTCAACCTCCTGGAAGAAAAAAAAGTCTCAGAATGGCAGGGGAAGCTGGCGACTGCGGGCTGAGATGTTCTGGGCTCACATGGGCACAGCACCCACCACGGCAGGCGGCAGGGGAGGAAGTCCTGGTGGGGGCAGGCATAGCGGAGGGCCTCCACTCATCGCTGACGGGTGTTTGTGGCCTCAGTAATAAGGTGAATTATAGGGGGTGAGGCAGGGGAGGTGGCAATGCGGAGACGCAGAGCAAAAGAGAAAGAACAAGGGAGTGGAGAGTTCAAGAGAACCAGAGGGTGTTGGGGCAGAAAGAAAAAGCGTATGAGAGGGGAGAGGGAAAGAACGCGTTGCAGGTTGAATCATGTCCCCCTAAACCCCTAAAACGGGCACATTGAAGTCCTAACCCCAGCACGTCAGAATGTGACCTTATTTGGAGGCAGGGTCCTTGCAGATGTGATAGTGAAGATGAAGTCACACCGGAGTAGGATGGGCCCCTAATCCAATACAACAAGCGTCCTTATAAGAAGGGGAAATCTGGACACAGACTGGCATGGACGCAGAACGCCCTGAGCGTGAAGGCAGGGAGCAGGGTGATGTGCCCACAAGCCGAGGAATGTGAAGCACTGCCTGCAGACCACCGGAACGGAACCGCCAGCCTCCTTCACGCCTGCAGGAGGGAGCAAGCCCGCCGGCATCTCGACCTTGGACCTCCAAAACTGTAAGGCAATACATGTCTGTGGTTGAAGGCACTCAGTTTGAGCACTCAATAGGAGCTGCTGCAGCTCTGAGGAAACCAGTACCTAGGGAAAGGAAAGAAGGAAAAGAGAACGTCTGTGCAGCACTACCACCCCCTTAAAATCAGGCGGGACTGTGTGCGGGGCTCAGGCTGTGCCCTGCTGTTCCTGCTGCAGCAGGGGGCCGAGAGGGGGAGGGTCCCATGCCCTCTGAGCCCTCCAAGTGCGGCAGCCCCTCTGCTTGGCCTCGGCTGGAGCTACCTCTTAGGAGGATTAATTTTTAATAAATCAGCACTCCTGTTTTTCTGTACTTATTAAAATTTAAGACAATGAGTCATGGAACCTGCAAGGCTTGGGTTGACTAATTACCGTGGAACAGCTGCCTGGGATGACCGTGTGGCCCTCAGGGAGCCGGCAGAATGCTGTCGTGTGCGGCACGGAGAGCAGGCTGGGGGACGGCTCGGCAGCTGCGGGATCTGTGCCCCGCCCTCTGCGGCCGGGTCAAGGGCAGGGCTATCTGCGGGCCCTGTGGGCACGTGCTCAGCCACCTCAAGAGTTATCATCAGTCCCAACGTGTCACAGGAGACTGGGCACGGAGACGAGGGGAGGCTTCAGCCCTGTCCCTGGCCCACAAGCTGTGCGAATCTAACTTTGCACTCAAATGCTCAAAAAGAGGGTGCAGCCTCTGCAGACGGCCTGAGCCCTGGCAGTAAGTGTGGTGCAGAAGACACACAGCTTCCCGCCTCACCTCTGTCATTCAGCCAAGCACATGCCCTGCACTGGCCGGAGACCGTCGCCCTCCCCGGAGCATGCCCTGCTGACCCCACCCTCAGCCCCAAATGCCCTTCTCTCGAGGCTTCAAACCTCCTCCCTACCCCCTTCCTCAGCTTCCCTTCCCTCCTGGACAAAGGACAAGTTTCACCCTCCAATAGCATCCCTGCGACCTGGTCTGGCCCCTCAGGCCCCAATGCCACCCGTGCTTAGCTCCCTTCTGTGGGTTATGCAGGCTCTCGGCATTAGCAAACTGCAGCTGGTCCTCCGAACTCCTACGCGGTGTGACCCCTCAAGGCCCTTGCAGGAGCAGCTCCTTCCACCTGGAGTCCTCGCCAGCCCCCCTCTACCTGGGGAACCTGATTTGTCCTTCCAACCCCTGCGGCTCAAGCCTCATGCCCTGCAGTGCTCTCTCCGGATGAACCCCTGGTCCCGTGCCTGATGTGGCTGCCCCCCACACAGTTTCATCATGGCACACTTCACACTATAGTTTACCTACTTGTTCTGCACGACTCTTGCTTACCAGATGTCCCCAGGGGTACGGACTGTGTCTCCCATCTCTAGTACCTAGCATATGTCTGACCCCTGTCCACACCTCCAGACCTGCTGGGATACGTGAATAAACTCTCTCTCTCTCTCTCTCTCCCGCATGCACTCGCAAAAGCATTTACTAAAAACCGCCCTAATCCAGTCTTGGGGTTCCAGCCTAACAAGCTGGGAATGTGGGAGATTCACGAACTTGGAGCCAAGGGTCCAAGGTTCAGGGCCTCACATCATTCTGACGCCAGAGAAGCAGAAGCCACAGGAGATGATTCAAATCTCTCCCTTCCTGTCACTGGGCCACTTGATGCCCTTTTCTGGAAAAGTCTGACCGCGGACAAACGCCCCGCCCCTGCACCCCCATGTGCTGCCTTGCTTCTCTCCCTTCACGCCTGTCCCCACTCCTGCCCCCCCTAGAATAAAGCAGGGAGCACCTCATAAGAAAGTTGACAAAGACCAAGTTCAACACAAAGGCAGTACTTAAAAAATGTCACAGGGATGTTTGTGAGAAACAGTTAGCCCAAGTCCCCAAACACAGCAAACGGTTTAACTTCTGTGCCCCATCAATACTCTGAAACTCAACTTGTACTCATTGCTTGTTAAACGGGAAGACAAACGTTAAACGGCGTGGGCCCGTCTCGGCTGAGCTTCTGTGCGGCTCCTACAAAGAGGCAGCTATTCCTCGGAGCGAAGCAGCCGAACAGCCAGTACTGCGGCTGGGCTGGAGTTATTTGGTGCCAATTAGGAGCTGCCATAGCTACCCAGAGCAAACAACCCAACACACTTGCCAGGTGCCCGGCAACCGCAAAGCAGACGTGGGCAAGGGAATTCTCAAATTATCCTCCCGTGGCCTGCAAGGGCGCCCTCCCCACACACCAGGCCTGCTTCAAGACATGGGATTAGGAGTAATTAAGGGCTCAATTATTTTCTGAGGATCCACAGTGGCCCGCCCGAGTTATGGGCTGGGCAGCCAGGCTTCTCACTGATCACTCAGAGGCAAGGAACATGGAGAGTATCAGGGCTAGAGTGGGGTTCCCCATCCACTTATCCAGGGGCTCCCAGAGTCCTTGTATTTCGAGAGATGGTATTGACAGTGAAGCTTGCCCACCTCTAAGAGTCAACCAGAAATTGCACAGACTCAAAGCGTCAAAAGGCATGATAATAGTACAGTAGTTGATCTGCAACTCTGATGGCCATTGAGAGATTATATTTATATGTGAATATATATTTGTATATGCTTACACTTATTATACTTATAAATTATAACAGCATTATTATATGTAACATCATATATTATAAATCACAATAAGTCATTACATAAAATATACATATATATTACATATTATAAAAGTAAATGTTTATCTGCACATGCATATATACACATATAAATATGTATGTATATAGAAAATATATTAAGTTGATACATATTTACTTAAATATCCTTTTTTCAATTTGGTTGATCCTTAAACAATGTGGGGGGTAGGGGCGCCAATCCCCTGCACAGTCAAAAATCTGAGTGCAACTTCTCACTCCCTAAAAACTTAATGACTAATAGCCTACTGTTGACCAGAAGCCTTGCCAATAACATAAACAGTCAATTAACACATATTTTATATGTTATATGTATCATATACCGTACTCTCACAATGAAGTAAGCTGGATAAAATAAAATATTAAGAAAATCACAAGGAAGCAAAAATATATTTATAATACTATACTGTATTAATGGGAAAAAGTCTGCATATAAGTGGATCCGTGTTGAACTGTGTTATTCCCAAGGCCAACTGTATATGTAATATATCTGATAGCGGTATCTGTATCAACTTGATATATACATTTATACCTGACTTAAATTATCAAGTCAAAATTCATCTTACTTTCCAATATTAACTGATTTAGTCAATAGGAGAAAAAAAATTTGAAAAGAAGTGAAGATGTTAGAGAATACTCTAGTAAGTCCTATCATTTCACAGCCTTAAAGGAGGAAGTGACTTTAGAAAGTTTCTCAAGGAATGCTCCAAGAGACAGTAGCCCCATGAGATTCTCTTTAAAATAAGTTCAGTGGCCAAATAAGTTCAGGAAATACTATCTACCTTAACCTGATCTTAGAAAATGAGAACACTTGTTAGCAAAGTAAAGGCACTGAGAAGTCCTGCATGGGGTGTGTGTGTGTGTGTGTGTGTGTGTGTGTGTGTGTGTGAATGTTTATTCAGCAGTTGCTAAATTTATTTATAAATACATTTATTTGGCCACAGAGTCCTTGTGTCTCCTAACATTTCACAATGCCTTGAGGAAAATGTCCAGTCTTCCACCTAGAGTACAATTCTGCCCAGAGAAGTGGTGAACTTGGCAGGGGTGGTCAGTCTGACTACACATTAAAACTTTAGGCCTTGGAACATGACACTGCCAAACCTCTCATTCCCCTCCCCTCCCAATAGCCAGGAACTTTCCAAACAAGATGCCAATAAAAACACAGGGCCCAGGGTGCATGGAGATTGGGTAGAGAAATACCATGTCTTGTTCCCATCTCAAAGAGCCTTGGAAGGTTCAGGTAAGTCTCCTGCCAAGGATACTTAAATGGTTGAGAATGACCTAGAAGGCAATAATTTGCCTAAAATAAACTCTAAGATGATGCAGCCCTGGGAACTACATCAACATTTTGCAATAAAGATTTGCTGACCCACAGGCAGCAGGGCTGGGATTTAGCCCCAATTTTGCTCCTGACCATGACCCTTGAGCAAGACTATGACTCCACACACCCATCTTCAAAACGGGGAAGTCAGCTCTGGTGCCCTCCACCCCCTCTTTGAGACACTGTGAGGTGGGAGGAGTCTCTCCTGTCTCTCCCCCTGCACCACGAGCTCCTGCCAAGGGCAGGCATTGTTCTTCAACACCTTCACATTCCCAGGGATGAGCTCAGAGACGCTGATCGTCCTTCCTGTGAAATGGTGGTTGTTGTTGGGTTTATTCTTCTGCCTAGAAATCCGTCACTTCTTAGCATCTGCTTTGGGTGAGTTCCAGGAGGGTGGTCTCCATTAGGGCCGCTGGTCCATCTCCCTGTGCCATATATAAGGCCCATCATGTTTCTTCCCCATCTCTCCCCCAATTAATCTTTAGATAAGCTTTGTCCAAAGAGCCCAGAGCCTTTTCAGACAGCAGCTTATGCGTGACACCTGCAAATGGGCACAGGCCGGGATGGGGTGTATGTGTGCACGTCCACGTGAGGAAATGAGGGTGTATGTGTTTGTGAGTGTTGGGTGGGGAGCAAATCCAACGTTTTCCCAGGGTCACAGAGCAAATCGGCATGCGGCGAGTTCTGCAGAGCACTCCACGATGCCCTAGTTCTCAGAATACAAATGGGAGGACAACACTGCAAACTGCATCCTCCCCCCACCCCAACTCCCAGGGCCGCCCTCGTTCCCCTGCCGGCTCAGGGCCCTGCTCACCACATCCCTCAAGTACATCTCTGTTTGTTCTGGACTCACTCTACACATAAACTTCAACACTGCGGGGGCACGGAGATAGGGAACCAAGCCTGTTTGAAGACGATCTCTAACGGCTGTCATCTTTAATTCATAACCGTCCCATGAACCAGGCAAACAGTGCATGAGGGCCGAGGGCCACCCCCTCCCCCCCGCTTCCTAGGGTTTTTAAACGCAAGCGGCTGCACAGGAAGTCAGTTTTCACAAAAGCAAAAGAGAAAAACATGCTAATGTACAAGCAATGGCTTCAAGCCCCCCATTTCAAGTCTTGTTTTTGTTGCCAAGTGGTTGGCCCGTGACCGCAGCAGCCTGTGTCTGAGCCAAGGGGCAGGGGCCTCGCTGCATTATTCAAGAGTGACCACAAAACCATCTTTTGCACAGAGTTACCACAGACAGAGACAGTTTCAGATACAAGAGGCTGGACACTGAAAGAAAAGGAAGTTCTAACACAGGCCTTGGAGCCACAAGAAGAGGCCTGAGGAGGGAAGTGACAGTCACCGGGCATCTCTGATGGGCCCCAACCCGTGCTAGGGGCTTTACAGGACCTTAGAGGGGAGGCGGGGAAACCCGGGCTCTCGGAAGTGACTTAACCGTCTCAAGGGCGTGAAACTAATGATGGCAGAAGCAGGGGTCCTGCCGGGGCAGACAGGACCCGTCCGGAGGGAGGGGCTGCAACCCCCAGAGTGGAGCCACGCCCACACCCCCGCTTCCCGGACCGGGGGCGGACTAGTCACTCTGCAGGCTTTAACCCAGTGAAGAGTTCAGTGCCACATGGGCCACGTGGCTAAGAACTGTTCTATTCCATGGCCATCATCCAAAGTCAGGGCAAAGCACGTCTCCAAAAAATGGGCCACTGACGGCCATACGGAGAAGGAGAGGCAGGCCGGAACTACTCGTGGCCGCCACACACCAGCAGCGTCACCTTGACTCTCCGAAGCTCCGGGGCGTCTCAGGGACCTGGCAAAGACATCCTACTCATCGCCGGGCTGGAGGCTCCCTCGGTTCAGTAACACTCTCAGGGGACGTGCTCAACACAGAACCGGTAGGGGGAGACGGTCCTTTCCACTCAGCCCTCGGGGGGCTGCCCATTTCACTGAGGGTTATGTCTAGGCGGTCAACTGGGTAACAGAACCCAGTCCTTTAGGCCTGGCCGGGACTCAACCCACCAGGGGTGTTTGAGGAGGAAGATAAAGGCAGGAACCCTGGGGTCAGACAGTTTGGATCCTGGCTCTGCCAGTTCCCAGCTGTGTAACATCGAACAAGTCGCTTAACCTCTCTGTCCTGAATTTCCTCATGCCTAAAGTGGGAAGAACAGCAGTACCTCCCACAAAGATGGTGGTGAGGATCAAGTGAGTCCTGAGCCGTGCGTGGCACGGGGTGCGTGCTCTGCACAAGGAAATGCTTGTGTCCGCTCTTCTGATGCTGGAATTAAGTTTCCTGCTTTGCCCCTCTACGACACCGTGTGAGCAAATGACATCAACTACCCCGTGAGACCACTGACTACTCAACACACAGCCAAGTTTCAGAGACATGGCTCAACCCCAAATTATCAGGTTACAATCACCTAGACAGCCAGAAAAGGGACAGCAAGCCTCACAGATGGTCACAAGGCACCCTGAAAATTAGGAAGGTGACATCACCGTGATGATGTGCAGGGGTGAGAAGCCCCTCGCCCAGGTCTGGCCAGGCGGTTCTGGTCTGCGTCTGCCATGTGGAAGCCCCTCCTGGCTGAGCTTAGACCCTGCATCCAAATCCCAGCTCCCCACCTCTCACCGGTATCACCTGGGGGCAGGACGAGAACCTGTCTCCAGGTCATCTGTAACACAGGGATGATGACAGGACCACCTGCAGGGTGGCTGGGCAGGGGAAACAGGTAAGATGGGACCAGACAGTGCCTGGCTAGCACATTGTAGGTAATGAGTAAATGGGAGCTAGTCTCACCGCAAAAATGAAAGAAATCAGGCCTTCCCTCTGCAGATTAGAACCCTCTTAGAGACCAGCCTTTTCAGTCCACATTTAATGATCTTAATCTATACAGAACAAAAGTGAGCAAATGGATTGGGAAGACTGCCACAACAATTTGCGTGCCCCTCAGAAGTCTGGGGTCTCTGGCCTAGAGGGGGGCACACACAAGCAGGAAGTGGAGGTCTGGCTTCCAGTCATAGTTTCGGTACTGGCAGGCGAGTCCTGGGCAAGCCGCTTCCCCTCTGCGAAGATGCACACGGGTCCCCAGGGGCCCTTCCAGCTGGCCGTGTGCAACCTGCTCCCCATCTGGAGGAGAAGGCCCCTACCCTCCCGGTCAAGAGGAAGGATGGCCGCATGGTCCCTGGCCCAGAGCCAAGGTGAGGATGGCTGGAACCTCCCAGCCACATCTGTCCAGGACCCCAGCCAGACAAACCTCCATGGAGCACCCAGTCGCCAAACCGGTTTTTAAGGTACCGAAGGTGAAACCTGATGAATATGTCATCTAACTGGAGCCTGATGAATAAGGGTGTGGTCAGAGGTGCCCATCTTGAGGTCAGATGAATGTGAGCACATGGGAGAGCTAGTCTCCAGGAAAGACAAAAAAGGAGCATCACTCATGGTCACAGTCAGCAAAGCTTGGAAGGGTCAAGGTTTCGTTTTCCTAATTTCCTGATCCCTTGATGCTCTTCTTCCACCAGGCTTCACTGCAGGGACCAGAGCCGGCTGACGGAGGTGACAGATCGTACCTGTCCCTTCCCCCTTTCTGAAAAGCCCAAAGTGCCCCTGCCGGGCAGGGCTGCAGAGAGTTTTAAAGACAAGCGCTGCTGGGAGGTGAGGAGGAAAACGGGCCAGGCTGGACAGCTGCGCCAATTTCACTGTCATTCCCAAATCACACATCTGCCTTCCTAGGGCTCTGCATCCTCAACTTCCCACCTTAAATCTCAGAAAGCAGCAAAGCACCAAAGCAATTTTCTCTGCTGGCCTCAGAGCAGAGGTACAAGCAGGCGAGAATGAGATTAGGGACCCACTCTCTGTGAAGATCCAGCAACGGCTACGGGGCCTCCGCTCTTGGAAAAAGGGCGAAGCGTCTCACTGTCCAGAAATGTGAGGCCCCAGGCTGGTGCCTCAGCTGCAGAAATGTCACAGGAAGGACAAGATGAAGGGAACTACTTTCAGAAGGTGCTACGAAGTCTACAATGGGCAGATCAACCCACTGTTTCATAAACAGCAACTAGTTCTTTGATGGTGCCTTCCCCAAACACCACCACTATATCTGGGGACGTATTTAGCTAGGGATCTCATTTGTGCATTCCAGCACAAGATTATCTGCCAAGGAGGTGGAGGCTTCTCCACAATACCACCACCTTACATGTGCACCCACACACATGCAACACCCACGCTCTCACACGTTTACATGCTCAAAACCACACAACGGATACTAGCGTCTGGCAGGCAATTTCAAGCAGTCCTGATTCAGAAGAATGTCAGGTTGTAGATGAAGGCAAAGGACACTCAAGCCTAAATACCTGGCCCTTGATTAACCCCCAGAATTTTGCTCCTTCTGGACACTTATCTGCATCTTCCAACCATCCACCTTCTCAATCTTAACCCAGACTATTAACGACTGAGGAAACATCCTGAAGCCCAAGGAGAACTAAGAGCATAGAAACACCACCACTATCCGCCAGGCCATCCAACCCTTACACTGGCCTATCCAACCTCACTCTTCCCCCCAGCTAAGTCTCAGGAAAGGACAGGGAAAAGGTGAAAAGTTTTGGGAAAGTGGAAAGCCTGCAAAGACAAAATAATACTCTGTTTTCCTCTCAGTATATACGAACGTATATAAATGTACAGAAGGGGTGCCACATGAATATTCACCGAAATGAGAAGAGCAAGTTGGGGGGGTGGGAGGACAGGGAGGAAGAGTGAATTGTCCAAAGGGACTTCGCCTTTTCTATAGGTTTTCATTTTTTCCAAGGAGACGCTCCTCCTGAATTACTTTATGTAATTTAACAAAGCTTTTTTCTTTTTTTTAAACCCAGGAATGCCATTTCCAGTTGCTGTTCTAGCCACAGAAGGAAATAAATCTTTTTCCTTCCTCTCATTTCTCGTTTTGAAGAAGGCAAAGAAAACCATGTTCCCCTCCTATGCTGAATTTGCTGAAGGTCAAATTCTAGTGCCTATAAACTTTGATAATGTCTCCATAATTTACTATTTTTTACAGGCTCTATAGCTTTTAATAGCAAAAGCGAGTCATTTTTCACTGTTCATTTGCGGCACGGGAAGAGAAAAAAGTCTGTCATGTCTGATGTGTCTGCGCTAAAACACTTCATTTTCCTTTCTAGTTAGTAAGTGAACTAAAAATTACTTCTTGCAAATAGATGCATAGGTCTATAATGGACACACAATGTATGTGTCTATGAGCAAGGCTGTGAAAGAGCGAGACAAGAATCGCTGCCCCAAGAGAACGCACAGCAACATCCATTAACAGAGGTTTGCTTTATTAAATATATCTATGTTTGAGAAACTGCTGGTCTACAAGGTCAAAGATTTCTTGGGTCATCAACCAATTAGAAAAAAAAATCTTAGCAAACCCAGTCTCTCATATATATGTGAAGACAATGCCAAGATGGGGAAGATCAGTTACTCTGGGTCTATAAAGCAGGACGTGGATGGAGAAGGGGTGGATTTGAGACCAGGAGGAAGCACGGCAGCCCCATCCCTCTGAGTAGGTCGAGTGAGGGCATTTCGGTGCTCACACCGGCCATTATGTGTGCATTCTGGTCACTCAAGACCTGTGATGGGGGATGCACAGGGTGGGCCAGTAGGTGTCACCACATCATGAGAAGGGCATTGGCCTGGGGGGCAGAGATGTGGGTTTCGCCCCTAGCTCAGCCTTCAGTCAACAACCCAACAATGAAGTCCTCGATGATGACCAAGACCAGTTAACATTTACTAAGCACTGACTACCTAGGTGTCAGGGATCATACAAAGCACTCTGCATGCATGATCTTGGGTGACCTTCACTCCAGTTTCCCCCCACCTACTTCTATCTGTTATCCCCATTTCGCAGATTAGGAAGCTGAGTCTCAGGGTACTTAGGCAGAGGCCAACCCAAGGTCCGCGCTAATAAATGGCTAATGACACCATCACAGTACCACCTTGTCCTCTCAGGGCTTCCTCTTCCGCTCCTCACCTGCTTTGGAGGCTCCCAGAGCCAACCCAAACTAAAGTCCTTATAGAAATGACCAAATGTTACCCAGGAGGGAGGAGGGAACTCCCTTCCTCGACCCAGGAACCCTTGGAGGTGAGGTCCAGGGACAAGCATACCTCTGTCCCAAAGACCTCAAAGCCAAACAGGTCCCAGACAGCTTTCCTGGACCCCACAGATCTGTCCCTCACACCTCCCCATACCCTGTTCCCACCCTGGCTTCCAGAAACCGGGAGTCTACATGGAATTTGTCATTAAAGGTTTCGCCAGCCGAGATCCACGCCCTCCACTGTTGTTAGCTCTAACAGGGGTGAGGGGTGTGGGAGGAGAAACCTGCTCCACATACCCACAGGCAGGCTCCCTGCCAAAATCCTCCACACACCATCTTCCTGTTCATTTTGCCCCATGGATGATTTTTAAAGCTTTTTAATTGTCCTTAATAAATTACCTACATGTGCATGGTTGTTACAATAGTTTCATTAATTTTTCTCGGTGCATCTAAGCTGTTTATCACAGAAGTGTTAATAGAAAAGAAAAACATGTCAGGCAGGTTCCTGCTCACACACTCTGGGCTTGGGCAAATTAATGCTTATGGGATTGCTTTCCCGCACCACAAACAATTAGGGGCATATTTATTTCATACGAGCAAACCATCTTTCAGCAAAGCCAGAAAGAGTGTGCCCACCAGGGAGCCCGGCAACGGCCGGCTGTGGATGGGGCCCACAGATGCCTGCCTCATATTCGGTGCCGGGTAACTTCATCTCTGCTCTCCTTCAGCTGAAATCTCAACCGACAGTCTTAGATGTGTACAACTTGCCCCACACTGACGGCTAGAGACATGTCAGGGGTATTTCAGATGATGTGCTTCTTGGTGTTTGAGGCTTTCAACCAGAAGTAAATCACACCGATGGCCAAAAGTGACAGTGGGAGAGCCAGGCAGGTGGCTCCACAGCAACAGGAGCAGAGAATGCAGGCGATCGACAGGGGACTGCTTGTCTGGCTTCCCAGGATCCGGAGGAAAAGGGTAAAGGGGCTGTGGGGAGCGTGGCTATAAACCCTGAGCCTGCCGGTTGTTCCACACACTTACCATCTGACCAAGAGCTGGACGCGACAGCAGGGTCGGCTGGGTCTTACTTGGGTGACAGCAGGAGCTCTGGGCTGAGAAAAAACATACACAGGGCCCTCCACAACTGGGCCAGGGGTCCCCCCCTTCCTGAGCAGGGGATTTTAAAAATTTAAACTGTCACAAGCTAGCTTCAGAGTTGTTAAGGGTGATGGTCTATCTTCTCAGAGCAAATGAATTTTTTGGACTTTTGATTTATGAATCAACCTGGCATCAAAATATATGTGATTGCAGCTATCCAGATAGAGAGCAAAGCTTCAAGGCCTGCCCCAAGCTGACCCCAGCTCTTCTTCCCAAAAGGCTCATTTCTTGCCACACCAAATTATTTCATGTTTCCCTAATGCACTTTTGCCCCAGTGGGTTCTCCTTGCCAGAAAAGTTCTCTTCATCTGTCCTATCAAACTCCTATTCACCCTTCAGAGCCCATGCCTCCCCCCCTCCCCAGATGGAACCGTTTCAGCACCAATGATGCTCCCATTGCACATGGATGCATTTCTTTTCCAGCCTAGGGGTCACTAGAAGAATATTCCCTGAGTTGAATGGATGGTCAACCTCTTCTCTAACTCGTGCTCTTCATGGCATTGATGCTCCACTAACTGACTGGATCCTGAAGGAGGAGCCCCCACCGAGAGCACCTCTGCTGAGGCCTAAAAGGCTCACCTCTGGGGAAAAGCCCTCTTTCTGGGTACTTGGCACCTTTGAGGCTGAGACCATGGGGCAGAGAGTTGCAAAGGGGACCCTCTGGGCAGGTACAGAACACATACTGCAAATCCCTTTGCTTCTCCCTTGCCAGCGCACTGAGAACGTTTCCGAACCCCCTAACCCCCCGACAGTGCCCCACCCAACTCTCCAACTCATCTCTCATCACTGGCTCCTTTGCTCACCCGCCTTCCAGCCCCAGCACCCTTCCCTCTGTTCCCTGAACTCGCAAAGCTCACCTCACCTTGGACACTACATGGGCCATTCCATCTGCCTGGAGAGCCCTGTCCTTGGACAGTCCCATGGCCTCAGAGAAGTCTCTCTGCCCACTCTGCCTAAAGGAGCACCCTTACACCCTTGCCCCGCTCCCTAGTCCCTCCCCAGCCAAATGCACTGTTCCACTTCCTCTCTGTCATGATCGGTATCTATAAGTGGTGTGCTCACTTATTCATTCTTGAATCTGCAGTCTGAGTCCCCAGTAGCTTATAAGTTCCCGAGAGCAAAGGGCCTGCTGTCTCACTCACGTCCATGTCCCCAATGCCCAGGACAGTGCCTGCCACCCAACCATCTATCTCATGAATGAATGAAACTCATCTTGTTGTTGAACAAACTTTGCTCTCCAAAGCCCCTTATAGAAAAACTTTGTATTCTGGAAAATGGCCTGGTTCAACAGCCAGTCCAGGAAGCACAGAGGAACTAGGAATACTCTGGAATTCAGGGACATACCTCGGGGAGCACTGGTAAACACACAGCATGAATTCACAAAACTAGTCGCATGTTAATATATGCTGCCTCCTCCTTAAACAGCTTATGAACACTATAATTTTCTTCACTAAAACACTGTCTAACAGAACCAACTCCCCTAATTACAGACGTTTGTATGCATTATAATCTTTATACAATTAAACCTACTTGAAAGAATAAATGATTAAATGCCCCCCTTGCCCTGTCACTAACCCATCCCTCCTCTAACTACCACCACCAAAAAACAAACAAAACACAAACCACACAACAACTAAACACAGAGGTGCTGAGAACACCAAGTTGCAGACAGACAGAAATCCCAGGAAATTGCAATTCGGGCTGACATAGAACTTTTGTTAGCTACAGGGGGGAAAGTCAACTTTCAACTTCAAACCCAGTATCCGACAGCTCAGCATCTGACTGCAGTGTCAAATTAAAGGCTTGTGTGTATTGTACAAAATGTCTTATTTCAGGAGCAAACATCTTCCCTTGCACAACTCACCTCCAGACACAAACACATGGTTTGGTGACTGGCAGAGGCTTTTCTGGGATCATCTCTTAAAAATTTCACAAACACATTCCTGGCCCGAGGGTGTTTACCAGGAAGTCGGTGGTGACTCCTCTGGAGTCAGGCAGGTTTAACTGATAAATCTCTCTTTGGGACACGGCTGTACACCCTGGGGAAAACATCCAGCACGGAATCTCTATGAAAAAGGCCCAGATGTCAGCTACCCGTCCGATGCGAACACCCTACTTTTGTAAAATTCAGCATCGTGGGGAGAAAAAGAGGCATCCTGAGAGTCAAAACAGATCCTCCTGTTTCAAGTACTGAAAGGGCCCTGAGCACAAAGCTGTGTTATCTGAACCCCTGAAAAGCTAGTGCTTGAAAAGATCAGGCAGGGAGGTTTAATTACAGCCACGGCGCAGACCTGGCCCTGCAGGGCCCTCTCATCTGCTCCAGAAATGCCCTGAAAAGCTCTCTTTTCTGCCTGGGCCACGTTCAACACCAGGCTAGCCAGATGTGCAATCCAGAGGTCTTGGGACAATCAGAGTCATTTTCCTGTCCCTCCAGGGGACAACACTGCCGGCACAGGAGCTGGATGGCGGGACAGCCGGGTGGAAAGATCTGGGTCATCCCGTGGATCTGCAGCAACTGCCACTGGGCAAGGCACACTGGTCCACTCTGAGCCTCTGTGTTCTTATCCGTAAACTGGAGGTGTTAGCAAAATCTGCCTCCTAGGGCTGCTGATGGTGTCCTGGAGAAGCCCCATGAGTATCTGGTTATCAGGCAAGGGATGCCTGGCCATTTGTCAGGAATTTTTTATGGTCACTCGTGCCCCTCTAGTCCCTTCCACGACTTGAATGTGAAGAGGCTCGGGGTGTGCCCAAAGAGGCAGGAATCAGCAAGCACTTAGTTCTCCTGTTCTTCCCCCCCCCCACCCCCCAAACCCCCACCCCGTCTCCTTCCCTGGCTCTGCACCTTGCCCATCCTCCCCCCAAGACTAAGTGGGTGGCAGCTGCCTTTCTGGAACATCCACCAGGGCGCCACTGGATTTACGGGCAGACATGTCTCAGCCCCGTTTTTCAACGAGGTAGAGAGGAAAGTGGCAGTGCTCGGTATGCTACCCTGGGCTCTCATTCTGCCCTCTCAACAAGCCTCTCAGGTACGATCATTATCCCGTCTGGCCTCCGAGGATGCTGAAGCTCAGAGAGATGAAGTGATTTGCACAAGGACACAGAGCTATTGAGCAATAGTGTCCAGGCCGGGACACAGAGAGAGACAAACCCCAGGACAGGGCTGCCTCACAAAGGTGGAGCAGCCTAATGCAGAGGGCAGAAGGGAGACGTGGTCTGAAGTGTCAGCTTAGCCCCCGGCTTGCCCTCCGACCTCACACACCCTCCCAGCACCATGCTCTCTCCTCCACACAAGGGAGGTTGGCCCTTCCAACATTGTTCCGTGGCTCCATGAGTCACCGACTTGCAGGCCTTCCTCATGCGAGCAGCCTCTCTCTGCAGCTCAGCCCGCGGGCACCGATCTCAGGCCCTCCTCGCGTGCTTGGGGTAGGGTGGGCAGTGAGGACAGGTGGTCCCTGCCGGGGCCAAGTGTGCCCAAGGCAGCTTACAGGAAATCTCATTAGTCAGCACCAACAGCTGCCCCAGAACACGTGGCACCGATGGGACCCACCCGAGACTCTGCTCAACCTTGGGGGTGGCTGGAGAGCAGGAAAAAGGGATTCCAGAACCTCCCCGGGGCTACATGTGGTGTGGGCTCTCCCCTCATCCACAGCAAACCCCCCTCCCCCGCGCCCAAAACGCACTTCTCTCAGCCCCAGCTATGGGCTTGGTTGGATTTTCTAGTCAGAAATGTCCCCTGCCGTCGTCAGCCAGGAGGACAGAGAGGGCACTGGAGATAGGCAAAGCGTCTCCGAGGGTTTTGAAACCCCAGCCACCAGGCTGTTTCCTGGAGCTGGGAAGGAGCCAGTCAAGTGGAAGGAGGTGACTCCTACCACACTCTGTGGTTGATCTGAAAGACTATGAGTCTCCTCCATCACCTCCTTTCCTCACCCCCTCAAATCTTGACCAGGGCAATTTTTGTAGGCATTCCAGTGCTCTCCTGTCCCCAGGAAGAGTCCGAGCATCAAATTTCCAGCACTGTCTGCCAGAGATATGCCAGGCCCACTGGTTGCCGGCAGGAGATGCCATTCTATACACCTGTCAGGAAGAAAGGAAGGGGAAGATGGCACTGGGCCAGAGCCACCTTCCCCGGCCCCACCTTATCCTGGGCTCTGAGCCTTCCAAAGTCTTTTCAACATTCTCTCAATTTTCAGCCACGCTCATCTTGGGCAACCTGGCCTGGGGGTTGTTTCCCACAAGAAGGAGCACACTGAGAGGCCAGGGGAGAACTAAACACTGGATTCTTCTGGGGAGAAGGGGGGCGACGAAGTGGACAGGCTGTATAAAACCCTACAGAAGTCAACAAGCCTCATGTTGCTTAAGCAAAATAAACACTCAAGCAAAAACCTCTCCAAGTTCTGAATCTTATAGCAACTCCCCTTCAGGGAAGTGAAGTTATTTATGCTTGAAAACCAAGAAGGTAAATGTCTCCAAAAGGCTCATCACAATTGGCGGTGCGGATGTACAAGCCCACGAATGTGACACGGATCCCAGTTTAAAAGTGGAGACTTCCAGGGACGCCTGCGTGGCTCATTTGGTTGAGCAGCTGACTCTCACTTTCGGCTCAGGTCATAATCTCGGGGTCCTGGGATCGAGCCCCGTGTCGGGCTCTGTGCTCAGTGGGCAGTCTGCCTGAGATTCTCTCTCCCTCTCCTTCTGCCCCTCCCTCTGCTCATGCTCTCTCTCTAAAATAAATAAAATCTTTTTTAAAAAATAAAGTGGAGCCTTCCAGGGGGCACGCGGGGTGGAGGGAAGAGATGCCTCACTTAGATCCCTCTGCCCTGGTGCCCTTCCCCTAAAGCTGATGAGCAATCGTGAAATAATAAAAAAGGAGACCCTGCAGGCATCCCCTTTCCCAAGGCAATGATAGGAACAATGGTTACTGCTGCCTGTAGACCTGCCGTGTGCCAGGCAACCTGCTGAGGCCTTCACACCCCAAGGGACCAATAATGTCCCTGACAGAAGGGAAATTACATGAGTAAGTTTAAATAACAACCAATAACAAAGAAAATAATAGCATCAGGCTGAGATAAGGAGAAAGAACAATCCTGAACACATGTGCCCTCTGTGCCCCATGCAGGGCCTGTCTTACAGAATCCTCCTCTACTGAAGAGGAGACGGGCTCTGAGAAGTTCACGGACATACAAAACTGAACCCTGCAGCTGAGATTCGAACCCAGTTCCATCTGAGGGCAGAGGTCTGTCTACAAGCTGGTGATACCTTTATGATTCTCTAAAAAAAACCCCTCTTCTCTACAGTAACCACCAACCAGTCCAGTGCAGGCTGCAGGGGGAGTGACAACTGTTGCGGGCTTCTGCAGGGTGGGGGGTGGGGGGGGTGGGGAATGCTTCCCAACAGGGTTTGGACTCTAGAAGAGGCTGGTAAGACCAGACTTTACCAATACTCAAGAGCCACAGGGTCAAAAACTCATGCTGAACGTCTTAAGTGTCAGCCTTGGGGGTGGGCAGCTCGGAGGGGGTGGGCAGCTCTCTTCTAACGCAGCCCCACCAGGTGAGAAGCCCGTGCATGAGCACCCATCCTCCGAGTGGCAAGAGGCCCCCTAGGGCCGTGGAACCCCCTCCCTCTCTCTCTCCTCGGTCAGCCGTCTTGTGCACATAAATCACCAGGACCAGGCAAGGGTGTGGCTGGTTCTGCGAACCTGTCCCTGTCCCTGGCAACAAAATACAAAGACTCCATCCTCCCATTCGTGAACTACCTGCGTCACCAGCTCCCGCACAGGGCCACGTGAGGGTGAGGAGCCCGTGCAGGCGGTCTTCAGGGCTCTGAGGTCCCTGCAGCCCCAGCGGAACAGCACGGGGCAGTGCTGTCAGGAGCAAGCTGGCCAGAGCCACAGCCCCCACCCCGGGGGGCCCTGACCGGAGCCTGATGGCAGCCCTAGGCACCTCTCTGAGCTGCCGCTGCCTCAGGAGTACAGACAGACTGCCCAGGCCCACTCCCTCGCAGGTTTCTCCGCTCGCCCCAAACTTGCAGGCGTCAGCTGTGGCCTCCTTCCCGCAGAGCCTGCACCCCCAAGTGCCTCACTGCTCACCCCAGGCGACTGGGGAGTCACGTCCACACCCACGGTACTGAGGCACATAAATGAACAAACACACACCGAGATTCAGAACACAAAGTGTGCGTGCCCACGCAGACCGCCATTCATTAAAGGCCTGGGGCAGCCAGCCAAATTATAAATAGACCGGCTCATTTTTAAGATGACCAGCTCTTCAGCAAAGTTCTCTGGCCTTTAGCAGTGGTGTGAGCCCAGGCTCCTCTTAACCTCTTAGCTAAATGCTCGAACAGAGAGCCCAGTTCTGACCCAGCCAAGCTAGCAAAGCATCGTCATGTCACACACACACACACACACACACCCATAACAAACCCTGGCCACGACTGTCTGATAAGCAGGATCTGATTGATGCTAAGCCCAGAGATACAGGGTCCAAAGAGGTCTCCAAGTCACAGGAATGACAAACACAAAGCAGTTTAAAAAGGAATGAGGGGCACGGCTTCTTACGCCCCAGCAAATGCTCAGCGGCGAGACTCAGCTGGCGATCAGGCTCACTTCTCAGACCTCCATTAGCGCACGGTGTACCCATCACCACCTCTTCAGCTCACAGTTCAGAACAATCCCTGCCTCCCCAGCCTTCCAAGCAGAGTTCAAACTGCCTCGCATGGCTTCTAGGTCGAGAACGCCAAGGGGCGATAGGAGGTTGAAATAACCACCTCACTCTGGGGAGACCGTAGCTATCTGCAAACAGCTTGCCCTCAGCACAAGCCATTACAAGGAGGTCCTCCTGGTACTGCATCTCGGCCAGACCAGACCCCCGCCCAGCCCCACCCTAAGCACAACAGGCACAGGTCTGCAAAGCAGCTCGAAGGACAGGAGGCGCACGCAGTGATCTTGATTCACCCACATTTATGGTATCAACAGCATCTGACCAACATTATATTCCAAGAAACCACACGTGCTAGGGTGCCTTTACTGCTCTCTTAGTATTATGGACTAAATGTGTATGTCCCCTCACGTCCTATATTGTAGCCCTACCCCCCAGTGGGATGATATCTGGAGGTGGGGCCCTGGCAGGTCATCAGGTCTAGATGAGGCCATGAGGGTGGAGCTCCTGTGATGGGACTAGTGCCCCTGTAAGAACAGGAAGAGACAGCAGTTCTCTCTCCATGATGTGAGGCACATCAAACAGGTAGCTGTCTGCAAGCCAGAAAGAGGTTTCTCACCAGAACCCGACTACGCACCCTGATCTCAAACTTCCAGTCTTCAGAACTGTGAGAAATACATTTCCGTTGGTTAAGCCACCAGCCTATGGTATTTTGTTATGGCAACAAAATACCAAGCTAAGACAGGGAGAGAGCTCCAATTTTTCTTTGTTGTTTCAAATTCTCTCTCTCTGGCCCTCAAACACTAACCCAGACTTCGGCCATCCCCTAAGAATCCTGGAAATATATTGACTCATCAGATTCTTAGGAAATGCCCCAAATCTGGGCCTTCTCCTACACAGTGAACTCCTTCAGGAAAGGCAGGAAAAGGACCATCTCCCCCATGGCTGGTACACAACCTGGAAAAGTCACCTCATCAGGGTCAGTCTCTGTGGTCCCGATGAGAAAGGCTTAGGTTGGCTTAACTCTTTCCCCTAAAATGTCCAACTGTATCATCAGCCAACGAGGTGCTTCCGCAGGACCTCCCCACGTCCTGAGTCAGGCTAGGCCGGGGCTAGACTAGAAAATCCCACAAGCCACACTGAGTGCAAATCCTCATCCAGATCTACAAACGCCTCTCGCCTCCACTCTGTAAAATCCCATATACCACACAGGCTTGGGCAGAGCAACCACATGTTGCTGGAAAAGTTGGGACCCGTTCAGCATCGGCAACAGGACAAGGGCTGCGCCTAAAATTGCATGTCAGGTAACGGACCCCTAATGTCAGCTAATCGACACTGACTACTAATGGACACCTACTGTCTACTTCAAAAAGCCTCAAGTGGCTCGGCTACACAGACTTACAACCCAATTCTCTCTCATGGAAAAGCTAAAATTCTCAGGCCTGAGGGTCCCCGGCAGCCTGGGCTTTTCCTGGTGGCAACTTGCCTCTGTTCTCCCCGGTCCTCTGATTAAATCCCTCACCTCAACCCTAAAATGCTGTCGTTTTTAATTCCTTAGGGGTAGCATTTTGTTTTCT
Source organism: Phoca vitulina (assembly GCF_004348235.1). Classification (NCBI taxonomy): domain Eukaryota; kingdom Metazoa; phylum Chordata; class Mammalia; order Carnivora; family Phocidae; genus Phoca; species Phoca vitulina. The sequence continues at coordinate 10,591,338 of NW_022589743.1, read as the reverse complement.
TAACTGAACTGTAGCTTTCAAAATAGTGCTGACCTTCCTGTTCCCCACCCCCGTCACCGAGCAACAGAAATTAAATTGATTCCCGCTATCAGTGCCCTGCATCTAAGTGATTATGCCCAGCCACCAGAAAAGTCCGCTTTCTGCTCCATCCCATGAACAGGAACCCTGTTGCTAAATCCAACCCCACAGGCTCAGGAAGGAGGCAATGGAGGAAGAGGGGGTAACCAAGTGGCACAGGTAACAATTTATGGCCCCCTAGTCACTGTGGTCTTATCTCTGCGGCCAGCCCCTTCTGAGAAATGGCGCCCGTTACCAAACCCCCCGGGGGGGCTGCCTCCCTCCCCCCTCTGGGGTCTCAGCCGTTTGGGACAGGTGGCCCAGCCGGGGAGCGGGGAGCGGAAAGATTGCTGTGGAGAGCCCATCCTGCCCTTGGCCAGATCCTCCTCTCCTCAGCATGGTGCCACGCAGGCAAGCCGGCTCCAACTGCCTCTCCCAGCTAACAAGCGGGGGAGGTCGAGGCTGCAGTGAAGAAGTGAAGGCCCACAGCCTCAGAGAGGTCCTCCTGTGACCACCCACTCCAGAGTAGGCCCCCCTCTCTTCTCAGAGGAGACACCGTGCTCTCCCTGCAAAGGACCCACGGCAATTCATAGTTGTGTCTGTTTAATGTCACTGTGCCCCACTCGATTGGCCCCATGAGGGCCAGACCATGATGACTGCCTTCTTCCCCACAGTATCAGGCACTCAATAAATATTTATTGAATAAATAAGTAGGAAAAAAAACCCACTTTACTGCAGGCTACGAGAAACAGGATACTAACTTATTTTTGGTGGGGCCTCTCTGAGAGTTGTTTGGTCCACACTGCCACGCAGAGGGTAGACTATACAAACTTACAGGGATCTTTTGCTTTTTTTCCCTTTCCTCATACCTCTCATTATTTTTGCCTAGGTCACATGCCAGAAAAATGTTTCCCTGCCCCATACCAAAAAGAAGACAGAGCCAAGGACAAAAGTTTCAAAGTTTCACTGCAGTGAATGCTGGAATTCTACCTGGCAGGCCATGAAAACATCCTCTCCTTCCTCTCCCCAGTCCCTTGTGCACCTTCCCCCCAACCCAAGTTCAATTCCCACTTCATTCCACTTCCCTACCACGATCACTAGGAATGGCAGTCCCACTGCTGAGCCCCTCCCAGAGCTGGAATTCCTGACTCAAGTCTGTTATTGGCTTATAACAGGTTCAGCTCATCGAATCATTTTTCTGATGTCCGAGGAGCAGAAACCAAGAAGCTTCATTTATTTATCTCTACCTCATTTTGTTCCAAAAGGGACTGGAGGTATCCTACCAAAATATCTACAGCACGATCAAAATAAATGAAGCACTGAGTGAAGAGGAGAAATAAAATAAATCTGGAAGTAAGATGACTGCCCAAAAGTAGACATCATAATCGATCAAGGCATTCCCGAAACATGAGATGTGAAAGCCTCCTTTCCCGAGTCACATCCTCGACAGGAAGATGGGAAATATTTGCGCAGATATTCAACAGACACTTTATCCACCCCGCGAGTGTCTGTGCTCGGCCTTGGGGACTCATCAACAATACACACACCAGGCTCCAGGCTGCAAGTGTCTCTCACGTCCTTGAGTCCCGTGTCAAGCGCTCGCAGTTGGGGAGAGGAGAGTTGCTGGAGTCAACCCAGGAGAAGAGACAGAAAGGGAGGGGAAACGTTTCTTTCTAAAACCTGGGCATGTCAGCACTCATCCCCGCTTGCAAAATAAACCTTCTCTGACCTTGGACAGGACTCGATGATCTCCTTGGCCCTTCCAATTCTAAAACTTTTACGATCTTATGATTCATGGTTGTCATACTCCCAGGAATGGTTTTGTTGGAACACCCACGGCACTCAGTAATCTCTCACTTCCATGCAAGCCTGAGCTCAGATGCCAATCTTGTGTGCTCTCATTCCTGTGCCTCCCAGTTACGGGGGGCTGCCCAGACGCAGGGGCTCCTCTGTCCCAGTCTCTTGAATCTCTCAACTTTCATTCCCACACCTGCCAACCCGCAGCTTAACAGGGCAAAGCCCATGCTGGACCTCCCCCAGCAACCCCCAGAGTGGGGCATCCAGTGTTCTTTCATCCATACATTTCAGAGAACCCAACACACCCAGAACCCAAGTGCAACAGTTTTTCTCAGAAAATCTGTGAACGTACATTCCTCCTTCTTCTATAATCTGTTCTGAGTCCTTGTCATAACAGGAAATATTTACTGAGTACATATTCTGTGCTGAGCCCTCTCCTGAATTCTCTCATTTAATCCTTATAACACCCTAGCAAGGCAGTTAACTATTATTCTTCCCATCTTAATGTACAGGTCAGCACGCTGAGACTCAATGAGGTCAAGGTGCCTGCTCAAGGCCACACCAGGATTCTGTACCTGGTTCATCTCATTCCAAAGCTCTTAACCACACTGCATTGCAGAGTGGCACCTGCTTTTACAATCTATTAGGAATTTCCCCAATTTCAATTGCTTCATCACTCAGTTACACAGTTTTCAGACATGCATTCATTTCAAGAGCTACACTCCCACATGCAGCGCTATGGTGCAGGAAAGCAGATGTGGATTTCGTGGTCCTGCAGACCTGGGCTTCAATCCTGATTCAAGGTCCCCCAACCTCCCAGAGTTCCAGTTTCCCCTGCATAGAGTGGAGCTAACAGTCCCCCAGGTCTTCTCAGGTCATAACCTGGTTATCACAGGAGTGTGGCAATTCCTGGATTGATAAACATTTTTCTAAGAGGAATGAATGTACCCCCTGCACTTCTGAAAATCCACAGAAAACAAAGATCAATCACTCAGTCCCATCTGAAGAGCAATGAATCCGTCACCCATGCCACAGGGCATTCCAAAGGAGCTGTAGGGGAGACAGCATAGCCCTTGGGCTCTCCCTGGCTAGGGAGGCCCCTTCAACACGTGGGAACGATTTTCTAATTAAGTGGTGTATTGACTTCAAGTGCAACAACAGCTCAGGTGAAGAAGACAGTGAATTCGAGGTCCACAAAGAAAGAATTGCATGGGGCAATCAAGACCAGATCACCTTTGGTGCTCCTAGATCCCCACTATCCACAGTCTGAGTGACATTTAAAAATGCGGATCATGTCATCTGTCTGCTTAAAAGCTCTCAAAGGCTTTCCATGACTCTTCGAATGAAATTCACACTTGACATGGCTCACAAGGCTCTGTATCATCTCCCTGCTTTTTCTCCCACTCTCCGGACTCCATCACACCTCAGCCCTGTCACAGGGCCTTTGCACTGCTACTTCTCTCCGCCAAGACCATCTTCCTCCAGATCTGCACACATCGGCTCCTTCTTTCATACAGGTCTCAGCTTCAAAGCCAGCTTCTGAGAGAATCCTTCCCTGACCGCTCCACCAAAAATAACCCTGAGCACACTCTCTTGCACGATCCAATATTATTTTCTTCATAGCAAAGGGCACTACCTGATAATCCCGTTGTTTATTTGCATGTCCTCTGAAGGCTTTCCCTCCGACCTTCCGCTGAAATGTACATCTGATGAAAGCAAGAACCTTGTCCATCTTACAAGGGCCAGTGCCGAACACAGCACCTGGCATATTGCAGACTCTCAATAAAACTTTATTCGGAGAGGAGGAGGAGGGGACGGCAGTACAGGCAAAGGACAGGAGTGCAGATGAGCAGGACACATGATGAAGACACGCCTTCATTGTGACCTTCCTGCCTTGAAGAATGAATCCCTCCAAGGCCCAGCCTTCCTAAAACTGGCACAGACTTGCAGCCTGGGGGCCCAGCCTACACATGAGGGGTCAGCCCTTTCTTCCCTCCTGACGCTCCGAGCCAGGCTCCTCCTGAGCACCGAAATCGGAGTGCTGTGGTTGGAAATGGCCACCGTGGAGGATTTGGCCTGGCACCTGCTACGTACGGCTGAGCCGACAGCCTGGCCAGGGCAGCTCCTTAGTGAAGTGGGTCACAGGTGGCCTCATCCCCTGAGTACTGCTTTGTGGGTGTCACATCTGCCTTCAAATTGACAGGTAGAGGCAGCTGCGGGGATAGGAGGCCAGGCTTGGGGGCCTTGAAGCCAGGTGTGGCTTTCGTGCACCCTCTGCTGGGTTACTGGAGGCCAGAAGCACCTGTGGTCCAGGAGTGAGGCTCTCCCTAACACGAGGAGGCAGAGATGCCAAAAGAACCCCATGCTGTTTCTGGAGCAGTTTTTCAGAGCTCAGCCATCCCCTCTCCTTGGCTGACCAATCCCATTTCTTCTCTGACATTTACTACCTTCTGAAAGACTTGATTGCAGTGGAAAGATGATGGGACCACAGGTTAGAGTGGGCCTCATCCTGGATCTGTGGCAAACAGGCTCTGATTTGTTAGGGAGGCTGCTGGGAGGGACTCCACTTGGCACTCTGCCCCCAGTAGTGTCCTGCGGTACCTGGGTGAATTTGCCAGGTAATTCTGCACACAGGGCCCTCCATTTGGAGCACAGACTCCACCGGGCCCTGGGCTGGGGTGTGGAATGTGGAGAGAAGACTTTACCCAGTCCGTGTGAGTGACTTGCCATGTCCCGTGGAGCACAACCGTGTTTCCTCAAAGCTTCCCCTCAACACATTCAGCCTTTAATTGTAACTATTAATCACCCTGAGTTGTATCGCACTTCATAACCCTTCCATTAAATAGTAAGGTTTTTTTTTAATTGAGCTTTCTTAATTGAATTATTGAATTACCAGGCACTTGATGTGGCTCTGGTGGATGACAGTTGTGGAGTTCCAGCATCGAGAGGGATCTTAGTTTCCTTATTGGGGACAGAGAGGGTGTGTGGGGTGGCAGCAGGCTCGACCCTTCTTCCCCTGCCCTGCCCTCTTCCCTGCGCTGTTCCTGGGACATAGCCCCTCTCCGGTGGCCGTCTGTGTTTTCCTGGTTGTTCCTAGCATTAGGGTCGGGTTCAGGTGGAGATAGTGACATCCGGGGGTTGGGAGCACTGCTCCTGTCTGGAATCAGGCAGTCTGTCCTTGGGACAAGATGCTCGCTGGGCCTCATCCTTGCCCTCGGCCCTGTCTCCCACACTGCTCATCCCTCAACCTCTTCGTGCCCATGGCCTCAGCCGCCATCCCTCTCCCTCCCCAGTTTCTACCTGCAGCTGCAGCCCAGCCCTCTCCCCACCTGACCCCCCAGCACCCCTCCTGTCAGACACCCCCATTCGAATGTTTCAGTTCCATCTTATGCTCCACCCTCCTCAGACTGACCTCACCCACTCCAATCTCGTCTCCTGTTCTGAATTCCTGTCTGGGAGAACAGTGGTGTTACTGACGGCTCTTCCTGACTCATTCTTGAGGCTGATGTTTATCTGCTAAGTGTGTCCACCCCTCGTTCCCCGCCCCTCCCGCCTTCTGTCCCCATCCAGGCAAGGCCGAACCACGTCTGCTTCTTGTCGCCTCATTCCTTCCTGCTCTAATCTGTCTTGTGCTCGCCTTCCTTAAATCCTGTTTTCACTGGACCATCTGATCCCCAGCTTGCAGTGGCCCCCTGCTTCCGGCCACAGTGACCTGCTGTCCTCTTAGCTCCGCTGCTGTGGACGGGTCCTTCCGACGGGCACTGTGACCAAGGCCCCCACCTCCCTCAGGGTGGATTTGAGACCAGTGGGGGAATGATGGGGAAAGGGAGGTTCGGATGCCTTGGTGGCTTCTCCAAGGTCACACACTGAGTCGGTGGGTGTGCTGGGTTGAATGGTGCCTCCTCCAGAATTCATGTCCACCTAAAACCTCAGAATGAGACCTTATTTGGAAATAGGGTCTTTGAAGATGTAATTAGTTAATGTGAGATCCTACTGGATCAGAGGGGTTCCTAATGCAGTGACTGACAGCCTTATAAGAAGAGGGTGATTTAGACGCAGAAGATACACACAGGGAGAACACCATGGGAAGCCAAAGAGAGGTTGGCGTGATGTGTCTATAAGCCAGGGAACACCAAGGATTACTGACCACCAGAAGCTTAGAGGGAGCACAGGACAGATTCTCCCTAGAGCCTCAGAAGGAGACAACGCGCTGACATTGTGATATTAGACTTTGGCCTCCAGAGCTGTGAGAGAATACATTTCTCGGGTGTGGAGCCCTCCTACCCCCCATTTCCAGTGCTTTGTTATGGCAGCCCCCGGAAACTAATAAAAGAAATGGGTTGGAGACACTTGAACTAGGAAGTAGTAACGAGTTGCTTATGTAAGTATTAGTATGAACGTGTCTTCCCCTTCTGAACTGATCAGAGACTGACTTCCCCTTCTGACTGACAGTTCTTTGGTGCACCCATCTGGGGCCCACTTGGGACAACATGCTGATCAGAAACCAAAGGTCTGCAGCTGCAAGATGCCCATGGTCAAGGAAGAGGCCCAGTGGAAAACGGGGTGGACAAAAGGATAAATGTCATCTAGCACTTGGAATCTCATGGACTTCAATCTTTTGCCCTTCCATTAAGGAAGACTGGACACATTATGGTATCATGGAGAGCAATTGTATCGGGTAAGGGGGCAAAGCCTTCATGCTCTAGTTGAACCAAAGTTAGCTGGAACTTTCCATAAAGGTATGACCTTTCCATAAAGCTATAAGGCATGCTAAAATACTCCCATGAGGGCTTGATGAGAAATCAACATCTACTGAGCATCTACCCTGTACCAAGAGCTGTGACGGATTTTGTATAAATTCTCTCTTTTGAGTCTGACCACTGCCATTATCCTCACTTTTCAAAGGGAGGCACCTAACTTCAAAGGAGTCAGGTAACTCGGTCCCACACGCCACAAGTACTGGGTCCCAAACCCAGTCTGTTGACTTTGGTGTGAGTTCTAAGAGGGCTGAGGTAGAGAATAAAGCAACCCAGGCCCAGGACAGCCGAAAGTGATGTGCCTGGGTTGACATTCCCCACCCCACGCCCCCACCCGCTTGGTGGTGGCACTTCTACCAGGCCTTCCAGCTTACCATCCTCCAGTTACAGAGGAGAGGACAGTTATCAGTCACCATTCACTGTGGAATTGCTTTCAGCAACTGGGAGCCTTTTATCTCTAATAGTAGAATAACACGGATGGTTTTCAGTTAAAGGCTTTACAGAAAAAGGCACAGCAAATAGTTTCCTTTTGTTCGTGGTTCTTGAAGGAGCATCCTCCATGCTCTTGAAATGATAACCACAGCCAAATTCAGGAAGGAGAGGGAAGCAGGACAGTCAAGCCAGACCCTTAAACTGCTAATGCCCCTTCACCTTCATGACCAGAGAACCAGGGCTGCCTCCCGCTCTCTACTCTGACCCCTCTGTCCGGCCACCACTGTGGCCCTGTCCCACTTCCTCCATTTGCCCCCTGGGTCAAAGGATGAGCCACAGTCTCGACCCTCAGGGCCCTCAGCACGTAGGCCACGGAAAGGCGGTGAATGGGTGCTCGGTGCCCTTCAGCCCTAAGGGGCAGACAGACAGATGGATTCTGTTGAGTGCAGCCCAGAGTCTCTCAGATGGCCAGATTTGGGGGGGGCGGGGGAGGCAGGGGGTAAGAGCTGGAATAAGAAAAATCAATCTAATGGAAACGCCATTGCCTTGAAGGGTGTATGTGTTACGTGAAGACTCTTCAGGGAATGAATGAACGGACAGTTGTCCTGGATCGCTAACACATTTTCAACTCCAGTGTGCCAGACAGGTGGGGTACAAAGAAGAAACCACCACAGCTGCCCTTGAGGTGCATGCCCATGGGGGCAGCATCAACACTGTCATTACTAAGACTATGGAGAACCACACGAGAAGAGAAAGACAGTGAGCTTGGATTTGGCTGAAAAAAATATTTAAAAGCAATACTAATTAATTATAATCACTGATGTGAACTGTTTGCCATTCATGCCTAATTACTGTGCAGCAAAATGATGGTGTTTACCATTAAAAGCACATCACGTTAACTTTGGGGTGAGTTTTCTTTGGTGGCAACAGAATTTCCAATGAATGGGCAAATGTGTAGATGCTTTTATTCATGGGCGTCTGCCAACCACCTCCAGACACTGGAGAGAGTCCTGTTCTTATAAACAATAATGCAAGTATGATTTAAATTAACATTGTCCTGAGCAGCCTGCGTGTGAGGTCCTCTACAGAGGACCTCTCTCCTTTAAGACTCCCAATCCTATAATAAGAAAGGAGTTCTACTATATGTATCACCATTTTATAGAGAAAGTCACTTGCCCCAGGTCACACAGTAGGGAAGTGATGGGGTCAAGAACTGGCAGCCAGGTCTGCCGGCCTCCAGTATCCACGTTCATCACCAAACGACAACTGCAGAGCAAATGTGCAGAAAACAAGTTCCGAAGAGGGCTTGTTCCAAAATGCTAATAGCTAGCTCTCAGTGATGAGACTATCAATTCTTCCTTGTGCTTAGCTGTATCTGTGTAATTAAAAAAAAAAAATCCATAATGAATTACTGGGGGGGCTCACCATTTGGTTGGTTGGTTGATTAAGGACTACAGCCCCACTGGCTACAACCTTCCCTATCCAGAAGCCAAATCAGTGGTGGGGAGATGGGAGTCCAGCTACGCAGGGCATGCAAAACCCTTGCTGGTCAGCTAGACCAACCTTCCATGTGCTGCAGACGCCCTTGCTATCTGGCCCTAACAGATGGTCCTTCACTTCATCACAGCTTCCCCGGATGCCAGATGCATGGATGGAAGCTTCAGAAAACATCCAGCTGGGAAGGACAGTGGCAACAGGATCAGCACAAAGAATGCCCTGCGAGAATGCCGTTTCCCAGAGTCTGACAACGCACTATCAGCCTTTCTTCCTCTTATTAGGAGAATACAACCACTGAAGTTAATCTCTTAGACACGGAAGAGCAAAAAGCTTCCAAAATTGGAGCCAGCCTCTTTCCCCAGTGATTTGAGAGCAATGCTGTGTATCTAGCGACAGTGACATAGGCTAAAATGCAGGGCTAATTCCGACCAGCCCAGGTGCCAACTAGAAGGTCCCACCCAACTGCAGCCAGGTCGGTCAGGGTCTGCCCTGGTTAGACAGAGAACACTTCCCAGATCCGGGAAGGGCTGCTCCCCACCTTAGGAAGAGCCAGATACGTGAAGAAAGATCTGGATGACATCACAGGCAGGAGCTCTGTCTAAGACACTGTGTTGAGGTTGGGAGTTTCCCCTTCCGGACACCGAGGCTCCAGTGCCGGCTCTGTGTCCCGCCCACAGAATGCACCATGACTGACTTGCAAATGCATCCTGAATGGCAAACGCGTTCTTACCTAGGAGAGTGGAAGCACTGATGTCACCGGGGATGTTTGCCTTGGGAAACAGGTGCTGTGGGGGTAGTGGGGGTGGTGGAGGACAAACGGACCTCATCATTGTGCTGACACAACTATGCTTCGGGACAAAGCAGATAAGACAGGACATTCAAAATTAGGAGGCCTTGGTTGGAGATCCTGCTATTTGCCACCCAATTAATTTCTGTGTGCTCCTCGAAGAGTGAGTGAGTACCCTTCTTCTAAATACGGAAACAGGTAACCAATGATTCCAACCCTAGCTGTGCATTAGGGCTTTTAAAAACAGATGCCCAGCCCCCACCCCAATCCTATCATCTAATCCCCAGAGACGAGTCCATGAATTCCTATTTCTTTAAAAGTTCTTTAAGTAACTCTGATACACAGTCAAATGTGAGACCCATTGACATATATAGATAGCAGACCAATGACATATATATACATACTATTACATATATAAAAATATAACTATATTTATAACTCTATCTATATATATTGAAACATCGTTCAAAATACATTACGTGCACATTTTTTCTGATACAGAACTCAAAAAGCCAAAATAAGGAACTATGTGCTCACCAAGTGGGGAAGCAGATTTTTACTCCCGGAAAGTTCTTCCTTAAAACATTAAAAACCAGTCTAAAATGGAAGTTGATGCCTTGGGAGGTTGCGAGAGGTATCTAATAAATTTGCCAGGAAAATTGCAGAAGAGATTCCCATATGGACTGAATGGATGGGCTGGACCAAATCACTTTTTGATTCAATGCATTAAAAATTAATGATACCATAACATTTATTTACCCCCACTTTGTGTCGGGCACTTTACTTGCGTTGTCTCACTTAATCCTTAGAACCACACGATGAGGAAGGTGGTTATATACCTTTCACCCATCAGTAGGAGAGAAAGCTGGGTCCCCATCACACCCTCCCCTACCCCCGCCAGGCTGGTTTCCTCACATCCAGGGAGGTCCTCATATCATCTCCTTGCCTTGCTCATGCCAGTCCCACTGAAGAAAAGAAAACCAGAGCTTCTCTCAATCAGAACCCTGCAAAGCAATCACAGTACCTTTCCTGGATCCCCACCTCTGCCCTGGTTGAGCTGTGTAAGCACAGACTTTAGAATTCAGGAGCCCTGGGCCCTGGGGACATCTGGTGCTGCTTGCTTTCCCGTTGGATGGAAAACGTCGGCTTCCTCTTAATCCTTTCCCCAAACACTAATCCACCAGGCCATGCTTAACCTTCACTCCGGGACGGAAGAGCACACACCTGTACTGAAATAAGGGTTCTGTGGACTCTGAGCCTTTCTCTGCAAGTTTTATCAAATGCAGATATAAAAGGTAACGAGATGGGATATGCGGCGTGTGCCCCAGGCCTGCACTCCTTACCCCCTTTACAGCCCTTCTGAGGCTGTCCCAAATCCCCTTCTGCTCTGTCTGCGGCTCCCATGAGGGCAGGGACCCTCCCACAGTGCAGTCACCTCCGCACCCGGTATGTCAAAAGCATCTGACAACTATTCATTGAACAAAAGAAATAAAATAGGCAATCAATCAAAAACATGCCTACCATGGGGGAAAACTGGACTTTCAGAGACCTGCAAATGTTAAAACTTTGTGATTAAAGGAAAGTCACAAAATACACACTGGGCGTCTACTGAGTGCAAGGCACTGTACCCAGGCCATGGGGACACACACAAAAGCAGCAGTGTGCAGTCCCCACTGAGCTGGAAGGAAAAGATAAACAGGTAACCAGCTGAATCTTTATCTTAAAGACCAATGCAGCATTTAAATAACAATGGGAATGCTTTCACAAAGCAGGATGTAATTGCCAAATGTATTATACGAAGGAAAAAAGTCCCCATTTGTCTTCAGTTATATCCTTTCTAGGACAAAACAGGTATGAGCCTAGGAATGATCAAAAATCCACTGAAAATCACAACTGAATATACCCCACCGGAAAACATTTTATCTGCCGCCATTTTTGTTTCAAGATGACAACCTGAAACATCACCTCCACCCCGGGTCTGTCCTGAACCCCTCTCCATGTATCACCCTTGGTCAAAGTAATGCAAGACTTCACAGATCATCTGGGAACAGACAGGCAGTGCAAAGCATTTAAAAGTCATGGTAAAACAGACACCTCTGCGATCTATTTTTTTAATGTTTCTAATGAGAAATTTCAGGGGTATATAAATTTTGGGCACAAAATTTGGAGCACCGAAGCGCAGGATCACACTTATACCATCTTTCACTGGTAGAAATGTAAATTAGGACAATTTCCCTGGGGGTGGGGGGGAGCACTTTGGCAACAAGTAGCAAATCATAAAATGTATTATTATCTCCTTCCTGTAAATTCCTAAAAGTGGAATGGTTGGGTCAAAAGTATAGCGCGAGCAGGACAGAAATGCATTCACAGTGGCAGTCCAGGCAACACTAGCTGTAAGACCCAATAAAGACAATGATACGGAAAACAACGTAAATGCTCCTAACTAAGGGTTTGAGTAAATGAATCACAAGACATTGATATCATAGAACTGATGCAGGCATCAAATATGATCATACAGAATACAGTGACATGGAGAGAGAGCTCTGACACATCGTTGAACCCGAAAAGCAGTCCGGCAAACAACACATTATACCCCATTCATATACACGTGCACACAACCACAGGTTGACGTTTGTACAGACAGAACTCTGGAAAGTTGCACCAAAACATTACTGTGGGTTATCTCAGGGCAATGAAATATGAAAGGAGTCTTTAGTTCTTTGTTCACTCCTATATTTAATTTCTCCTAGTATGCCTTTTGTTTTTAAACAAAATCATAACAGTGTTAAAAATAAATTTCCTTCATTTACAGATCACCCAATTCGGTGCAAAGTGTTGCACTTGCCTCACTAATGATCCCAGCAGCTGACTCCCAACTCTTCTTGTGGAATATTCCAGAACACCTCCTTGTGATCCAACTATAACCCCAGCTCCCCCTCTTCAGGATGCGGAATGGGATTGGATATGAGGGTCATGCAACTCCTCCACCCTGAGAAGAAATGCTTACAGGAGCCAGCAGTGATTCTCCCAAACTTTTGCAAGTGCTTCCTGAATCTTGCCTCACCTCCTGTAGGGCCGGTTCCTGCTGGATGACTAACCCTGCCCCAGGAAGGAAATGGGCCTAGCTAAAGACCAGGAGTTGGGCCTCATTTTGCAAAGATCAGGTGTGGACGGACACAGCCCCACCCTCTTGATTCTTAGCCCCCTCACCTCCAAGTTGCAGGTGCAGGACTCTACTGCTGCACTTGCAGTCACTGGGCACTGAGACCAGAGGCAGCCTGAGGGGTGAAGCAGGGCCAGCTGTCTCCCACTATCCCCCATGGGAAGCACTTCTATCCACATGGCAGGGTAGCCCTGGGAAAATAACACGGAAGCCTCCACCTCCAGAGCACACCAGGAGACTCAGAACCTGCAGGCGGTGAGCCTCCCCCAAGTGATGTGTTACCAGATCCCAAGCCTCCCACCATATGGACTCCAGGAAGCCAGGAGGCAGCTCTGCCTTCCCACTTCTGGAGTTGTGAGCAAGTTTTCAAGAGACGCTCAGAAGCAGAATGGGGATGGAAAGAAGAAACTACAAGTCAGAGCCCCAAGGCACACAGAGCTATCATCCCTCAGAGAGGAAACACATGCCCAGAGAAGCTAAGACACCAGCTCAAGAGCACAGAGCCACTGAGTAGAACTTCAAATGCATGTCTGACTTTGATCTTCCTCTCACAAAGCTACCGGCAGCATTTTTCTCCTCCTGAATCATTTAGTCCTCATTCTCTGGTCTGAAGAGTTTAACAGAAGACAGCTACCACACGTGGCTTTCTTTCCATGTAAAAATGAGCTCGGAGAACATTCCGGAGAGTTCAGGGTTCACGCGGCCCCAAAGGATCTGCGAGAAGAACTGGCCCTCGACACAACCAGCTGGAACATCACAATGATTGCCCCTGCAGGAGATGTATATAATAAAAATTGAATGCTGCAGCATGAACTTCATACATACTTGTCCTCTTGGTTTATTCATCAGAAATAATTATCTGTGCTTGCTTTCACAAGAGCACATATTTTATAGGGTACATTAAAATTTAATGGATTTTTAATAATATTGTAACTACCGCAAGAGAAAAACTGGAAAAAGCCACACCACATGTCTTTGCTGCTGTTGGTTTGGCTCTAGAGCTGTAGAGAAAGAACAAATGTAGTGTGGAGGGGCGGCAGGGGAGGATGAGGAGCTCTGATGGAGACCACCTGGTGTCTGGTGTGAAAAATCGTACAGCTGACGCCTGGCACAGGGGTCCTGTGCTAAGGGAGGGAGGTCGAGGAAGAGAAGATGCCAAGTTAACAAACTACCCTCAGTGGTCAATTCTGCTTGACTTGACCTGACTTTGGACAACCTGGGATCTAGTTCAGACACAGAAGGAAGCTAGTAATGGTCATGTGTAAAACAGACACTTCAATCATGGAAAGTCACGGGTAGGCCCCAGCCAACGGGACACAACTCTAGGGCCAGAAGAGATTCCAAACGTCATTGAGTACAACTTTAGAGAAAGGATAGCCAAGGCCCAGAGAAGGTAAATACTGCCCAAGATCGTAAAAAGGACTAGCAGGTAGGTCTTTATATCTCTATATGGGGCTTCTTCTATTCCCTTGCAGGGCCCACAGTAAAAGCGTATACTTAAAAACCAATGCTGATGGCAAAGACAATGGCCTCAAGTCTTCAGTAATCTGCTGGATTTTGAGGTCCACACTGCTTAGCCATTTCTGAGAGCCATTATTTTCCATGAGTCACCCAATGGTTTTTATTTTGATATGTATCACAAAAGATTACTCTAGTTTAATTTTTCAGGGTAAGTTTCCTCTCTCCCTTGAGGCCTCAGACCCATGCATTTAAAAAACTCTTTACAGAGCCATGTCCTGTCCAGAGGTGCCTCGTAGAAAGCTCCTACGCTATGCCCAGTGCAGCTGTCCAGGGTCTCCTCATGTGTCACCAGCGCAGACACCACTATCTATTTCTGGCCGAGGAAAGAAACACGTGGTGTCCTGCCACCAATGATCCATCCACAGCCCGGCTGACTCACCCATTGTAAGCCCAATGCCAAAAAATAATACCTTGCCAAAATTACGGTTCCTAATCTTTGACAAAGTAATATCCAAATTAAAATGAAAAAAGGCTGAAATGTCAAGTGATGATGGTGACTTATCTTGTACTGATTTATATAATGCACTGCCTCTTTGATGGGCAGATTTTTCCATGACATCAATTCAGGCAGCAAGCAGGTTTAATGATGACAATGACCACAGGAAAGCGAGCATGGGACCAGAGTTGGCTGGCCCTGGACTAGGAGCTTCCTTTGTCCCTCACCCTCTTTGTGCTATTGAGTGCATACCCTCATGCCCCTGAGCCTCATTTTCCTCATTGGTGACAATGGATGGAAGAATGCCCACCTGGCAGGGGTAGTGTAGGAATTATATATTTATATATTAATAAAAGCAACCAGTGGAGTGACTAGTACACAGCAGAGACCCAATTAAGGATAGCTGTTGGGGCACCTGGGTGGTTCAGTTGGTTAAGCGTCTGCCTTCAGCTCAGGTCATGATCCCAGGGTCCCGGGATCTAGCCCCACATCCCCACATCAGGCTCCTTGTGCTTGTACTCTCTCTCTGTCAAATAAATAAAATCTTAAAAAAAAAAAAATAGATAGCTGTTACTAAAAGTAGTGGGGCGCCTGGGTGGCTCAGTCAGTTAAGCATCTGCCTCTGGCTCAGGTTATGATCCTGGGGTCCTGGGATCGAGTCCCACACTGGGCAACCTGCTCAGCGGGGAGTCTCCTTCTCCTTCTGCCCCTCCCCCTGCTCACTCTCTCAAATAAATAAAATCTTTAAAAAAAAAACACTTAGTATTTGCTATCCCTAAATATAACTGATAGTTGGTAGTTCCTTCCAGCTTTCAAATACAGAGCTCTAATAATAAATATGCCTACTATTAAACAATATTAAATATTAAACCTCTGTGTAACAGGAAAGCCCAAAATATGGAACACTGTTCCAGTACCTGCCCAACAGGCCTCCCGATGCCATCTCACCAACTTGTGATTTTTACTTATTTTGTAAATTGCTTGTTTTAGTAGAAGCACATTGTGCCTCCTTCTTAAAGGAAGTAGGAGGAGGAACAGAAGAAGAAGGAATGCAGGAGAGAAAGAGAGAGGAAAGCCAAGAGGAGTCTAGAAGGTTCTACACGTCCAGGCCTTGTCCCCCACTCCAACCGCTCCTGCCCATCCACCCACCGTCCTGTACAGGTCCCGAGCCTCCCACATGACCCAGGTCCACTCCCTGCCCAGACACGTGAGTGGAGATACCGAGTCGGAGTAATCACATGCCCTCTCCGTGTCCACAGGCACTCCGACAGAAGGTGAGAAGGACCGCCTTGGGGCCATTAAGTGAGGACATTAAAAGCGCTGATGTAACTAAAACACATTAACCTGGAGAGGAAGCCAGGCTATAAGCTGCAGCCCCACCGACATCATAAAAAGTAAAGAGGCCTCAGTAATGGAACCAATGTTACAGCCGCTGATATAAATTATACCTCGGAACAGGGGCGAAGGGGGTGGGATGTAAAAATGGAACAAGTTCAAACTTCTTTTATTGTAATAGTCTCCAGTTGAGCATAATCACCAAAGCTATAGTGCGATACGATTGCCAAAACTAGACAAACATCTGTGAGGTGGATTCATCTCAGAGGGGGGGCCGACAGCCTGTTATCATTAAAGCCACGACGCGCACTCTGCGATTGAACTGCAGGCCGCCTTGTTACTGCGTTTGCGGAGGCAATTGTACCAGATGTTGGCAACTATCTTCAGATGGATGACAGGCACCTGCTGTGAAGGAAATTTAGCTCCTCGTTGGCCTCTCTGATTTGGGGGCAGGGAGGGAGGGCCAAGAAGAAGGGGCCCTTACAGATACCCCATGGAGAGAGGCACTAACCCAAAGTGACCAGGACGGGAGGTTAAGCTCGCCAGATGGGGGCCCGCCCACCTGCTCCCATTCAGTTCCTGGCACCAAAGACCCAGGAAAGGTCCTCGAGGTGCTGGAGGGAAGATGGAGAACTTGAGGAGGCCTCTCATCCAGGCAGGAGAAGACCAAGCTCTGCACACATTAGCTCCCCTCAGCAGGTTGCTCTTGGTAACGGTCTCCGAGACTCTTCAAGAGATCCTAAATTTGAAACATGGCTATGGACATTAATCATCATTAAAAGGCAAACAGGCAATTTTCAAACCATGTCATGCTGACTCAGATAGAGACAAAGGCTCGGGAAGGGGGGAGAGCAGGGATGAGAGAGATAAATACCACCCATGCCACCATGGACAAATAAAAATCATGAGAGCCCATAATTCATTTTCCAGAGTGCCCTGAGCATCAGCCGCTAGTTATGTGGCAGAAATGATTCACTCCAAAGTCAGCAGGGCCAACCCAGGCCTACCTTGCTGAGGGGTACTCTAGCAGAAAGACACGGATAAAATGCAACCGCAGACATCCCAGCCTCTGGAAGTGCAACCTGACCCCTCCTCAGCCAAGGGTGGTCAAGAGATCCACCCAGAGACTCCACAGATGGGTTCAGTCCTGGAGGGCTGAAGTCTTGCTGATGAGGTAAAGTCAAATCCTGTTTGCCCTTGCCAAAATGTTCTAATGAGGCCTCTCAGCTGGCCTTGGGGATTATTTCTGAACACATGGTGATTCTCCTTCCTCTTGGATAATCAAAGTTGAACCAGACACCTCGTACTCGACTCATTCTTGCTATGGTCGCTGAGGCAAGAGCACTGAATCCTGACAACTGCCCTCCAAGAGAGGCAGCAGCTGGGCCTCAGTGGCACCAGCAGGCCATCCGGGCCCCAGGGTGCCCCGGGACACGTGACCCAGGTTCCAAAGTTACTCTTGAACTTCAGTATCCTCCCCTCCAACACCCCTCCACATACGTCTACATGGCTTGGAGTGACAAACTGGTCTAGTCACAGCCAAAGAAATTCAACGGCTTGATCCAGCTAGTTGAAAAACATAACACGCATGTTAAATCTGAGTTTTCTACCTCTACTAGTAGCCCAGTTTGGGCTTACTCTCATACTTAGCCACAAAACAAAACGAAACATGCCTTTCAGCCTGTAATTAAGGTTGTTTTCATGTCCTTAGCCAATAAGAACTTCTTTGCTCTGTTAAAAAAACAACAACCAATACTTCAAACTTCCTAGGACAGAAATGACAAATTTTCAGAGAAACACTTACTAGAGAATACAGAAATCAAGGCATCAATTTAATTTCACACTCTACCTGCCTTGGACTAATTTGTGTAAATTACATTTCATACCAAGAACCTCAGCCCACGTGACCACAATGGAGAAATAAGCAGCTTGCATCAAATTGAGTTTTTCAGGTATAAGTATATAGCTCTTTTTAGTGTGTGAATGTTTAGCTGAAATTTCAAAGCAGGTTTTATATAAAAATTTCCAAGTGTTAATTTCCACATTTTCATCGACATGTCAATGTCATTGGATTTTTACAGAGCTAAGGAGTGCAAATTAATCTGTGTGGATCTGGTTTTTTTCTTCTCTTAGAAAAATGATTATAACCAAACTCTCAGCTCATGGGCGTGAGTTAGCAGAGTGAAGGATCTGCTCCATGCAGCTGCACACAAGTTTCCATTTTGACCTTCCACATTCAGGAATGTGGTTGGACAAGTGGTGCGAGACGAGCAGGCCTTTGCACACATGTTCTCAGATGGGATCCTCTAGCCTGCGGCTGTCACAGCCACACGGAGCACTGAGCAGCGGCACCCGCCACGGAAGAAAAAGCAAGACCCCAGGATCACTCCTTGCCTGTCCACCATAACGTTCCTTGCATGTCTACCCTCTCTGACTGGCCATGTATTTGCAGCTCCTTACTCTGAAGAACTTTTCTAAATGGATGGGAGGGTCAGCGTGAAACCACACGATGTACCTTTCTGATGCACGTCTATACTGAAAGGGCCATTCTTCAAAAGGGGTATCCGTGTGCCCCCAAAATCAGTTTATGACGAACTCTAAAACTATCCACAGTCATATGGAATCCTTACTTTCTGTTGAGACTCAAGTTAGAGACTGGGAATGTCTGTAGCGGGAGACAGCAACTTACGGCTCACAGGCCAAACCCGGCCCGCTGCCTGTTTTTGTGAATAAAGTTTTATTGGAACACAGCCAGCACTCGCTCATTTACATGCGCCTATGGCTTCACACCAAGAACCTCAGCCCATGTGACCACAATGGAGACGCTTTTGCGCTACAGCAGCACTGAGTCGCTGAGACAGAGGCCATATGGCCCACAGATTCTAAAATCTTTACTATCTGGCCCTTTACAGTTTGTCAACCCCTCTTCTACATAAGCATGGTACTGGGAAGAATATGAATAAGAAAATGTGACTATGATCTCTTGAGACTGGAAGGGCTCAACACATATAAGAATGGTATTGCTTTTTGTTACCTTAACGAAAAGAAAGGTATCTAGAAGGAACACACTTGATTTGGACACTTCATATAAACTTTCCCTCCAGAGGTTACAAGCTATGGGTTTTGCAGAAAAACCACTAACTTCAATGATCATTTTGTCCTAGGTGCAATGCAGGAGTCATCTCTGTCAATTTCCTTGGGCTGCCGAATCCATTCGCCAGCAGGGCGCGGGTTAAATGCATCTGGGAAGCAATAGTGAGGCTGAACATAACTGAGGCAGCCTGACTAATGCTTTCTGAAGCTCTCCAGCACTGAACAGTGTCCACTGCCCCGCCCATGGGTCAAACAAACTCTCTTGGCTTGTAGTTGCTGGTGGGGTCGAGGGATAAGATATCAGAGAGGAGCTGCGAACTTGGCAAGAAGAGGAGACACTTCGAAATCCCAGGGCATATCCTCAGCAGTTCATATATTTGGGCAAGGAGAATGCAGGCATCTGATTTGAACTCTGCCTCCCCGTCTGCTTTCCAGCTGATGACAAAGTCAAACTCACTACTTCAAGGTCTCCTGACATTAGCATTCTCCATTTGTTTCTTTCCAAAGTGGGCACAGTTAGGGCTGCTCTATCCAGGGGCAAGACACATGGGGGGGGGGGGACTCCTCCCTAGTCTCCATGCCAACTGACAGAACCCAGAACGGCTGCCAAGAACCCTTTCCAGGTCAACACTCTGGTTGGTGCTGAAGCAAATGTTGACATAACCCACCTTCAAAGGCTGTTGTGGGGAACAGGCAAGATGGCAGATGTGAAAGCAGGGGAGGCACAGAGGAGGAGCTCCCAGCAGCCACCACCCTCCCCACCCGTCGGTGATGGCTGGCAGGCTCCTGGCCTCCCCTCACTGCACTGCAGTTCTCTGTACTGGCATCCCTACCCCTTGCCTATATTCCCCTCGTGGGCAGGGACCCTGCCTCTCTGATCTCTATGAACCCAGCACAGTGTATAACACCTAGCAGGCACTCGAGATTTGGGTTACTGAATGGCAGGATGGCTGGACAAGCATCACCACCCCAGGTGGACAAGCAAGGACCATCCATCTCAGGACTTTTCAATAACGGCTGATGGAGACTTCTTTCCTCCCCTTCTGGCTGGCTCCATGGTCCCCTGCCAGCCACAGCTTTGCATCCTGAGGGCTCCTGAATACACCATCCCCAGCCCTGCAGGAACTCCCCCACCCCACGACATGAAGCTCTCCCTGAGCACAGGCCTATGAGGCAGACGAGTTACAGTGAAGAGACTAAGAGGAATCAATGTAGGGCACCCCTCACAAGGCAACCCCAAAGTGAGAAGCCCTTCAAGGAAGTGGCGTTCAGTTAAATACAACCAGACGTGCCCTTGTTGAGAAGGGATGTTACAAACAGACAGCACTAGAAAAATCCCAGTCCACGAGAAGGCAGAAATTTCTATCAAACAGGCCGTTTGAAATAACTTGCAAGTGAATTACGGCAGCTACTTCCTATGGGAGGGGAAATTATTTTAGGCGGCTTTCCAGTCCCATGTGCTGCTTTAATCTGAGTCATATGCAAGAAATATTTATTGAGGGTGGAAGTCTCCCCATAGGTGTGTTTTAAGTGCAGGCCGTGCTGAAGCACTCCAGTTAGCTCTATAAAGCTGCCTTAAAAGAACATTTTTAATGCGCTGTCTCATTTGCTTTAAACTGATTTCTCATTGCAAACAAACAAACCCCCTACAAATATCTGCTTTCCTGCATCCACGGCCTCTGCTGCCAGGCATGCACCGAGTACTTGGGGACGCCACCATTAAGATGGTGGTTTTCAATAGAAACTTGGCATTTATCATAGCGAGAGCATTATCTTCTCAACAGAAGCTGACAATTTGTCCTATTCCTCCCTTGAGAGAATCCAGTAAGATCGCATTTGCTTCCCCTGCATGCTGTTTCTCCTACTACAACATTTCTTTGCCTGGAAAGAAAATATTGTGACTCCTTGCCATATTCACTTCATTAGCATAAGAGGAAAAAAAGCCAAATCCTCCCATTGGCCTCCCCCAACAGTAGCTCCAGCTGGGCTAAATCTAGCAGGATCTTAGATGCAGGACTTCTGTGGTTCAGGATCTGTCACAGAACTGATGGTGACGGAGGCATGGGGGCAGAGACTGGGAGGGTCCAAGAAACAAGTCCCTTAGAAACTCAAGACCATCCATTCAGCATACAGGAAGGGCATCGTACAGATTACTGTAGAGAGTTTATAGGTGGGGGATGAACCTGGTGGAGGTCAGCAGTTTGGGACCTTAGACAGACAGGGTGTGTGTGTGTGAGGAAGGAGGGGGGATGAACGTGGGGAGGGGACCCTATTACTCAACACCCATGTGACAGACACAGCGGAAACTTGTCTCCTTCTATTCTCACAGCCACCCTGTAAATAAAATTGTATCCCCACTTCAAGGACAAGAAGTGAGGCTCAAAAGAGCAAAAGCACTGGCCCAAGGTCACAACGCTAAAAGCCAACGCCAGCATCCAGATTCAAGCTCAAGTCTACTTGAGATGAAAGTCCAGAATCGTTCAACTCCATCCCACATAACGATTCCCAAGAGCCTGGCAATAAAATGCCAATGGCATCCCTCTGCTCTTTCGAGAGGGAAAAAAATGTACCCACAAACAAGTTCTCTCTATCCACAGCCAGACTTACCAACATCAGAGATGTTTGTGCTTTGGCTTAACGTTGTTGGACCTGTTTCTACTGCCCAGCCTGGAGGATCACAGAACAAGTCTGGGGAAGAAGCTGCCCAGAGCCCGCCTACTGTTCCCACCCTGGGAGGATCCATGCATCTCTGAGCCAAGACGAATCCCACCACAGACCCTACCTGAGAACTCCCTCTCAGCAGCCCCACTGCTTTCTAAGACCAAAGACAGAAAGGAGCAGGGGAGACGGTGAGACATGAACAGATATACCCCGTTCTTACCCCCTCTCATGCGTCCCTTTGCCAGGAGCTGTGTCTACCCCTTACACCCAGACCCACCTGAGAGGCTGCCTGCTCTGTACAAGCCCCAGCCTGCCCAGATAGTCCCTTAGGTCTATTAAACTTTTACTGCAGGGTAGAAATAGCTCATTTAGGGGCACCTGACTGGCTCAGTCAATAGAGTGTGCGACTCTTGACCTCGGGGTTGTGAGTTCAAGCCCCACGCTGGATGTAGAGATGACTTAAAAATAAAATCTTAAAGGGGCGCCTGGCTGGCTTAATCGGTGGAGCATGTGACTCTTGATCTTGGGGTTGTAGGTTTGGCCCCATGTTGGGTGTAGAGATTGCTTAAAAATAAAATCCTTAAAAGATATAAAATAAAATCTTAAAAAAAAAAAAAAGCTCATTTGTCCCGGATTCAGGGGAACGATAGGTTCCATGTAAAGAAATGCTCCAGATAATTGAATATATTCTCTTAAAGGCTCATTTTTAAAAAGAAAAATTGTAATTTTACCATTTGAAACTCCTTCTCCAATGACTGGCACAGCTCTGCCCTCTAATACAGAGGGCCCATTCATTCTGTCACTATTTGCTGAGCACCAACTACTGCCCAGGCACTGGGACAGTCCTGGTGCTACACGGTGAGTAAACAGATCCCGCTCTACGTTGGCGGAACTGACAGTCTACTCGGGGCAAAGAGGGTACTCGCGTTTAACTTTTCTCTTGTACGCTAAGATTCCCGTTATGGGTTCTCTCAGCTCTTGGTTTGTTTTCTTTATAACACAATTTGTAATTACTTTTAGTATTTACTTGTTTGCTCTTGGCTGATCCTCCCCGACCCCATCCTAAAACTCAAGCCACAAGTAAGCAGGGATCTTGTCTCTTTTGTTCACTGAGGCACCCTTGGATCCTAGCTCAGTGCCTGGCATTCGGAAGAGAATCAAGATCTGGTGAATGAATCAATGAACAATGAATGATGCACAAGGCTGTAGAAAAGATGCCTTCTGGACCTAATGAGGAAGGATGGCTATTTCCCTGCACTAAATGGTCCCACAATGTGGTACTTCGAAAGATCTGAGTCTTTTTGTTTTTATAGGGTTTTTTCCCCTCCTCTTTACACGGAGCTTATTAACATCTTCCCACCCCTTAATAATTGCTATAAATTCAAAACCAGAAAAACAAGCTTATTAGAATCACATGAAAAGGAAAAGGAAAAAAACTTAAATGAGGATGTAAAAAGCTCTCTCAAGAGGCTAAATAAACTCAATAAACACGTCAGTGGATCAATACATAGAAATATATTTTGATAAACATCAGCTAAATGATATTGGGCCAATTTCCAGACACTATCTCCTGCCCCCCCTCCCCCCCCCACACACAAAAGTTTAATTATTCAAACAAGTTTAAAGAGTTCAGCTAGCAGGGTCCAACCAGAAGAATTCTCTTCTGGCCCACATCAGTTCAGCATTTTCCATCAAAGCCAGAGCAACTCGAGGTTAATTCCACACACCGGAAGCACCAGGGTAGCTGGAATAAATTGGAAGTATGTGCCACAGACATTTACAAGACACTGAATCTTCCTCTTTAGGCTGAGAGGATCCAGGAAAGACTTTGCACTGTGTGTTATCCCCAAGGTGGGGGGGGCGGGGGGGCACACTGAGTGGTAAGCCCACCCAGAGGACAGATGGGAAAGAAGTAAGAGCCTGTGGCCTGTACGTGCATGTATGTGCTTGCACACGCACCCAAGTCAGGGCTACTGCTGGATAGGACGGGAGAGGCAATTCCAGAGGCTGAACCTGGGTCTCAGAGGATAAAAATTACAGCAGCTGATATTTCTAATATTTACAAAGCACTTGCTCTATTTCTGGCAGAATGCTAAGAACTTATAATATAGGTATTAGTTCATTTTTTTTTTAAGATTTATTTTACTTTTAGAGAGAGAGAGAGAGGGTGCACACACGGGAGGGGCAGAGGGAGAGGAAGAGAGAATCTCAAGCAGACTCCACGCTGACCTTGGAGCCCGATGGGGCCCGATCCCACAACCCTGAGAGCGTCACCTGAGCCGAAACCAAGAGTTGGCTGCTCAGTCGACTGTGTCACCCAGGCGTCCCTATGTACTAGTTCATTTAATCATCGTGTCGATCCTGTGGGGTAAGTACCATCCTTATTTCCATTCTACACATAAAGAAACTGAGGTAGAAAGACGTTAAGTGACCCACCCAAGGTTACAGAGCTAATAAACAGGTGAACTGGATTTGGTATCAGACAGTCCGAGTATAAAAATTCCACGCCCTTATTACCAGGCATTAAGCTAAACCAGGGGGTCGGCAACTGTGGCTGAGGGCCAAACCCAGCAGCCTTCTGGGTTTTGTAAATAAAGTTTTATTGGAACACAGCCACAGCCATTTGTTTTCATACTGTCTCCGGCTGCTGTCATTGACACTACAGTGGCAGAGCTGAATGGTTGTGAGCGACCATCTGGGCCACAAAACCGAAAATAGTTATTATCTGGCCTTTTACAGAGAAAGTATGCCAACCCCTATGCTAAACAGTAGTAATTCTCAATGTTTCTACCCAAGTGCTCCTAATGGTCAAGGAAATTATGGGACAGCCCAGAATGACTGGGGACAGGGGCCAAGGCGGCCAGCAGCTCTCCCGAAATGTCTACAAGTCTCATGGTTTTTTCAAACACAATTATGCAAAGTTTGCATTCTGTGCCATAATATTTCTTCTAATATAATATGTCAAAAACAAACAACCATAAAGTCATCGCTTCCTGAGAAAGGTACCACTGTAATCCTACGGCACCGCGCACCGCGGGTCCTGGCACCCCAGACACCCGAGGGAGGCAGCCCCGCAGGAGCAGCTCAGGGGTAACAGCAAACCGCAGGACCTCCGCACCTCGGTCCCTACTGCAGTCCCATGGAGGTGTCTGGAGCAGGTCATTTACACTCCCCCAGCCCTCCTTTCCTAACTTTCACACGAGATCATCCTCCTCCCGCACGGGGCTGTTTGGACGGAGACAAATCAAAAGACACTCAAAAGCTGTCAGCAACCAAGAATCTCTGAATCCGAGCACAGATGCCAACTTGGAAGGAAGAGCTATGACACCAAGAAATCCTCCTTTTTTGCTACCGGAACACATATATCGGGGCGCCCAGGTGGCTCAGTTAAGCATCTGCCTTTGGCTCAGGTCATGATCCCAGGGTCCTGAGATGGAGCCCCGCATCGGGCTCCTTGCTCAGTGGGGAGCTGGCTTCTCCCTCTCCCTCCTCCTCTCCCCCCACTTGTGTTCTCTCTCTCTCTCTCTCAAAGAAATAAATAAAATCTTAAAAAAAAAAAAAAAAGCACACATATATCAATAAAAGAAATGGGGTAGTCTTTTTAAAAGATAAAAATTTTAAAAAAGTGTTTCCATATTAGAGAATCGGCCAAGTCCCTCACCAGCTCCTCCAGCACGCCTCTGCCTGGTGCTCACCCTTCCCTCTCCCACTCCCTAAGAAAGCTGAGCATGAGATCGGGAAGGCCACCTCTGGGCAGCCCATACTCTTATTTATGTTCCCTAAAGTGAAAAGCCCCCTAAACTGTTTTGGTTTTCTCTAAATACTAACAGTCTGCAAACAATAAGCAAGTCTGAAAATATTTACCTCCGCTGCCAATCATAAAAGACCGTTAGCAAACTCAATGACCAAAAATCTCTAATTTACAACTAATCCGATTGCGCAAATTGCATCTTCTACTACAGACCACCTAAAAAATGACTTCCTGTAAACAAACCACTCTGCTGGGTTTCTCTAATCGAATTAAATCCTTATTTTGCTCTTTAACTATAAGGAATTCACTTTTCTCAACACGGGGCAGAATTTTTTTATTTTCAAGAGATGAAGAAATAATCCCCAAGCAGGAGCCCAGATAGGAACCCAAAGGGTCCTACACTCCAAGTAAATGACCAGCTGTCCCTTGCTGCAGGGCTGTGGGTCTGTCTGTCCTGCCTCCCACAGGCCGCTTCTCCCTTAACACTTACTGGCCTGTGGGAGTGCAGGAAGGCAGACTGTAAAATGGATCTGAAGTAAGCATGCTGGAAGACACAGGAAGGAATATTTAAATCTGCCTGGAGGTGGTCCAAGAAGGTTTCATCCCTTTAGGAGTTGCAGGCCAAGTATCTCCACTTTCCCACCTCCCCTTTATTCAGGTAACCAACTCACTCTGGTCTGCATGCCCTGAGTTCCTGGAAACTCCTCAGTCCTAGGCAAACCAGGACAGCTGGTCACCCTACCTCTACCCAGCCCTGCTCTTCTCCCTACAGTCAGGAATCCGTCAATACTATTCACTGGTTGCCTGTAGTGCACTGCCTCCCACCACCCACCCCACACGGGCAACAAGGAATCATCCAACCCTTCCACAGCCCCTCCACCCAGATTCTTCCATCCTGGAGATGGCCTCGTCCCACAAACGCCCCACCAAGAAGAAAGAACCATCACCCGGGCGGCGGAAGGTATGTGGACTCATGGCAAAACAAATCCCACTCTGCCAGGGACTCCACTCTAGGAGGACAGCACCAAGTGGAGAAAAATGGAAACGGGGTACACAAATTCAATCTATCAAATCTCCTATTTATTTTATGCAAAGTTTTCCTGGTGCTTATTAATACCAGCTTTCCCTCTACCATTTAATCTCTGCTTCCATTTCATTCTTGGAGGCCTGTGATTATTCTAATTCAGCATTTGGATGACTTCATTTCCGCTCAAGTACACCCAGGTCAACTTGGATAGAAAAGAAAGAGGAGGAGAAGAAAAATAATCAGCTAAAAGCTATTAAATATCAGCCGTGTGCCTCATGATTGGTTTTAAAGGCAGTGGTGAGGTTAGCAACAGTCAGAAACTCAACCCTTCTGCCTCTTCCTGCATATCAACATTTTTCTGGGGCTCTCATTCTTATGGCTTCGAATGTAAATAAAGCCCGGATTGGCAGCCCACTTGGAGCTAATTCACAAATACCAAGTCTGAATATACAGAGCTGTAAAAATTTAGAGGGTGGTAACTTGACAGATCCGGCCCTTCTACAGAGAGACTAATTCTCAGAGGACAAAAGAAGGGGGGTGGGAGGGAAGGAGAAGAAAAAGAAAGAAAAGAAAAGCATACACGACCCATGTAATGGGGTATCCAATTGACGGGGTGGGGGGTGGGCAGGAATCTCCATATCAATGTTCACTCCACCAAACAATGGAATTCCATTTCTATGCCAAGTCTAAATGAACTGAGCTTTCTCTTCCATAAGAACCACTCCTTGCACCCACTGGCACAAGCTCGAACCGCGATTTCTCAGACACTTGCCATTCCCACTGAAGTACGTCCAGGGGGAGAAAGGCTTTCTTTCTCATGCTAACAGCTCCATTGTAAGTGACATCTTCAGAGGCTGCCAGGAGGGCTCTGGGAAGGTGAGCTGGTGGAAGTGCTTAAAACCCCTTCTCCACCAACCCTCCCAGGCTCATTAACTCCTCCCTGTCCTGGGCCTCCCCCTTCTCGGGCCCCCTAGAAAAATTAAATCAAGCTCCACCATCCTGGGAAAGCCCAGTTAAATAGCCACGCCAGAAAGTTCGGGCCTGGTTCCTCTACCTACTATGCATGTGAAGCATGGAATTTGATTAACATAATCTCAAAGTTTTCCCAGCTTGCTACCCAGAAGGCATCCTGTTTTGCTATTTGTATATTTTAAAACACTGTTAACAGAGCAATAATAATGTCTGATGCATTTGCCCAACAACAGCTGGCTATATTTTATACACTAAAAAGGAAATGTGAAGTTTTCCTAGAAACCTACTATTTCAGGAGCCCCTTTTTTTAAGCAAGAGAAAAGGAGAGGAGAGGGGAGGGGAGAAGAGGTAAGAAAAGAAAAGAAAAGAAAAGGCAGAATTTATTAAGTCTGATCGTGAGGTTGGAGTGCTCAATTAATTTCTAACTCGCCTCACTCCACTGGCTGCAACAGAAATCGGTCTCCATTATGGAGGAAAAAGTTCATCAGGAAAACACGAAGTTGTTTTGTTTGGTAGGAGGGTTTACCTGCAAAGCCCAAGGATCACGTTACTTGTGGGTACTGCTTGTTTGCTTGCTGCCACCTGGCCTAGGAAGCTGAGGCAGGCAGATGAGGGAGGTTCTCCTGCAGCTAACTGCGGCTCTTTGCACTCAGCAGCTCTACCCGGGGTCAGAGGGCAAATAAAGTCCCCTCCCCCATATGACACACTTCCGAAGGGAGAGACTGACACAAACCAGACAGAGAATTAATAAAACATGAGGACAGTGTTGGCCTTGTTCTGGGTTATTACAGGAAGAAAACTGAACACAAAAGTAGCCTTCAGCAAGGCCAGCCAGGGAGGGGAGAGCAACGGGGGCCCTTCCTGGCCCACTCCACAGCTGTAACTCAAGAAGGTCTGAGGAACATCAAGGCTCTCCAGAGCAAACGCCAGCAGAGGACAGGCGAGGAGTGGTCACACTGGCCACCTTCCAGTCGGTCAACCTGGACAAACCACCTCAGAAGACAAAGGCCTCCTGGGAGCTTTGGTGCCCACAAAGGACAGACGGGGACTTTTGTTTTCCAGGCCTGGTCTGAGCAAACCACACACCGCATGGAGCTCCATTTATCTACAACACACATGTGGAAGCGATAAAACATTACCTCAGAATCACAGTCCACCGTCAGGAACACGGTGAAGTTGCTTATTTATTTTCTCCCGAATCTCTTGCCTTTCAAATTTCAAAGGCTTTCTAATATTTTTATGTTAGCTCTTCCTCTCCTCACACACACAGTATCAAAAGGACTCTCTGAGCAGTGGCCACGAACACCCCACCTGCACATACAACCCGGGGCGAGGAAATCATCGGTGTCAAACACTTCCTTCGAGCGCGCCCTCCGACCATCCCACACACAGGCGGGATAAATGAAAAGATCCCACCATATCAAAAGCCAATTCATTCTTATTTTCAATTTTTTTTTTCTCCAAAAGACTTCAAGCACCATTCTCTGTAGCTCAAGTTCACTTTTAGAGGCCCACACACAACCCCACTCCAACAAAAGGACTCCGGAGGACCCTTTTCACCTCATTTCCACAGGGCTCCCCTTTGATGGGACCTAAAGAGCTCTAACTCTCCAAACCCCGTTTCCCTGAAGGCCTCCTCTTGCCGTCCACCACAGGAGACCAGAGGGGCTGGCCCAGGAAGGGGTTAAAGCCCTCACGTCAAACCGCAAACTCGGGCACTGGCCCAGAAGGGACATGGGAACCAGGGCAGTGGAGTGATAAAGGCCGGATTGTAGCAGCCCACTGAATTGGAAATGACTTGTAGGCCTAATGAAACAGAACTTTGGCAGTAAAACAGAATGAAAGGAATGAGACAATAAAAGGCTGGAACAAAGGGTGCAGAGTCGTTTCAGCTTAGCAAAATAAGCTCACTTTGTTGGTGGGGAAAGCCAAAGCCGATTAGGATAAACCAACGACTGAGTGTAAGTCTTCCAAACTAATTACACAGTTCACCATGTGAAGTATAATTGGAAGCCTCCAGATGCGGGCTGCTTTGCTTTCACAGGAGTTCTATAAAGTGAGAATTACCTAGTGAGCTCGGCACTGAGCAGCCCTATCATCGAGGTGAACAGCTGAAAGGTGCAGAACTGCTCCATCCGGGACGAAGCCGAGAATTCATTAAGTTTAAAGGCCTCTTTTTGATCTCCAAAATCCTATAAGTGAGAATTTAAGAAACCGGTACTTGAAGGAGGGGCCGAAAGGGGAGAAGGAGGAAACCCACGCACATGGAGCTTCTTTGATCCCAGTGCTTTTTAATTACCAAGCTGGGCTCTTCTGGATGGCTATGTGGGGAGCAGGGTGGTGAACCCTCCAAGCGATTGTCTGGGTCTGTATGTGCCTATCGAGAGCATCATTCACGTGCCACTTTCTGGAATGGTCTGCGTACATCATTCCTGGACGTATGAAAATCGTGAGCACAGATAACGTCCACTAGGAAACCTGATGCAGTGAAATAAATTACCGCACATCAACATTCTTGACAAATGAACAAAACCTGCTCACTCAGAGTATAGGGGCTGCTTCGTGGTAAAGTAGGAGACGGGGTTTTTATAAATGGTGAAAAGAGGCTAGATGGTACAAAAATGAATGACTATCTGGGCTCTCCCCAGCATGCGCTTGTGTGATCTTGGACAACTCATGACCTTCTTCCACATCAGTTTGGTCATCTACATGATAGATACTCCACCTATCTTGCTTGACAGCTTTGAGAATCAGATTTTAAAATGCATCAAAAAGCTTAGCCCAAAGCATACATCCCTCAAAGTCAGAAACATCAACTCATAGCAAAAGAATCTTTGTAGTAAAATCTGAACTTCACAAAGTCTGAGTCTTCATTAATTTAGATCTAGCACATGTAATAAGGAGGTGGAAATATTCTACAGATCCCTGGATCTTACTCATAGGATGAAGATTCTGGTTTATAAATAGCACCTTTTTCCAAATAGAGAATCCCTTCACTGTTTCTGCATCTTGCAGTCCAGAAATTAACTCTACCACAGTTATGACGGTTTCACTTATTATATCATGCTCATTGCTATTGATAATATCTTGTTTTGGTTACAGTCTATGGATACCTTAGATAGATACCTATCTATCCATATACCCCACTTATGTATGTTTATTTTTTTTGAAGATTTATTTATTTGAGAGTGAGATACCATGCACGAACAGGGGGAGGGGAAGAGGGAGAGGGAGAAGCAGACTCCCTGATGAGCAGGGAGCCCAATGCAGGGCAATCCCAGGACCCCGGGATCATGACCTGAGCCGAAGGCAGACGCCCAACCAACTGAGCCACCCAGGTGCCCCTCTGTGTTTAAACACACTTTCTAGATTATTGAATTTTCAAGCCTGAAACCAACCTTAGGAATAACCTAGTCCAGGGTTGGCAAATTATGGCCCACAGGACAAAAGTGGCCCACCACCTATATTTATAAATAAAGTTTTATTGGAACACAGCCACATCCAATAATGGATTGGCCATAGCTGCTTCCTCCATACAAAAGCAGAACTAAATAGTTGTGATAGAGACCATATGTTCTGTAAAGCCAAAAACATTTACTATCTGACCCTTTACAACTTTTCCAACTCCTTCCCTTAGAGGAGAAACTGAGACCAGAAAAGAAATGGCCTGTTAAGGTGTCACAGTGGGGACACTGTACAGGCAGGCCCAGCACGAGGGCCTGGAATACTTCTGCCTTACTTTCCTCTAATGATAGCATCAGAACAGCTACCCAGGGGGTGTGGATGGCCATCCAAGTGGGCAGAATCCTTATGCCAATGGCCACACTTCACAATCTCATCTTAAATATAAACAAGTAATGACATCCCTAACCAGGGGGGTGGGGGTAAGTTTCAGGGAGGAAGGTGGGAGAAAAGCACAAAAGGGTTTACAAACCTCCAATTTGAGTTATTTAAAGCTCTCGGTGTGTCATTCTGCCCCCACTCCACTTACAGTAATGACATATTTAAACTCTCTTAGCCCAGCCCCATGATAGCAGTCTTACCCATCTTGATTGCCACCTGAAATAAACAGTCGAAGCAGCAGCCGCCTCAGGCACGATGGGAAGAGGGAGAGGAGAGAGGAATGACAGCGAGGGAAACCTAAAACACGGGTGGCAAACCCAGAATGGAGGCGTGGAAGGATGGAAAGTTCTGGATGTGAAGGACAAGGAAGTAGGGTGTGAATTCTGGCTGTTATCCTGCCTTACCTGGGTGACGTTCCTTGAGACTTAACGTCTCTGACCTTACTGCTCACCTTTGTCAAAGGGCTGGATGACACCAAAATCCACCGTGCAGATGAGATGAGGGGACCTATGTCTAGTTCCCAGCACTGTCCCCAGCCCGTGGATAGACACAGTCTCTTCCTTTCTTTTGCATCCTCCCCACCCTAAGCCCATCCTGTGGATTGATCTGAGGTTGGAACAGGGCCCACAGTTCAGGTTCTGTTAACAGACAAACCTGGAGGGGAAGTCTGCATCCAGCTCTACCTTTCGGAGGTGACCTTGAGTCAAAGACTCAATCCCGCCTAGACTCCATTTAACAAGCTACAAAATGGGCAGTACCCCTACCAGCCTCCCAGAGAAGAATTAAATGAGATAATATAAGTCAATGGCCTGGCCCAGGACTCAACACAGTACATACTCACTAATAAAATTCCACCTCGCTAATTTGCCATTAACCAACTAAAAAGGGCCCCAAACAACTTTACCGACGGGAATGCGTACAAGTATGTGAGTCTAGCTGACACAAGTGTGTGTGTGTTCGGTTTTGTTCAACCAGAATATAAACTACTGAAGGGCAGAGTCAGTTTGTTGACTCACCATTGGGTTGACTCACTGCCTTAAGGCCCAGCAGCACAGTCTCCTCTCTTTTGATCGCTCTGATTCCAAATGAATTACACCAGAATCCTCAGAGGTGGTGGACCCTGCCCAAGGTGGGTACGAACATAACACGAGCCACCAGCACAAGGAGGAATAAGCCCCTCTGAAGACAGACCCAGATAATGCACAGAGCACGTGTATGAAACAAGCTACTAAAACAGGAGCATAGAGAGTGTTACGGTTTTGATACATTCAAAAGCCTCCTTAGTCCTTTAATAAAACACCTGATAAGTTTACACATCCTGCTGGAATCTACAAATGTTACTGCTAAATTAACTGAGCAGCTTCAGCCCCAGCGCAGGCCACGCCAGGGAAGATGGTCTGTGAATGCCTCCCTGACAAGGGGACAACTGTTCTCAGGGCAGGGATGGTTGCGGCCGTGGGCCCGGCCAAAGCTTGCAGAGCTTCCCACTGCTGGATACTGGGTCCCAACTGTAAGTGTTAATGAAAAAAGACAGAGAGAAAAGGAGAACGAGAGAGAGAGAGAGAGAGAAGCCTGGAGGTGGGAGCATGCAGAGGTGCGGCAGGTACCGGCCTCTCTGGAATACTCTAATAGCCCAACTTCTCTGACACCCACACATAGGACCATGAGATTCCAGTTTATAGCTCAAAAAAGAAATTCCACCTCAATTTTGTGAACACTGCTCCTGGCCTTGTTTTAGAGGCAGAACTGTAGCAAAGGGGCGCACACTCCCGAGCCTCCCATTACACAAGCTGGACCTGTCTCATTTAATTATTTCCAGTCTCTCCCCACAGGCAGGGTGGGGCTGGGCTGTGGACCAATCCCCCCTGGTGCTTTAAATGAGTCTTGAAGAGAAGTACATGGTCACCAACGCACTCAGCTATTCTTCAAAACCGGCCAGAATGCATCAGCCCCCAGCTGGCAAAGCAAGACGGTGCCATGGGAAGGCGTCTTTCCTAAGCGACCTGGAAGGGCAGTTAAGTGCCATTCTGAATGCCAAGCCGGGCTGGAGGAGCCTGGTTTCTCTTTGTTGCATGTCTCCCATCCATGCAGAAATTGATGATGACCAGAGATGGGAAAAATCTCCATTTTGAAGCTAAACAGTGATCAGGGCCCTCATGCCAGACAGTAGCTCACAACTCGACACACCCGGGGACGAGGTCTGAGCCGCCCACCACCTTGAGCAAACAAAGAAAAGCACAGAACCTTCAGACCGGTCAGTGGGCAGCAGTGCCTGTACCACCCAGGGCAAGCACAACAGCCGTTACCGGGGGGGACAGGAGTGACAAAGCTTAGAAGAGGCGCAGTGTCTTCTCCCCCTCTGCTGTATCAGCCCTCTGGCAGCAGGGACGCAGACCTTTGCAAGGGAGACCGTCGCACACCTGGCCTCCCAGGACAACACCCATGGCAACTGAAAGATGCGGGAAGCAGGGGGCCAGCACAGCCTCTCAGCTGCCAGCTTCCCAGGACACGGCAGCCAGAGGAGGGGATCACACAAAGCCAGCAAGGCTAGCCTCCCCCACAAGCTGCCTTGTCGGAGCCCGGGGACCATGTGGCCATCAGAGGAACGCTACTTTCCAAGGCACCAGCTCCCCCACCAGCTAGAGAGAGGCTGAATTAAGCACATCGCCCATGGTTGCATATCCTGTCTGTCTGCTGACTCTGTCTTAACCTACACACTCTCACACTCCTGGTCCTGGCTGACTGCGGGGCATTCTGCATTGCTCCCAGCCTGGTCCAGCAACAGAGCCCAGGGGATCATTTTACTTCTGTCCCACACACATTCTGACAGGTACAGGCCCAGCATCTTTCCCGAGTCTCCTTGGGCATCTGACAGGGGAAGGTTCAACCACACAGAACCCCAGGGAGCCTCCACTCTTCATGTATCTTCCAGAAAGGCACAGAACGAAGCCCAGCACCGACTCACAGGCCTCTAGCAGCTTCTGCAGGAGCTCCTGTCCTGTGAGTCACAGCCCCGCATCCCTCCCCAGTCGCTGCTGCCACCACCACCGGCTCCCAGCCCAGGCCCCAGGTGGCCAGCACCACCACACTGCAAGGCCACTCTGTCTGCTCCTGTGGGCACGTGGGGCACCATGCCGACCACAAGCCAGACTCTTCCATGTCAGCTCCTGACAGATTTCACTTAAATCTGGACGACCAAGTGCAAGGACAAGGTTCCTGAGGACGCAGCTGTGGCAAAGGGAGGGGGCGCGGCAGCAGCCAGCCCCCTGCGCCACTTACCTTGCCAAACTGCTCAAAGTACTGCTTCACATCTTCCACCACCGTGTTCGCAGATAATCCGCCTACAAATATTTTCTTTGTTCTTGTGACCATCTGCAAGAAATGACAAGAGGAGGACGTGGGTTAACCAGGTTATCTGAAGCAATGCTCGCTAAGACGCTATAACAAGCCACTCTCCATGTGCCTCTAGGAAGGCAATTTTAGATAAATTCGAGCTGTACGGCACAGGCCCTTGAGACATCTCAGAATGCTGGAGACAGCCACGCTGGATAGCTCAGGCCTTCAGGCCACAACCTATAAGCTTGAGTTTCATACAGACAGAGTAGACTTCAGAACCTCTAAGCCATAAGACACAGCTTCATTCTGATTTCTAGCACAAAGAGAAAAGTGGCACATCAAAGCTATTTTAAACCTAAGAGATGTGAGCAAAACAGAATTATGTGCATAAAAATCTGCTGCCCAGAAAGTACCATAAAATTTGTCAATAAGAAACTCAGACATCATTCAAACATATGGGTGGGCTGTCTACACCAAGCTGCTCTGCGTGCTGGTTCATGTCTGCCAACGAGACAGACCCTGACCCCACACGCAGGGGCCACTCTTGGAGCTCAGTCCTCATTCTTTTTCCCCTCTAGATTCCTCATTATTCGCCCTGATTCACCCTACACTTTAGTCAAGCCCAGCTAAGCCCCAGGTATCCACCCCTTTGTCCATACAAGTCCTTCTCCCTAGAACGCCTCTCTGGGCCTAAATCTCCCATGGCTACCATCCTGCAAGATCCAATGACCTTCTCCAAAATGCAAGCTATCTATATCGTCCCCACATCCAGAAGCTGTCCCTTCTCTCTTCTGAAACACTAACACCATACCCACCAGCCTGTCCTGGCACCCACTTCTTCCCACCTAATGCAGAAGTCACTGATAATCCTGTCTTTCTTACTTCCTTCCCCAGACACTGAGTTCCTGATTCCTCTCGGTACCCTCCACAAAGCCAAGTACAGCGCCAGGCCCACAGAAGCCCACACCAAATATGTGGTCGATGTGAAAACAAATGACTGTGGTCACATTTCAGAATGACACCAGTTCCAAAGCAAATGATACAAATGGTTCAGAGACAGAACCAAACATCATAGGTAGGAGCCAAAAGTGAAACAAGAAAATAAATCTTACTCTGAACACTAAGTCTAGGCTGTGTGTGTGTTTTATTTTTTTTTAATGTGCAACTAAAGAGGATTTTATCTAAATGTTAAATAAAAAATTTCAAACCTCAGTAGATACAGGGTCTCACCCATTTGGCTACATATAATAAAAGCCCAATGTCTTAACCTGACACGAGAAATTCTGTCACAATGTACACACATAACAAATCATAATGTTTGTACACTTTAAATACCTTACAATTCTGTCAGGTACACCTCAGGAAAGCTGAGGGGAAAATGTTTTATGAGAACATATAAATAAAAGCATGATTGAAACCCCAAAAATAAGTGAATAAGATGAAGCCGAGAATGTTTAAAAAAACAAAAAAACAAAAAAACCCACAATGTCATATGTGTCCATTACAATTCGATGTCTTGAGCTTAGCATCTTCCAGGAGTGACATGTGCCACCACAGCCCGCTGACGGAGCCCCATCTGGAATGTCCTTGTAGCGGGCTTGCTGCACTATTTTAAGAGGCCATTGTCCTAGCAACTCCACACACTTCCTGTGGGCTCTGAGGGCCATGCAGTGGTTACACGTGTGTCTAAAGCTGTGATTTACTGCTTTTTGTCTCTTTTCAGATGAACGGGAGAGGAGATGAGATGATGTACATGAGAACGTGCTACAAAGATCCCACCAGCATCCACAGTGCCAACTCCAAGAGCCTCTCGTTAACCAGTGGGCATCTTATTCTGCCCCTTACTGTCCATCCCCCTTCTCAGCTATTCCGTAAGTCCCTCTGGCAGACAAGGTCACCTTCCCGTGAAACTCCATCAGTCCCTCTCCAGATTTCAATCTCTCCCGACACTCACTGACTGCCAAATTTTACTGCCCTAACTTTCCTAATGTGTTCATTCAACAGATACATTAAGTGCTAGGTGTTGGAGCCTATGTTCCAACATAATGTAGAATTTAATCCACAATGAAATGGAGATATAATAATTAGCCTACCACGCGAGGTTCCTACTAGGACTAAATTAAATAACATATGCCAAAGTGTCTTAGCAGGACACCAGGCAGATGCTAGGTAAGTGGTCACCGTAACCGAATCCAAAGTCATTTACTACATTCATCCTTCAAGCTCAGAATGAACTTGTGTGGCAGAAAGATACTTTACACAAAAATCTTTGATAAATCAACTCTTGGTGCCCCATTCCCTTCCACTGTAATTTCAAAACCACTTTCCTGCATCTCCACATGATTTCAGATGGTCAAAGACTCCCAATAGTTGCATTTCAGATTTTTCATTCTTTTTTTTTTTTTTTTACCCAGCCAAGTAATTAAATATCTATAAAGAAACTACTGTGATCCACAAACATGCATTAGTGGAGTTCTCAACTTAAAGAAACTCTGAAGAAGCATTCTATAAAATGAACCCTATGGTGCCATTTCTACATTGTTTAGAGCCAGGTGGGTATAGAGCAGACCCTATTTATATTCCAAATGTTCACATGGACCCAGATAATTAAATGAGTAATGTGTCTTCATTCCCAATAACAGAAGTCAACAGAATGTTCATTCCCCAATAACTGGTTAAATGAAAAGGCCCCCTCTTATACTCTCTACAGTTGCTCAACAGCCATAAACCTATCATGCCAGAGCCTTAAACACTGGGGCAGACACCCAGCTATAAATCTACATAGTCCCAAAAAAAGCCTGTAAAATACTTTTTTTAGAAGGATGAGAAATCCCAGGCCCCAGACACTGCGCCAAAGTGTCCAAGTTACTAAAACATCCTCTCCAGGAACCAGCTCAATTCAGTGATGGATCCCACTCTACGGCAAACACTAAAAGGAAACTGGTTTAATCAAAACCTTCCAGACGTGAAAAGGCCAGTGGGAAGATGTGCAACACTCGGTTAGCTGCTCATCAATGTCTTGGCTTCAGGAGAGGAGAGCACGGCTGGGGGGCGTCGGGGCTCTGCACGGTGACCCCTCCCCCACCAGGGGGCACCCTGGAGGAAATGGGGTGATTTACTTTGGGAATCCTGACAGCATCACTGCTAAACGGACTGTGCAGTGCTTGATGATTTGCATTCTGAAGACGGACACGGGAGGCAGGCAGAGAGGACCCTAGAATCACACATTCTACCCTGTTTCCCTTCCACCTCCAGGGCTGCTGGTGAGGACAGGACAGGGGCGGAGCTAGATGTCGTGTCCAGGCTCCCAGTGGGACTCACTGGAGGTCCTCAAATTCCTATCAATACTATCAAAGTTTCTGTGTCCATGTCTGCACACGTGCATGTGTACGTGCGTGCGTGTGTGTCTGGGGTAACTCTCTAGTCCCGATCCTTCCGTCTTGGCTGCTACTTGCCCCAGGAACCACCCAGCATCCCCAGAGCTTTAACCCTCTTCTGACCTCGGAAACAGGGTGCAGGACACGTTACCATTGGTCCCCCTCTGACTCCATAGTCCTTTGCGTTATAAAAAGTCCTCTCCACCCATGGTGGAGACAGCCACCTGTGTTTTCTTCCTGCGCTAGGCCCTTTGGGTAACTGTTTCCTAAAACACAGCCCTCACACCAATACAGTACTTAACCACACAAAGCAAGGGAAGCTGGCCACTGCACACCAAAATGCTCAGGCGGCCCCAGGCGGTCCCCACAGTGCACCCAAATGTAAAGAGCTATCCATCTGTTCCAGAGAGGGCTCACTCCAAAATCCATTAGGAAAGTGAGCTTAAATGTCCTTTGCATGGAGTTTTTGGTGGAGGGGTTGTAGAAAACACTTTGTATGCAAGTGCTTTCCACTCTTTGAGACACTAGATACCCACCAAGAGCCCAGTACCACTTGGGGACAGCAGTCTCCCCCAGCAGATGCCCTTCCTTTTATGGTCTAGGGCGGCACTCTGGGGAGTGGGGGGTGTGTGTGTGTGTGTGTGTGTGTGTGGCGTGCATCGGGGGTGGGGAGTGTTCAGGCTGCTCAGGCTCGCACAAATCGTTGCTGCACATTTTGTAGCTAGACCCGTAATTTAACGAAACACCACTGCTCTCCACACCTCTTGGATCCACAGAGAAAACCCCGGCACCCATTCCAGTCTGGAAAATTGCTGTTTACACGGAAGAACTGGCCAAAGCCAGCTGCTACCTAGAGCTGCAAAGAACACTCCACCTTCCTGCTTCTGACAAAAGAGCTCTTCTTTTTTTTCTTAAGTTTCAAAAAATCCCTTTAAAAAAAAAAAAACTGTGTTTGTATCTGAAATGGTCACTCAGAGTAGGACCACTGGTTGTATTTTTATAAAACAGGATAAAGCAGATGAGTGTGCATGTGTGTGTGTGTGTGTTGAAAGCAGAAAGTAGAAGTATTAGAAAAGAGAATTACTTTGAAGAATGAGATTGATGGGGAAAACTTAGCTCTAGGAGCTTTGCCCCAAAGATATTAGTTGTCACACAGGAAAACGACAGTAACTGAAAATATTTCTCATCCTGACAAATGCATGGAAAGGCAGGAAGTGGCTCTGGAGAGTCTTGAATGGGTAGGAGAGAAGCCCAGAGAAATTAAGTCAGCTCTTGCCATCACCACGTGCCTGCAAAGAGCTCAAATTCCCCCTTTGGTGACACACATTAGTCATCTTCACTGCCCAACAGCACTGGCTCATTTACAGAAGCTCTCCCATCTGTGGGAGCCCTGAGGTGGAGAGGGCCCAGGGAAGATGTAAGAACGCTAGCGCTGGGCAAGATTTTGCAAGCCTGACTGCCCATTGTCCCCATTCTACAGGTGGAAAAACTCAAGTCCCAGCAAGCTGGCTCATGTGCTGGTTAAAGGCAAAGAGCAGAGTGATGAGGGAGAGAATGGATATGTTGGCAGATACCATGCAATTCCATCCCAGACTCTGAATCTGGTGAACACTTTGTTCTTCAGATTCTTGGGTAAAATTGTATGTTATCATCAAAGTGTCAGTGCCCTGTCTCTGAGAATTAAGCCCAGTTTTTTACGACAAAGAAGCTCTCGCAGGGCTAACCGGGGTTGCAGAAGTCCCAAACTCCACAGCCCCATTCCACAGGGAGTTTCCTCCGAGGGACGTGCCCTCTAAAATTCCCAAGTTCCCCCAATATTTGTTTCCAACCTTCCCCCTCCCTCTAAACTACTACTCTTGCTACCACAGCTGCCGCCGCTGCCACCATATCTGAACCCAGTGGCAAAACTCACTTAGCACACAAAAGCAGAACCCAGGTACTAGAATCTTCTCCAAATGATTCTAGAATCACATGTGGAAAAAGACCATACTGGGTTGACTAGAGTCCCCCCAAATTCATGTCCACCCAGGTCTTTGGAAACAGGGCCTTTGCAGATGTAATCAGTTAAGGATCTTGAGATGAAATCATCCTGGGTGTAGGGAGGGCCCTAAATCCAATGACTGGTGTCCTAACAAGAGGAGAAGGGACACACACTACCCATGGAAAGGCCATGTGAAGATGGGAGGAGAGACTGGAGTCATGTGTCTACAAACCAAGGAACCCCAAGAATTCCCAGCAGCTACCAGAAGGTAGGAGAGAGGCATGGACGGCTTCTCCCTCACGGTCTCCAGAAGCAATGAGCCCTGCCAATGCCTTCATTGCAGACTTCGGGACTCCTAAACTGGGAGAGAAGACATCTCTATGCTTTAATCCCTCCAGGCTGTCTTAATTTGTTAAGAAACCGATCTGAAGACCTACCTGGGGGAGGCCCTAGGACACGACAGCCCTGGCCTCACCTCTTCTTGGTGACCATGGAGCAGGAGTCCACAGGGAGGACCCCCACCATCATGGAGGAAGACAATGCCGTACCCACATGTGTGACAGTCTGAATCTACCCTCCCAAGGACGGCAGGCCACGCTCATCACTTACATACCCACTATGGCGGGGGCCACAGGGACAAGTCTCTGCCTCAAAAGGTAAGGCAATATCTACTGGGAGATGAGGGAGGAGCCCAAATGCTGCCCACAGAGTCCAGATACCTCTGGCATAACACTTCATACAAGCTGGGCCAAGGGAGGGGAGAGGGCAAGAGCAAGTCTGACTCTGCCCTTTGCAAGTCTGAAGCAAAGATGCAGAAATGACAGGCCAGACAGTGCTGGTGGGGACGGACATAAAATGACGCAGGCCCTCAGATGATTACACAGTTACTAGATGACCCTGTAAGTCCACTCCTAGTACATACCCAGTACGTACCCATATGTCCACCCAAAGCCTCTCACACAAAATGTTCGTTAAGGCATTGTTCATACGAGTCAAAAAGTGGAACAACCCAAATGCCCATCAAGGATGAACAGATAAATTAAATGTGATATATCTGTGGAACGGAATAGTATTCGGCCACAAAAAAGAACAAAATACTGACATATGTTGCAACATGGATAAACCTCGAAAACATTAGGCTAAGTGAGAGAAGCCAGTCAATAAAAGGCCACACATACTGTAGGATTCCATTCGTATGGTTGCTTAGGGCTGGGGAAGCAGGGATCATGATGGCTTTTAAAGAGTAGGAGATTTCTTTTTGGGGTGATGAACACGCTCTAAAATGGGCTGTGGAGATGGAGTGCGTATCTGTGATTATACTAAAAACCACTGAACTGCACTCTTAAATGGGTAAATTGTACGGCATGTGAATTATGTCTCAATAAAGCTGTTCTTTTTTTTTTTTCCATGACAGGCCAAAAAGATCCCTAAATTGAGAGTCTGAATGCAAAAAGGGCTTAAAAATAAACCCACGTGCCCTAGAAAGCATGCTCGCCCCGGCTCCTGCATCCGCCAGCTACGTCTCCATGCTTTGCTTTGCCCCTGGTTGACCACTGGACAAAGGTGTAACAATATTTGATGTTGCCAACTGCAGAAATTAATTTAACTTCAGAGGAAACTAATTATAAATATAACCCCAAATGTTTCTCTGAGCTCTCTCTCCCCATCTATAGCTATGAGCCAGAGAGCACCAGGGTTCAGGCGACAATTTGGCATGCCCTCTAAATAGCTTTAAAATTGGAAGGAAAAAAATAGCCTTCCTCTATATGGGGCTGGAATATAATTTACACACAATTATCCGGCATAGTCAGGTTACAACATTACCTCTGATTAAAACAACAGTAACTCACCTACAGGAGAACGTCATCTCGTAATGAAATGATCAGGCTGCTCCGGCAAGCTCCCCACCTCCAGCTCAGGGCCCTCTGCCTGGCTCCCTCTCAGGCTAATTTAAAAATACTACTTCTCTTACTCTTGGGGGGAATGCTGCAGCCCGCATGGGTGACCTGTCCACAGGTCGGTATCAGAGAGTAACATCCTAGACAGTGACACTCGGACAAGGGGCTCCGGCGGGGGTAAGAGAAAAAGGTACAGAGATCGAGCGTTGCCTTGCAAAGCCCAAGAAGTTAAGGATTATGACCCACGGTCAACCGATGCTGAGCAGCGAAGTGGCTGGCTGGCCATCACCCCGATCACAGGCACCCGAGCTGTTCTGTACCCACAGGTAGCTTCTCCGTCACTCCAGCCTTCTGGGAGCCCCCTCCCCCTGATACTCACCACAGACTGAGTCACGGGAGGCCCCAACAACACTCTCCGGTGTTCTAATGATTGCCGATACGGAGATGCAATTAAAACCCATCATCTTTTACAGCAGTGGTATTAAGCGAAATTAAGTAAGTACCCTTTACTGTTGCTGAATTTGCGAGGAAGCCGTGCATCCCTGCATACAAAAGAGGAGCCTCCAAAGCCCCAGCCAGACAGCGGAAGCAGATTCTGACTGAACCCCCAGAAAGGGCCAGCGGGGATGGCGGGGCTGCTGGGAACTCCGTGCCTTCCATCTGGGCCCGTCACTCTGGCCCACCGTGCAGCCAGGTGGGATTCTTCAGAAGACCTGGAGGACACCTCACGGTGAGGGGTGGGGCCCTGGAGACGGTGACACTGAGGGTCCGGGGTGCTGCATGTCTCAAGCAGAGGTCCCAGGAGACCCAGCCTAGGGAAGTGATCCAAAGGACACGATGGCCCTCACTTTACAACACGCTCTGTCCGCCCGCCC
This sequence comes from Phoca vitulina, assembly GCF_004348235.1. Taxonomy (NCBI): domain Eukaryota; kingdom Metazoa; phylum Chordata; class Mammalia; order Carnivora; family Phocidae; genus Phoca; species Phoca vitulina. The sequence continues at coordinate 10,548,742 of NW_022589743.1, read as the reverse complement.
GCTCGCATTGCCGAGCACATCTGTGTAACTGAGGCAGAGTAAATAACCACCCTGGCCCTGGTGGGTCACATGACAGTAGGTCAAGTCTCTCAAGGCTCTCAACAGTTCTGGGCCTCCCTTTCCCCTTGAATCATGGGCCTCAGCCCCCGGCGTGACCAACTGAGGCAGCGAATGCGGGACTGGAACTCCAAGAAGGCCAGCCCCCGGGAGTCCGTGCCGCTCCAGCAAGGACAGGGACGAAAGCCCAGGCCTCTCACCCAAACCCTGCTCAGGGCTTGTCCAGGGGCCTCCCCGGCGGGCGCGGCACCTACGTGCAGGCCGAGCTCCCGGCCCCGGAGTCCAGAGCATCCCCTCCCGCTCCCCAAACTGCTCCCTTCACAAGACATTTCAGGTCAGCGGGGAGCCACCACCAGAGAGACGGTTTCGCCACAGAAGTGAAGCACTGGAAGCAGAAGTAAACACCCCCGCCTTCCCCGACCGCCTGCCCGGGAGCCACATCAGGAAGCCCGGCTGCGAGGGAGCACACATGCTCCGAGTAGGAAAACCAGGCTTGGGAGGGTGTTCCCTCTTCTGCACTCTGGGGAAGACTGCCCCAGAGAGAGCCTTCTAGAACCCACCCCGGTGAGAACTAGACCTGTGCTCATCGGCAACAACGAAACGGCTCTTCTTAGGAAGGGAAAAGCAGGGAAACTTTGCTGGCAGGCAGGCTCTGAAGCCAGGGCTGCCCATCCCCCAAGCCCTCCAGTTGATTTCGCGAAAAGAACAAATGGCAGCCTTAACCCTTAGCCTTGATTACCTTCATTAGCATATTTTAGATGCACACGGCAATCAGTTCTTGATGAGCAAGTTTTACCTAATCCGCGGAGCCGAGCCAAGCTGCAGGCTCCCTGACACGCCTGGCCCAGCAGCACCTCGGCATCTCCTGGGGCGTCTTGAAAACCTAGTGAGACTGGCCCCCACCCTCGGGATGCTGATCTCATTGGTCGGCGGGGAGGCCCGGGCATCTGTAGGTTTTAAACATTCTCCAGAAGATTCTAAGGGGCAGTCAGGGCTCTATGAGAAGCGGCTTGAACGAGGGAGCTTGAGTCCCCACTCAGCCACTTCCCTAGTGTAACTGCAGGCAAGCCATGGGTAAAGTGGGGACAAGAGATACATGCCACGGAGCTGCTCTAAGCATCACCAGAGATGAGTATATGAACGCACCACCCAGCACACAGTAGGTGCTCAGAAAATGACTGCTGAATTGTAGGAGAGTGACACAAGAGACTAAGAGGGACGGGAAGGCAAATTGCAGAGAACAGTCTCTGGTGGCAAGACACATTCATTCTCTCATCAGACATGTTTTGAGGACCTACTGTGTGCCAAGTCCTGTATGCTAGGCTCCGTGTATGTTAAGGTGAATGAGATCTGGCATCTGCTCTGAAGGTGCTTCCCGCCAAGGAAGAGGCTGTGTTACGGTAGCAAGGTGAAGCTCTGGGGGCACCAGACTGGACATGACTTGAGGCCTGAAGGTCAGCAGCAAGTAGCCAGGAAAGAAAGGGGAGAAGGACCTCCCCGGCAGGAGCAGCAGGATCTTTGACATTGGCCAAAAGCCACAAGTGGACACAAACGACTATGGCCAAGGTGTTGATGGAATGCAAGCAGGAGAGGGGCCAGGCCTGAGAGGGAAGGCCCTGCAGGCCAAGCCGGGGAGGCAACAGAAACCTCCACAGGGCTGAAACAGGGAAGCCACTCTTCACTCAGGAAAGAGAAAAGCAGGGCCATCGTGGAGGGGGGCTGGGTCATTTAATGCTAGATGTTGGCAAGGAGGCCTGGGCAAGAGTGGCGAGGAAAGCAAGTACCAATCAGAAGGAAGGCACCTAGACACCAGTCCTGGTGACCAGCATGGGGCCTGGGGTCGGCTTCCCATCAGCAGGTCCTTCCCTGCTCCACTACCCACTGTTTCAGAAACATTGGGCGTGGGGGGAAGGAGGAGGGCAGGTGGGGAAGGCAGAAGGAGAGATAAGCACATTGCACCCTCGGTGTGGTCATCTTTGGAAACACACTCAGCCATCTGTTAGGTCATAAATTTTACTTGTCAAGAAAAAGAAAGTCAAATTCCCCCCGCCCCCAGGATGCACTGGTCTGGCCCCCGCCACCTGCCACAAGTAACTTCCTTTGAGGGAAAAGGGGAGAGCCAAGGAGTGTTTGCAGTGAAAGAGAGAAGCCAAGAAAACCATGAGCAAGGCTTTCCACCATTTATTAAATGTCTTACCCCTAAAGGGATGGAAGGTGATCTTTCTAAATCCAAGAGGGTTTTAGAGGCTGAAAAGAGCATCAGCTTTAGAGATTCTGGAGATGGAAGGGCTAGGTTCCAATCCCAGCACCTCAAACCAGCCAAGTGATAAGAGTAGAAAAAAGACCAACCCAGGAAGCTCAATCCCAACCATATATACTAGGTGACCCTGACCCTAACCGAGTTTCTCAGAATTTGGGTTACCCCTTCTATAAAATGAGATTAAAAAAGTTACACATGAAACGTGCTTAGCATGGGGTGGAATGACAGGCACATAAAAGTTCCTTTTCCCCTCCCAACTGCCTTCCTTTCCCCACCAGTGACTTCACCTCTATCTGTTCGGCAGTGAACAGGGATCAAACCTTCCCTGCCTGTCCCACAGACTACACAACAGGAAAAAAAGCACTTGGAAGAGGCATGAGGCACACACGGTAAATATAATGACCAATGATGACTTTACTTGCCAAAGATGTCTCAGACACCACCCCGAATCAGCCCACCCCCAGCGGCAGCATTGGGCAACCACGATATTCCAAGGGCTGAAGATGCTCCAGCAGAAAAGGAGGCTATCTGAATGCAAAGCAATGTCTTTATCTGCCTTACCCTAGGCAGTCCCGTACCCTATGAAGAGTAACATACTGTTCCACAGAGGAAGGTCATTCTCCGTAAGAGAGAAAACCGCCTGTGCCTCGGAGGTAGTATTTCTCTACTACACCAATATCCTAGTATGTCTGTGCTCTCCTCATGCCAGGAACATATTTCTATAAATCCTCACATAAGAGAAAACTTTATTTTCCAGAGGGACAAACGAAGAGGGGGGGAAGGGGAGGAAACAATATTCACAGGAAAAACATTCACCAATCAAACAGAACGCTGCCTGCCAGGAACTTCACTAAATGTGTAGTGTTACAGATTTTTTATGGTCATGACGTCTGTTCTATTCAAAACACTTGCACGAGGCCAACCAAACAATGGAAAAGAGAGAAAGAAAAGACATGTCCCCCAATGTGCCCAACCCAGCTAACTGGTCTGGGCTGGATGTTTATTGAGGCAAAGAGGTAACTGGGGACCTGTAACTGTCAGCCAAAACGTGGAGGGCTCATTTCGGAGTTCACTCTGGAGGGCTGTCAAATCGGCCACACAGCCCAGCAAATGGCGCATGGATTCTCGGAAGGGCACTTCATCCTGGAAGACCAGGGTCTTCTATGGGAAAATTGCTCTGCACCTGGCAAGCTCTTAATAAAATCTAGTTCCCTTCCCTCAAGGAAGAACAATCTGCCCAGTTAAACCTCATTTGTCCAACAACATTCATTCCTTCCACAAACATTTGTTCAGTGCCCGCTACGCATAAAGGTACTGAGCTAGGGCTTCATGGACAATCCACTGCAGTCAGGATGCCCCCCCAAGAATGGAAGCTTCAGAAAGTGATCAATCAAGTCCCCAGAATGGAAGCTTCAGAAAGTCAAGGACTTTTGTCTGTTTAGTTCACCAGTGTATACCTAGCACTAGAAGAAGGCCTGGCCTACAGTAAGCACACAACATGGGCTGAACAAATGAGTGAATGAATATTTCCTGCCCTTAATTACCCAGTCTGTGGATGATTCCAGGTCCCTGAGCACCCACCTTGTCTCCTTTCTTTCCCCTTGGGTCATTCTGAGCACTCCTTATTTGCCAATGAGGTAAAAGGCTCCATTCCTAAGAAGAGCTGGCCAAAGTTCTATCCAAGAGCCGCAGAGAACACAGACAGACCACTGCAAAAGAAGGTCCTGCTGGATGGAGGCAAACAAACCTTCCCCTACTAGTCAGACACACACAGCTGGTGATTTGTTAGAGGCATCTTTATATACAAAAAGGACAACTGATGATTCTGGATATGAGACCATTTAAAAGGTCACGTGAAATAGGGAAGGGTCTGAAACACCCTGCAATCACAGATTCAGTGACAATATCCAGGCTCTGTTATCACCACCCTCTGGTTAATTCCATTTAACATCAGATGTTAATGACCACCTAGTCCCCTACCAGGCTATAGGAGCCCAAACTAAATGATTTAGTTCTCTGCCCTTAGAGCTCTCACAGGGGCCTGATGAAAACACAAAGGCACAGGTATGCAAAAACGACAGAGGGATCCATGATAAACTCTGTCAGAAGAGTCAGAGAAGGCTTCAGAGAAGAAATGCCTAACTGGGGTTTTAAAGGATGAGTAGGAGTTTTCCAGGAAGACAAGAAAGAAGAGCAGGTGGAGTCACAACAGAAACACAGACCGTGTTTCAGGCACCAAAAGTTTGGCACTACCAGAAATCAAGTGGAAAGGAGGATTTGATGGGAGATGAGGACTGATGCAAGGGTTAGATCACAAAGGGTCTTGTAGATCATAGCCAAGGAGACTAACCTTCATCCTTTAGACAACGGACCAACGATTTTAAGCAGAGGAATAACACGGCCAGCTTTGTGTTTTAGATAAGTCATTCCGTAGAGGCCAGACGGGAGAGCTTGCACACAGAGACTGTAAGGACGGTTAGAAGCTTATCATAATAGCCCAAGATGAAGGGACCTTCAACTAAAGCAAGGATCTTTTGCATAACAAAGCAGGAAGAGATTTAAGAGTAGGAGACAAAATTATCAGCCCTCGGTAAATGGCCAGATGCAGCGATGAGGGAAAGGAAGTCACCAACTGTGATAAGGAATTGCAGAAGACGTAGGTTTACAGAGGAACGATAAATGTGTTCAGTTTGGGTACATTAAATTTGCAGTGCCCAGAGGACAATTTATGTATCTGTTCTGGAGCTCAGGAGAAAGATCACGACAGATGACCCAGAGTGAATTCACTAGGAGGAATCCTAACATCTTCTGGAAACCCAAAGCCACAGCCAGAGAACGAGTAGAGAAGCAAGAGAAAATGGTCTCGCCAACAACGGCAAATGGCCCCTTGGTCTATGCCCCTTCCCTTGAAGATGAGTAAGTCTGTGACTGCTTCAACCAGGAGAATACAGAAGAGATGGTGTGTGACTTCCAGGGCTGGGTCACAAAAGGTGCTGCAGCTTCCAGCTTGTTCGCTGGAACATTCATCCTTGGGGACCTGAGCCACGAGGTAAGATGTCCAACTACCCCAAAGCTGCCATGTTGTAAGGAAGCCCAGCCACACAGACTGACCACATGTGGGAACTCCCATTCTCTGAGCCACCCCTGCCCAGGCACCAGACAGATGAGTGGATAAGCTTTCAGATAATCTTACCATCAACATGTTCAAGTCTTCCCAGCTGAGGTTCTATCCATGGCAAAGCAGAAACCAGCTCTCCTGCTGAGCCCCGTCTAAACTCCTGACCCAGTAATTCCCTGAGCATAATAAAATAGTTGCTTCAGACTGCTAAATTCAGGGGTAAGTTGATACAGAGCAGTAAGAACTGTTTATCAAAGTTAGGGCATTTCAAATGGAAGGCAGTGGTCGGCAGTGTCCAACAACATAAAGATGTTTAGAGCGGTAAGGAAGCATCAGTTCTCGGTGTCGGTGGATCCAGACCTCAGGCACACACCATCCATGGCCAATCTCAGGACATGCAGGGCCAGCAGTATGTGTAGCTCAACGGCCAACTCCAAGCTACCACATGAACAACTCCCATACAGGCCCCAGGGTGTGCCGAGCCCTGGAGTGACTTGGCAGTCTGTGGTTAGCTGCCAGTGTTCCTTTGGGGAAAAACCTTACTGCTGATGGCAACTGGCACTGAAGATTTACTATCTTCATACACTAGCTGTGGTCAGCTTTGCCCTTAAAAAGGTAGAAGTCTGACAAAGTAAGGGTTTTTTTCTAGAGAGAAATGGTTTTTATATTTGTTATCATTGTAAATATCAATAGTTTTAAGAGGCCACCTTAAAACAGCAATCTGTTTTAAGAGCCCTTTCTTGCCCTTGGCCAAAGGCCCTCTTGTCTTCCTGTGCAAAATCTGGATTTAATACTCAGGATACATCTGAAACCACGATCATCTTGCACACTTGTTCTCCAGGCAGCTCTGCAGCTCAGGACAGCTCACTTCCTGTCCAGCCGGCAAGTCTAGAGACCCAGAGACAAGTCAAAGTCATTGCTGGAAAATAGGGCATTCCTCTCCCTGACCACAAATCTTGCCCACCACCCCTCCGCTGAAAGGCCGGCTTGGTCTTCCACTCTGTTCCTGCTGCTCATAGGCCCTGGGTCCCCCAAACCTTCTCTGTGTCCCAGAGATGATCCAGATCAAAGGAATGTGTTAAAACACAGGGACTGAGCCACCTGGGAGCCTGCAGAAGACTCAGTCTGCACAAAGAGAGACCCAGAAACAAAATAAGGGACAGTCGTGCAATTAACCCAGAGGAAAGACCTGATCTTCTCAGACCTTTCCTTTTGCCAAATCTCATCATAGGAGACTGGCCTTAGTTTTAATTGTCCCTTAATCAACATAGTTTCTGAGCAGCTACTCAGAATGAAACCTTCTGGGAAGAGAAATGAAAAGAACTAGACCAACCGTCCTGGGCGGGCTGACCGTTTCCTCAGGGAGACAGGACACCTGCAGGAACACCGCAAATCATCAGCACAGTCTCCAAGGTTCCACGAGGCAGCCACACCGCCGCTCTGCCCGGCGCACACACATCCGGGTCCTCAGACCTTCGTTCCAGCGGCCCCCTCACCCAGAAACTCCCTTCACACCTCAGTCCAAACGTCTGCACTCAAATGCCTACCTTCTCCACTAGGCCGTCCTTGACCAACCTACTTAAAAACCATAAGCCCTCCCCTCCGCCCCTGCAACCCCAGACCTCCTCCCAGCTTCTATAGTCTAACACGCCCTCTGATTTACTTATATTATTCATCGTCTGTCTCCCTCCCGCTAGAAAGTAAGATTCATGAGGCCAAGGATTGTGTCTGTTTTGCTCACAGACACACTCCCAGTGCCCAGGTCCTGTGCGACATTCAGTAAGAATTTGCTGAATGCATGAACGGACATTCTAAAGTGTCCCACCTCCCTTCAGTCACCACGAGCGACCCCTTTCTCTACACCCTCGAGGATGTCAACTGTTCCTGAACGGTGCCACTCTAGTTCATTCTGCTTCCCATTATCACTAGATGTTTACCCGTGAGGTTCCCGTTCCTTGCAGGGAGAGACCATATTTATTCATGTTTGTATCCCCCAACGCATTAGCGGTGCTCAGGTAGATAATCTGTTGAATCTAACGTAAAAATCAAATTGCATAGAAAACAGGCAAAGAACACACAGCTAATATGACTAGGTACCTACGTACAGGGCTAGAGCCTCTGAAAATACCAAGAGAAGCAAGATGATACACATGTGTAAAGTCCAGTGTGACAGCCACTAGCCACAGGTGGCTACTTAAATTTAATTAAAATTAAGCGTCATTGGGCGCCTGGGTGGCTCAGTCGGTTAATCGACTGCCTTCGGCTCATGTCATGATCCTGGAGTCCCTGGATCGAGTCCCGCATCGGGCTCCCTGCTCAGCGGGGAGTCTGCTTCTCCCTCTGACCCTCCCCCCTCTCATACTCTATCTCATTCTCTCTCTCAAATAAATAAATAAAATCTAAAAAAAATAAAATAAAATTAAGCTTCATTAATACTTCCATTCCTCAGCTGCATTAGCCCCATTTCCAATACTCAGTGGCCACATGCACTGGACACTGAAGAACGTTATCTCCTTTGTTCTACTGGACAGCAGTGACACAGACAGTCCTTGCCCTCAGTGTCTAACCCTCTAGTGGAGCCCACGGGACGAGAACGAGGAGGACCAGGAGGAATGATCCACTAACGAGTCATAATGGAACTGAAGAGGGCTTCAGGGTTGAAGGGGAGAGGAGTCACTCATTGCCTGAGGGAAAAGCAGAAGCAGGAGAGGCTTCAAGCAAGGGATAGAGATATTTGAGAGAACCTCTAAAAATGAGTCGGGTTTTCTATGCAAAAAAGGGAGAGGTTATTCCGGAAGCCTGGAGAGAGAAGATGCACAGGCAGACGGGCTCTTGGGCGTGGTGCTTAGAGCACAGGTGCATGTGGACCTGTGTGACATGAGGCTGGAAGGGCCCAGGTGAGGCTGGGATTCCAGGCAGACGACTGGGCTAGACCCCATGGGTAGCTGGAAGCAGCAGACATGTGAGTACTGAGTGGGGGGGCTATCGGGGATGGACCACCAGAGACAAAGCCACAGCCAAACCAGATGAGAGGCCCCGATGGAAGGTGGCAGCAGAGACAGAAACAAAGGGACAGATGCGTGGCAGCAGCAGGTGCATGGCTAGGTACGCAGTGACCATCGGGGGTGACAGAACGTTCAAATTCAAAGAATCCAGGGTGCTCACAAAAGCAGAATCCCCCTTAGAGTATAAGCAACCTTACAAGGCAAAACCCACATTCGCTCGGTGTTTGTGAGTGGGGGGCTCACAGCCCACGCTCCGAGGCCACCATGCTTTGCCCACTCAAAGTCTGAAAACCTCTGCATTGACTAGATCCTGCGTCAGTCAGCCTGGCAGACGTCTGTGCTCCTCAGCCTGCTCCCACTTCACTGTCAATGCCATGAGGCCAGAAAGGTGAGGGTCTGCCAAGTTCCTACCCTGCTGGCACTGGCAAGCACCACTCCCAACCAAAATTCAATTCTGCCCTCAGAAGCTGCCGCTTTCAAAGCGAAGGGTACACGCTCTGTTCAAGTTCAGCAGGCCAGCCTTCCTGGTCCCTCCCGGGCCACCCACTGTGGGTTAAAGACTTATTTATGCACACTCTGGGGGCTCAGCGTGGAACAGTTCCAGACACAGAACGAGGCCTTAACCAGGTGCTTAGAATGCAGGGCACAACTTGGTTAATGCTATTGTAGGACTCCACAAAGACTTGGATGCATTTCGGCAAACAGCTAATAATAAAAGCAGGAGGAGGGGAGAGGTGGAAAAAGTCAACCTGGCATTTTTACAGGGGATCATCCTCCTCCCCACCCCCCGCCACGGGCACCTTTGTGACAACTTGCTTCTATCTCCAATTAGCCTATTTTCAGCAGCCAATATCCAATATCCTAGGCCCGCTATTCAAGAGCCTTTTATCTAGCATGCACATACTTTATAGAAAAGAAAAAGGAAAGGATTTCTAAAGTGGCCAGGCCAAAAAAAAGAAAAAAAAACTAAGAGGATTGGGGGGTGCTGTATTCAAGAACAAAGAAAATTCTGGAAACCTCCTGAAAGGACCCTGCCTGCCTCTTCCTATTAAGCAATCAAGAGCTGACAGAGCGCTGGACATGTAGCCGCTGAGGAGTATGGAGGCTGAGGGCCGCACGGGGGGCCACACTCCTCTCCCCACCGCATCCAGCCTTCTCCTTATCACCAGCCTGCAGGACGGAGCAGGGCCTCTGCCTGGGTACAGGGGGGACTGTGGGGAGAAGTAAAAGAAGGGAGAAACCAATCCGAGAAATAACTTCCTGACAGGCCGACAGCTGACATTCTGAAGTGAACACAGGATGTGCCAAGAAATTATCAGGCCTGGCTTTTCTCACCCTGATAGATGACAAAGCAAAAAAAAAAAAGAAGAAGAAGAAGAGGAGGAGGAGGAGGAGGAGGAAGAGGAGGAAGAAAAAGGGGAGGAGGAAAAAGAAGAAAGAAAGTGAAGAAACAACCGCAGCCACACACATCTCATAAATCACGACCTTTATTGAATGCTTCACCACAGAATAGTAACAGTCAAACTGAATAAAGACGCCCTTCTGTAAAGTAACAGCTGAGACTCGCCATCTCCCCCAGCCCAGGATGGGCAGGAGGGAGGACTGAACTTTGAGACAGAGAAGGGTTTGGGGAAAGCAGAGTTAGCAGTAGAGACAGGCGGTGGTTTTCCTACTTGATTCTCAAACCATGGGCACCCAGAAGCCTGCAGAAGCGGGGTGACCCGGGAGCAAATGCATGAGCGAGGGAGGCAGGGTTGCATTCTGAAGGGCGTGGGGGTGGGTATGGCTGTTGAGGGCATCAGGGGTGAAGGAAGCACTCGGGACGGGTCTGCAGAAAACGTGAGAGGGTAAAAGCAAGATGAAAAGTCGATGGCCGAACTCCACCGGAGGAACGTTGGACTGCGGGCCGGCAGTTCATCACGGGGACGTTCAACCCGTCAAAGAAGCCCAGCCACCCTCACAGGTAACATGGCGGGCCCAAGTGGTGACAGAAGAACGCAGCTTTCTCTCACTCTACATTCCCACTTGCTCCAAGTCCACGGCATGGTCAGGGAGAGGGGCGTTCAGTGTGTGGTATGGCGTGCCTTCCTCAGGAAAGGCTGGCTCGCTCTGGAACCTTCTCTCCCAAGTGTCCCACTCTCAAAGCTTGACACGCCGATGCCCCAAACCCAGTAAGCTAGGTAAGAAACTAAAAAATGAAGGAAGGAAGGTATTCCTTCAGTGCCTCAATCTGTGGGGCAGGATCGGTGATGGGACAAGGGCTCTTTCTGTATGGCGATGGTCTTCCTCTGCCCTACTCATCAAACAAATTAGCTTTGTGGGGTTTTTAAGCGATGGGGGAAAGAGGGAAGAGAAATAAATGTATTTCTTTCCAAATTCTGTCATCTGCAGAATCCAGAGAACTAGATTTGTGGTCGGGAGGAGGACTACTTTCGAGTCCTGCCAAGAGGAAGGGCCTGATGCCTGAGCACAGTAGGCCCTCCACGAGCACGGGCTGGACTGAACTGCACGGGAGCCTTGTTCACCTGGCCACCGTCCCGGAGTCCCTACCCAATTCCAACTCAGGAGCCGGCCCCCATGATGCAACACCAGAGGGTGATGTAACAGACCAGGAGCATTTCTGAGCAAACACCATGGGGGACAAGACTCCCTGGTTCAAGTCAGAGTTAAAGACTGTGAGACTAATTCCTGAACTCAGGCTTGGCTAATTCCTTCCTCTCTGACTCTATCCCTAAGCACCTTCAAAAAGGCACTTATGGGTCAAAATGGTACCTGGAACGACCACGCACTTCCCCTCCCTCGGGTGAGGGGAAGGGGCATCAGGGGGAAGGCAGAATCTCATTCACATGTTAAGTTTTAGCAGCAAACGTTGTTATAAGGCCAAAGGCAGAAATTCTTGACTGTGGAAAGCAAGTAAGAGACCACATCCGCCCAAAAGGTTAGGACACTATTTCTGAAATGTTAATGCTTAACCTATCAGCTGCTCATAAACAGACCACTCTTCGACGGGGTTAGGAAGACGAAGCTGGGCTTCTGTCATCTAAAGCTTAAGTGAAATGAAAAATCCCAAACTAAAAACTAGACCATGGGTGAATTCACCTGATGGAGGTTTCACCATCTCCAGAACACAGGGTCATGGAGAGATTGAGATCTCACATGCCCATTCTTGACGCATTTGACTGCACCTCTCAGTGACTCCCTACCTAGGGGAAGGGATCTGAGTGCGGGCTGGTGGAAAAAGTGATACTTTGTGGCTGTGTGCTACCAAAGAAGCCAACTCATGGTTTCAGAACATGCTGCACTGAACCTAAGCAAGAGTACATGGGTTCTTGCATGACCCAGAGGAGACAGCAGTGAACCGGAGCCAGACCGGGATTTGGCTCCCAACTCCGCCGACTGCTGGCTGTACGACCGTGAACCAGACACTCTACCTCTCTGAGCCTTAGTTTCCCCATCTATGAAATGGGATCATGTTCCCGATATTAACAGCATTACTGTGAGGATCAAATCAGATTATATGCAAAAGTGCTCTGTACACCTGAAAATGCAGTGGAGGTATCAGTCCCATGGACTCACCAAGCAACTCACCCAGCACTTGCACAAACATGTGATTTCTCTATCTCAGACGGCCTGTCACGGGCCGAGGGGGAAAGAGGAGTAAGAACTCTAATCCCACATTGGCATCAATGGCCGATCACCAAAAGAGAAATCTCCCAGGAAGATAAGGGGAACCACATGTCACCTAATTAAAGCAGGCAGGTGAGTGGCAAGCTCAAAGGCAGAACAGCCTGGCTTAGCCTCCTGCTCTTGGGCGGCCAGGGCAAGAATCAGCAGATGGGGCTTGGTGTGCCTCTGCTGTGGAGACAGACGCCCAACAGCTGTAAAGGCCACCTTCGTGGAAGGGAGAAGGCAGGAGGAAGGGGAATGTGCCCACCCCTACCTCTAAATTCATCCCCTATTTGTTCCCTATACCAGCTCCCCATTCCCACCAGGCTGCTGGACCCAGGGGCCCCCAAACACACTCACTCAGAGTGGCCTCGGTGCCTTTATTCCTGCTGGGTGTGCCTCAAGGGCACTGCCTTCAATCCTCATGGAAGTCTCACGCAGGAGCACGGGATAACGGGACACTGTCTTACCTTCATCATCATCACTATGATTCGCTATTCGTGTCAGGCACTGCTGTAAACACTTGACACGCATCGGCATATTGAACTCCCACCACAACCCAACAAGGTGGGAACCATCATGATCTCCCTTGTACGGATAAAAGAAACGGAGACACAGAGTAAAGGACAGAACTAGAATAGGAGCCCAAGCAATGTGTTTCCAAAATCTACACGCCTCACCCATTAGTCTACACTACCTCTTTTGAAGACAGTCAGTGATGTGTCCCATCTCTTCTGCCAAGAACACAATGACTGGGTGTCATTTTTTTATCAAGCACACAGCAAATGCGGGAAAAACAGAGAAAGAGGAAAGACGGGAAAGGAATGAGATGAGGGATGCAGGAAAGAGGAAGAAAAGTAGAATAGAAAGGGAAGCAGCCAGCAGAGAGAAATGGTGTCATGTCCAGGCTGTGGGTTCCAGAGTCAAGAATCTAGAGCTGGATTCCGGTTCAGACAGGTGTCAAGAAGTGTCAAGAGTCCCAGCCTTTCCCCAAAGAGAGGGAGGCTGTAAAGGTCAGATGAGCAGAAACAATAGTGGGAGGGGGAGGGGGGCGGTGGGGACCTAAGGAGCGTCTCACAGCATGGGGCCACCCCTCCCCCCAGCCCAGCTCTGGGCTAAGCATTTTATGGGCATTATTCCATGGAATTCTCCCAGCAATTTAATGAAGTAAGGCTCCTCATCATCCCCATTTCACAGCTGAGGACACTGAAGCTTCCTGATGTTAAATCATTTGCCCAAAGCCAGACATCTAATGGAGCTGAAAAGCACCCAGCCCCGTCCAAAAACAGTACTGACATGTATGTGGCTCTCCCCAACTGCAAGCTGCCCACGTATGGATGAACGCAGCACAGAACGCTTTTCACACCAAGCCATCCATCCCTAGAATACACACAGCCCAGGAGGTGAGAAATACAAGGAGAAAACTAAAGACAACAAGGTGCCCAGGTGACATTCCTGATGAAGAGAGGCCTGTCCTGAAGATTTCATTCATGGTCAGCAGATGCTTCCACTGCCACCCAAGGAAAGGCCACCTGAAAAGGCTTACCCACCTGCACAGAAAAGTAAGCTCCTTTGGAGACAGAATCATATCTTTCGTAGGTTTCCCCTCCCCTGCTCCAAGCAGAATGTTCAGTAAGAGTTGCTGACCCACCTGACCAGCTCAGGGCCTGAGAAGGCTGCTGATCACCTGTTGCCAGGGACTTCAATCTGCTAATGCCTATACTGCATGTCATTACTCTCTGGATTTTGACCCTCTACCCATTATTCCCTTCCTTCCTCTCCCATAAGTCTCATTGTCAATTTAATCATACTGGACGTTCTTGAATAAACCTCACAGTAACCCAGCCAAGTCAAGGCTGTAAGCACTAGGCACTCAGCTGCCACCCCAGAAGCGGACAATGGCCAAGAATAGCAAAGAATGATGTTCCATCTGTATGGGGAATTCCCAGGAGTGACAAGAAGTCCCAGCAGTGATAACAAAGACATGGAAACCAAGATGATTGTTCCAATAGCATGCAAGACCTGTGTTCTGCTTCCATCTTGCCTAAAGCACTTCCCAAATGTCAACTGTGCACAGAGTAAATGTTAAGTGGTTTCCTTGATAGATGAGAGAAAATAAACTTCTTTCTACATTTTTGGATTTTGAGAGGGAATGCAGGGTTTCCCCAAGGATGAAGGGAATCACACCAGAAAAAGGTCAGGAAAAAAATATTTAGTATGTTAAAGGTTTAGTGATCAATATCAGGTTACAAGTTCAAGGGCTGGGTCTGGGCCTGAATTTACTGTCAGTCAAGTCCAGTCCTAAATTACCATGCATCATTTATGCCTATAGTTGCAAAAATGCAACTGAACTTCAAATGACATATCCTAAAACAATACATGGTAGTACTGCCATCCCATGACGGTGTTTCTGTATACAGCCACTCCTTTTTTTTTTTAATCTCTTTTATATTTTGTACAACGCTCCGGTTTTTGTTTTTTGCTACTCTGCTAGTCTACCTTCCATAACTGTAACACAGAACTCAAGTGTATCTGATCCATTTACAAAACTCATGAGTCCTCATGGTAAATCGGTGTCCATCATCCACTCCAACATCCTCCCACAAGCTCTCTGCTACACAGGCACTGGAAAAGTGAGGAGCCTTTCAGACTCCCTTGCAGCTAGCTGGAAAAGGGGGAGTGTGGATTCTGTACTTCAGCTGTGTGCTCTGGTAGCACGGCCAGGGATGCGTGTGGCTCTTCAGCAGCTGCATCCTGTGTCTCAGCTGACTCCTCACGGAGAATCTATTTTGTTGGAGAAGATGAAGGCGAGGCGGCAGCAGCCTAGGTGCTTCCGACGAGGGCAGAGCAGGCACAGTTCCGAACCGCGAAGCTTCCCAATTTGCCAAGCAGCTTTCAGGCGACAGAAGAGGCAGAGGCTACTCGAAGACCCAGATCTGCTGCGAGGCTCTGAGAGTTGTTTCCCAAAAGCGCAACCTAGAGGTTTTTCCTCCATCGCCTGATGATTTCTGCAAGCATTTTTGTGCCCTCCAGCAAATTCCTTTCTGCTTAAGCTAGAGAGGAGCGGATTCAGCCCTCTGCAACTGAAACCAGACCAAAACTTGGCTTTTGTTCTTGTTTTTAAAAGTAGATCAACATCTTCATTTAAGAAGAAGAAAGGCACAAACCAGAACCCTGAAATTTCAGTTATGTTTCTGACTGGCTGGATGACCTGAGACATGGTACTTTTTTTTTTTTTTTTTGAGAGAGAGAGAGAGAGGCAAAGGCAGAGGGAGAAGCAGGCTCCCCGCCTAGCAGGGAGCCCGATGTGGGGCTTGATTCCAGGACCCTGGGATCATGACCTGAGCTGAAGGCAGACGCTTAACCATCCGAGCCACCCAGGTGCCCCGAGACATGGTACTTATTAATGTTTACTGGGCCCCAGTTTTCTCATCCAGAAAATGAGAGGGTGAAACCAGATGGTCTCCGAGGTCCCTAACATCCTAACCTTGAGGGCTTCTAAATTCAGATGCCCTTTACTTTCCTAATCTGAATTTATTTTTGCAATCAATTGGATCAGTGCCCCTTGGTAGAAAAAAAAAAAATGTCCTCCTTCTGAATAGTGATGGCTTTCCAATCATACTCTGGGACACCAGATTTCCGGGCCAAGAAACTCTCGACTGTCACCTGGAGCTGAACATTTCCTTTGAAGAACAGTCCACAGTGGTAGGGGCACCGGGGGGGGGGGGGGGGGGGTAGAGGTGGTGAATAATATTCCTTTATAGTTTCTTCTGGAAAGGGAAGTGGTAGTATTGGTTTCTGTATTGTTTCTATTTTTCAAAGCAGAAAGTACTCATTGATTCTTTGTATAATTAAATAAATAGAAAACAGGCAAAGCTTGCTTTCAAATTTCTGTTTACATGTATGTAGTCTTCCCATCCACCTCCCTACCCCAAAAAGAAGAAACAGACCTGTACATTGACTGTTGATTATCTCTGTGTAGTGAAGATTTCAGGGACGTTTGTTTTCATTTTTATGCCTTTGGACATTTTCCAAATTAGCCACGTTAACCTGGTGAGTTAAGAGGCCAGTGAGGAGCCCCCTCGCGTCTGGGCAGGCGGCTTTGTGGAAGGGTTACCCCAAAGTTCTGATTCAGAGGAAAGCTATTCCCACCCTCAAACTTGAATAAATGTTAACCAAGTAAGACAGACAGGGGGGCTGGTCAGCCTGTTGAAGGTAAGTAGGTAGGTAAACAAATAAACTCTAAAGAGAAAGCTGTGCCAAACTGCGCTAGAGAAGGGGGGAGTTTAGAGATAAATACAGTATAAGTTGAGCAGAGAAACACCAGTCTTTTCAAAAGTACTCCTTACCAGGCAGCAGAAATAAAGATGTTTACCGTACATACACACATATCTATTTTTATAAAAACTAGTTAATTTTTTAAAATTAAGTTAATCTCTCAAGCTTCTGGCAAGCTTATAAAGTAGTACATCCTCCTTATAGAGCCAATTAAGATAAAAATATATTTTATAAGGAGATTATAAATAGGCAAGTACATATAATACATTATGTATATTTTGAAAGCATACATTATATATATTTCAATACATTATACATATATTTTTTCAAGATAGATATATACACACACATACATATATATAAATTCTCCTTTAAAATATCTTTAGCCTTTAACCCAAAAACTCCACGTCTAGGTATATGGTGTAAAAAGGCAGTCAGAGACGTTGATAAGGGGTCACATACAAGCATGTTCACCAGTGTTCTTTGTAATTATAAGAAATCATTAAAGAGGGCACGTATTGCATGGAGCACTGGGTGTTATGCGCAAACAATGAATCATGGAACAGTACATCTAAAACTAATGATGTAATGTATGGTGATTAACATAGCATAATAAAATAAAATTTAAAAAAAAGATATCATTAGCAAGCTATTCAACAATAGGCTTTGGTAAAATAGAGTTGTAAGTCACAATACAATGCAGACAATCAAAACCATGCCACAAAAAATAGTTAATTGTAAGGGGAAAATACTCATGGTATGGACATAAAAGGAGTTTAGTGAATAATGTGTGTTTAAGTGTCTATTTTTGCCATAATTTTTGTCATGAATAAAGGATGGAAGAAACGCACCAAAATGTTAACAATGGTCATCTCTAAATAGTAAATAGTAGAGTTAAGGAGATTTTTACTTAATTCTTATGGTCTTCCATAATTTCCCCCAAGTTTTTATAATTGTGGGAGTAGAGCAGAAGCTGTAATAAATGTTCTAAATAAACAAACTGCCCAGGTCTCTCCTTTCTGTAAATACCCAAGTTGGAGTCAAAAGCGTTTTCTTATCACAGACCAATCTTGTAATTTTACCCCATCAACTGTCTGAATGGAACAAACATTACTCATTTGCCATGTTTGTGGCTGGGGTAGTGTTTTACGCTGTTTTTAAATTAATTAATTTGAGTCACAAGCATTTGAAATGAGACTATTTTATGGGGCTGAAATTTACATTTATCTCCCTTTTTAAAGCCCATTTAGCAAATTAACAAGAAAACAGCAACACTCAGGGAAGTTACGGCACCCGCCCGCATATGTCATATATAAAATAGCAACTCCAGGATTCTCGTGAGGGTCAAAGGAGATTGTCTTATAAAGAACTCTGGAAAGAAAATAAAATGCTCTGTAAGTAGTAGTAAAATACCATCACTATCCTTAAAGCCCTGCTGCTTCGTGACTTCGACACAGGGTTTCGTAACTCTTAGTAAAGCCCCGTCCTAGCGCCAAGGGAAGACTCCCTGTGATTGGGGCATCCGGCATTGCTCTGGGTAAACGCCCATCACATTCCCCATGCGATCCATGACCCCACATAGGTCAGAAATACAGCTCACACGAGGAAAATCGATGCAGCTAGTGGCTGGTGAGTTTTATCTATAATCAAAGCAGGGCCAGCACAGACTCTCTACTTAAAAGAAAAACAGAAACATCCTGTGGTCCACAGTGGCCATCCATGAATATCCCAGAGGTCTCACTGCAGCGCAAATTGTCTTAGGGCGAAATTCCAGCGACACATACCCCAGGACCTTGGTCTCTCTGGGCAGAAAGGAATACCAAAGAGCAACAAAGGAGGCAGGTAGAAGGAACATCAGCCTTGGGTCAAACACACAGGAAGCCAAAAGGACTTTTAAAGGGGCCCTTCCCCCCACCAGGGCTCCATTTTATTACCAAAGAGAATGGCATTTCTTCCATTTGGAAAGATGCATGTAATCCAAGTCCTTCCTGATTCAAACTGTCCTCTCCCACAATCTCTACATGTTTAAGATATTCCCATTACAAATGCAAACAGCAGCCTCCATAACGAGACCTCGGGCGACAGGCAGGCCCGAGCAGGAATGGTACACGAATTCCCCTTCGTTGAGGGCGGTTTTCACAGCGACCCAAAACCCCTGGCTTGCAATTAACTCGCTCAGTTAATAATTCAAACCCATTGGCTGGGCAAGTTTTAACGTTTCAATGGTGGTTTACAATTAACCCAGCAACGCTGTTTTAAGGTGTTTGATTTTTAATTAGTCTATTGATTTACCAGTCTGGTTAACGATACTTATTCCTGCACCCTTTATTCTGTCTTCCGGTTCTTCTGGGGTGGCTACTCTGCCTCTTTTCCCCTCTGAGCAACTCCAGACTACATACAGCCCCTCCTTCTCCAGGGGCACAGGAGATGATATATCAAGAACAGAAGGCATAAAGCCTGAACGCCTGGAATCTGTCTGGCCTTGGGCAAACTGAGGTAACCTGCCTGTGCCTCTGTTTCTCCATCTATAAGATGGGATGGTAGCACCTACCGACAGGAATAGCGTGACCACTGAATGAGATGACACAAAAATCCTCAGATCAGCACCTGACCCAGAGTAAGCGCCCGGGGAGCCCTGGTCTCCTCCCTTCCCTTCTTCCGTGGTTCGGAAGCCATCTAACGTTGCTAATCTAAACATTTCCATTTCCGTATCTTTCTTTTGCAAAACCCAGATAGCGGAGAAGGTGGTATGCCCCATGGAATACTTTCTAAGAACAAACCCAGAATGAATTATTCATCAACAGAAGGGTCCCTCTCCCTGGCACATTTAGGCGTGTCTATTAAATAACATCTGTCCAACATGCTTTATTCCCAGGGGAACAGACATCAGAGACATCAAAGCTTTCTCAAGGTCACACCGCTCAGCAGCAAGAAGGAAACGGATCTCAGAGCACACGGTCCCTGAACTACGACAAATGGCCCCTCTCATTACCTGTCCTTCCTATCTGTTTCCCAGATGTAGGGAGACAGGTGAGGTGAGGAGGGAATGCTTGTTTCCAGTGACATCCGCTGCAATTCTACAACAGAGCCAACGGTGGGGCATGTCCTAGGCTTGCTAGCAGGGACAAGTGTGATGTCACGCTCAACAAAATAACTGAAAACCGTACAAAGAGCTCCCGGTCCTTCCCATCACCAGAAGCCAAAAGTGCCACCATCACCATATCAAGAGACCTGAGAACTAGCTCCATCAGTATTTCCATAAAGCTCACTATAGAGGGATTCTGAGATGCAACCTTGGAAATCACTGGTAGAAAAAAATCCCACGGTAAGGCCAATATGAAACCATTTCTGCCCTCCCCGCCCCAGTGGTGGGGAAAGGCCAACACGCTATGATGTTTTCTATCCCAGTTCCTTCAGACATGCAGTTCCTTCTTTGTAGAATGCTTTCCCCTTCCTTGTGCATCTGGTGAACTCCTCTTCATCCCTTCCAGTACTCCAGTAACTCTTCTTGAAAGGCTTCCCTGACAATCCCCTCCCTAGCTCACCTGTCAGTACCTGTCATCTACCCAGTACCTTGTACATAACTTCAACTTGTCACTTGCCTGCCTGTATTCTAATTGTGTGGTTCTCAAACCCTGGGGTATCATGACACATTTATGCTCTTAAAAAGCAAAGACCACCCAAGAGTTTTTGTTTATAGGTCAATGTTTACTGTATTAGAAATTAAAATGGAAGGGGCGCCTGGGTGGCTCAGTCGTTAAGCATCTGCCTTTGGCTCGGGTCATGATCCCAGGGTCCTGGGATCGAGTCCCACATCTGGCTCCCTGCTTCTCCCTGTCCCACTCCCCCTGCTTGTGTTCCCTCTCTAGCTCTGTCTCTGTCAAATAAATAAAATCTTAAAAAAAAAAAAAAAAAAAGAAATTAAAACGGAGACATTTTTAAACAGGAATATACACATCCCATAAGCCATCAGAACAATGGCATCAACACACAGGCCCTGAGGCCTCCGGAAAATTCCACCATACATTCACAGAAGGATGAGAGTGAAAAAGGCAAACAAAGTCTTGGGGTTATTATGAAAAAAAGTTTTGACACCACAGAATCCTTGAAATGGTCTCAGAGATGCCCAGGTGTCCCTGAACCACAATTTGGAAACCACTGTTCTAGTTCATTCATTTGCATGTCTGTGTTTTCTGTATTCTGGGAGCAGCTTGAAGGTAGGGGGTCTGTAGCTTACATCTTTTCTGTGTTCACCTCTCCCTCCCTGCACCCTATCAGAGGCCCAGGAACCCCACAAAACCAACTGTGGCTTCCCCTCACTGGAGGAGAACTTGCTGGACACTCCCTCTCCCACCAAGACTCCGCAGGGCTGGAAGGACAGGTAGCGGTGGCGCGAGCATGGGGGCCTCTGCGCACAGGCCTATGCTAATGGTGACCCCAACCGTCTCCCAGAGCAATGCTTCTCTGCAGATATGCAAATGGGGAGACAAGCCCTCACAGCACTTATTTATAAAAGGCCATTCCCTGGAGGATGCAGGGATTTAAAATCTTGTGACTTGCTTTCCACCGATCCCCCTAACAAGCCTCTGGGGAAGGACCGGGAAGCTAGATCCCAGGGTTCCCAGGTTCCCGGAGAAGCATCAGGCAGTGCCGGGGAAAGGGCTGCTGTGGGCCCGGTGGGGAAGCCCCTCCAAGGCCCAAGACTCCCGAAATTTCCAGCCAGGGCAAAACTGGTCACGGTGACCAGTCCTTCCTGCAAAGCCTCCAGCTCTGCACCATCATCCCGTCTTCCTCTGCCAGCCACACCCCCACCTCCACCTACTACACACACAGCGTATTTTCCACCAGCCGCCGGGTTCTCTCCTCCTAGAACTCGGAAAAAAAAAAAAATCACGATTCAGGAAAACACACCCACGCATCTTGCTCACCGAGCGTGACGCCAATCCCCACGGCGTGGCTTTGTCTCTGCTCTACAACTGATAGCGGAGGAGAAGGAAATGCCTTCTCAATACCAAAACGCTGCCTCATCCCTACCCTACAACAAGGCCCCCACCTGGGTGCGCACTTGCAAATCTGATGTTGATATCACTATTTGAATCCACGTCCAAGCTTGGAAAACAAGCCAAGAGCTCAGAGGATCCAAGGCAAACTCAATCTGACAACCACAACCCTGACGGCTGCCAAGTCTGATTGACTAGTTGGATATATTTAGATATGGGAGAAGCAGGGGATAAAGCAGTGTCGTGCCACTGAACTCAAGAATACGGTGTTGGTAACGACAGACTAGCAAATAAACAGCCGACAGCCATCCAGCCACATCATCTGGCATCCCAGGCGCAGAACCTGCGCCTCCCTAAACAACATAGAATTTCAAAAGCCGCCCATGCTATCACCAAAAAGAAAAAGCAATTAGAAAGGATTCTGCCACGGCATTCCCCGTAATCATTCTTTAGAAATAAACAAACAAGTAAGTAAATATATCTGCTCCTTTACTCTCCCCACCCACCCACACACATCCCCACTCCTCCTCCTCCTCTGCTGTCCCTTTCTAGGACAAACCAAGTATGGAGCAAGAACAAGGCCAAGGTCACAGAGGTAAAAGCCTTGGACCCTGTGCTTCTGCTTTTGCAAAGGTTCTGTTTGAAATCTGGCCCTCTCCACCACTAACTGAGACATATGTGGAAATAAAAGTTAGGGGTTTCTCTTATTTCTTCTTTCTTTGGAGGGATGGAAACACCTAGAGTAGGGGGCGGTTAGGGCTATTCATTAGAGACCCCCTTCACCAAGCAGTTCATACCCTCATCCCTTTAGGGCAGTCAGACTCGGCACAGAGACCAGCCCTCCTAGAGGCTGCAAATGAATTGACACCCTATCGGCCTCAGTTTCCCAGCTATAAGATCAGGAAAATAATACCCATCACTGGGAGGATTCATTCATTCATTCATCAGACAAACATTTATGGAGACTCTACTATGTGCCAGGCACTAGAGGAGATACGGAGATACGGCCACAGATAAAAGGAAGAGTTAGATAAGATGGCCCGGATGAAGCTCTGCACAACACCAGGAACACGGTAAGTGCCTGGTGCCTGGGAGCGACCGTGCCATCATGACACACTCCACCTTCCCTCAAACCATGTCCTCACTCATATGGCGTTCTTTTGGCTCCTCTAGTACACTGGGCTTTTGAGCAGACTGTTCCCCTCTCTGCCTGACCCTTCCTACCCCTTCTGACCTAACTCCATTCATGTCAAGTCACTCCTGGATGCCTCCCAACAGATACCCTTGTACTATGCTCCCAAGTCACCCTCTACTCTCCCTCCGTAGCACTGATCACAAGGTGCACTGATGCATCTATCCGTGAGATTCTGTTAGCATCCGCCCCCCCAAAATTTCCTGTAGGCTTCATACAGGTATCTTCCTCTACCACTGAATTTCCCCTTAGCATCTAGAAAAGCAAGAGTAGGGACCTAATGCATATCTGATCTGTTGGTGGAATGAATGAATGAATGAATGAAATAACCATTTAATGGAGTGGCCTCCCTCCATCTCTAGAAACACAATTTCACAGAACTAGTCCCAAGGCATGTAAAAACCACAGCACCTCAAATTTCTCGTCTGCAAAATGAAGTTCTAGTAAACATTCGAGACCTCCAGATTTTTAAAAAATTAAGTCTCAATACAGGATACATTTCTCAGACCAGGGTTGGATCTTTAGAGACAGCAAATATTTTCTTCTGGAATAAAAATAAGTTGGGTGTCCGCTGTTAATAGACAGGAAGTGCCACGGGTCTTAAAAACAGGTTCTTTTTTTTTTTTTGTGGGGGAGGAATAAATAAATTGAGACTTCTGTTATGGGCAAAATCCTGTGCCATGAAGGATAAAAGCCAACGCTATACTAAAAAGGAAAAAGAAAAGAAAAAAAAAACCAGCCCCAGCATCTCTGAGCAACACATCCGGGTTAGTAGAGCAGAAAGGACACACAGGCCCGAAGAAAGCCTAGGGTTTCTGTTTTTAGGACAAGACTCAATCCCAAATGGAGGCTTGGGGACCACAATGAAAGGAGCCAGAGGCCTTTTGCACCAAATAGTCAAGACCCAATCCTACAGTTGTTTGGGGGCATGATGTGGGTTTGCTTTTTTTTCCCTGCGGGGTGAGGGAGGCGATGGTTATTGTATGGGTGGAAAGCGGGCTTAAATGCAAGCCCATTAGAGAAGCAGAGCCTTAATTTATCAATTAGACGCCATCTGTGGATTGTGTTCCTTGAAATAATTGTTGAATTTGACAATGCACTGCAGCTTTACAAAGTTTCTGCCATCCTTGATGCTGTTTAATTAAATTTCTGCACTTAACTTTGATTGCGCTGAAAGCGCCGATGCCTTCCACAGATTGAGTTCCCCGGCCACCTGCTGGGAGGGAGCCAAGCGCCTTTCCAGAGAAAGAGAAAAATATGTATTTTCTTTTATTTTCAGCCTCGCCTTTTCTCAGTCTTCACCCAAAGGGAATCAAGTCTGCGGCTGCACGGGAGGGAAGCGTGTCTCCAGACCCAGCCAGCAGAGCCGTGGGCCCCTCGCCACCTACGCGAGGTCTTTCTGCTCTTTTACTGTGTCTCACGGACAGAGTTAACAAAACAGGATCCCAGACGGTTACCAAATGCAGAGACGCAGCTTAAAATAGAACACAATAATTATCACAGAGAGCAACTAAGAACACAGGTTTCAGGTGGAAACTGCTTCTGTTTCCAAACTCCCTACCCAGAAGGACCCTACAGGTCAGCAAAGGGACGGACCCCCCACACTGGGAGGCGGCCTGGGGCCCGGGGTCCATATTAGCTTGCTAATCCTGATAGATGAGCCTGGGCACTGCCATAGTTTCAAAGGACATCTGCAGGGCAGTTTCTCACCTGCCTGGTTTCGGAAAAACAATGGCCCCTACCCACCAAGGGCTTCCAACCAGTCTTCATTGATTTCTCTCTCTCTCTCTCTCTCTCTCGTTGTGTGTGTGTATGTGTGTTAAGATACGCATAACATAAAACCACTCCTGTCTCCATGGATCTGACAACCCTAGGAACCTCACAGAAGCAGAATCACACCATATTTCTCTTTTCGTGCTTGGCTTATTTCACTTAGCATAATGTCCTCAAGGTTTATCCATACTGTGGCATGTGTCAGAGTTTCCTTCCTTTTTAAGGCCAAATAATATTCCATTGTGTGCATATACACATTTTGTTTATCCACTCATCTGTCAATAGATTTCTGGGTTGTTTCCACCTTCTGGCTATTGTGAACAACACTGCTAGGAACATTGGTATATAAATATCTCTTCAAGTCCTCCCTTTTCTGTTCTTTTGGGTATATAACCAGATGTGGAATTTCTTGATCTATAGTAATTCTATGTTTCATCTTTCTGAGGATCTGCCATACTGTTCTTCATTGCGGCTGCCCCATTTTAGAATCCCACCTGCAATATGCAGGAGCTCCAAGAGACTTCATTTTAAATAGAAACTTTACAATTATAACGCATGCACTTGCATTGAACATTGCCCTCTCCCGACTTTTTTCTCTTCATACAAATATGGTATGAGTGGGTATTACAAGAAGATGAACACTTTAGTGTGGGTTATTTTTTTTTTTTGGGAGGAAATATCAGGGGGGTGGCACATAATGAAAGAAACAAATGCGAGAAAGGCAGAGCTAACAGGTGTGAAAAATAAACTTGGCACCTTTTATTTTCCTAGAACCACACAGCTCCTCTAACTCAAACCCTCAAGTTCAAAAGATTTATGGACTATAACTTCAGAACTATAAAATAAAATTCTCAGGAAACACAGTCAATAGATCATTACAAGAGCCATTTATGCAAGCCATAAACTCACAGGGCAAACAGAACTGGGTCAGATATTAATTTTCCACAATGGGCAGGGTAACTAGAGAGATGTTACTTCACCATGTCCTGTGTCCTATCATCCAGTGAGCATTCATCTCAAGAAAGCCACAGAATCCTTGCTTTAGGAAAGGAAGGCTGCAGGTCTCCCCAAATTACAAGCAAAGACTTCCCATTATAATGCCCTATCACACTGTGATATTGAAACGGAAATGGAAATTTACATTTAATTTACTTTTTTTTAAAGATTTTATTTATTTATTTGAGAGAGAGAGAGAATGAGAGAGAGCACATGAGAGGGGGGAGGGTCAGAGGGAGAAGCAGACTCCCTGCCGAGCAGGGAGCCCGATGCGGGACTCGATCCAGGGACTCCAGGGTCATGACCTGAGCCGAAGGCAGTTGCTTAACCAACTGAGCCACCCAGGCGCCCGGAAATTTACCTTTAATTTAAATGCCTGAGTCCAACTCTGCTGCTACAAACTGCAATTTCAATTCCACATTCCTTCTCTGACTACTGAAAGTCAACCTCACTTTGTTACAAAGATCTCGGGCCATCCACACAGCTCTGGGGCCCAGGCAGAAGTAAGGGTTTGCTCAGTTTCAGAAGGGAAGGTCAGGATCACAGGTCACCATGGGATACCCCCTTTCCAACAGCCAATTACCCCAACCCCAGAGAGAAATTCGGGCTTTTCTAGGAGAGCTCAGATTTTATGTATTTTCTTATTTATTTTCAGCAATTTGTGGACCATGTAAGAAAACAGAATTTCCTTTGTTCCACCTTTGAAAGGCTGACCAAATATATATATATATACATATATATATACAAGTAGACTGACACGGGATCTTATGGTAATCACGTGTTCCAATTTTGGGTTCTGAAAGTTCATGAACCATTCACAACGCAGACCCCATTCAGTGCCACTGAGCTCCCTTCAGATATTTCTGGACCTCCCCCACCACAAAGTCAATATTCCACTTGTTACAATCCATAGCAAATTTTATGGACAAGTTATAAACCATCAGAATTAAGTAGTTCACACAGAAACCTGTGTCTTCACCTTAACCGTGCAGCACCTTCACACCCTGTAATTAGCCTCTGCTGAATGAATATTAAATCCTGTGGAAGTATGAAGGGTCAATTATATCACCGAATGAAGAAAAGACAAGACACTTGTCTTGGACTCGGGCTCTGTCTTAAATTAACTTTTAATATGGAACAAAATGTTATATGCACTTTTCCTATATTCTAATTTTTCCTCTGTGGAAGCAATAAGGTATTTTAAAAATTTAAGAGAACTGAGAAACCAGAGAAGAATCACTCCACGGGCATAAAGCTTAATTTTAACATTTTGTCTTCGTGAGTTCGCATCAACGTCTGGAAACAGCACCCCCCTAAGTGCTACCGGATTAAACGAGGCAGGGTCCCGCGGGCCCTCACAGGCCGGGGGAGATTCAGGGACAGGGGGCAGGGTCAGCCCTGCAGCTGGAAAATGGAACTCAGAGCCTCTGGACAGGTTTTCCTCTGGCTGACCCCCAGGCCACCTCTGCTTGGCCCTTCTTATTTAGTCTCCTCAATGAAGCCAAACCCAGCACACAAGAGCCCCTAACCCTCTGCCGAGTGGCCTCGTCTAGAGACGAGAGGCTTCCGAGAAAAGTTAGGGGAAAGAGAAATTGTCGAAGAGAGCAAGTTACAACTGTGGCACCCCTGGGCCTCAATCCCTTGTGATATGAGGCAAGGTATAAATCCCACTGATACACAAATTAAATACACTAGCACCAGCATGTGACAGAAGCCCAGCTCCTTCCACAAGCCCTAAAGGCTCAGTGTTTGGAAGACCCTGGCTGGCTCCACATGGCTGCAGGCAGCTGGCTT
This sequence comes from Phoca vitulina, assembly GCF_004348235.1. Lineage (NCBI taxonomy): Eukaryota > Metazoa > Chordata > Mammalia > Carnivora > Phocidae > Phoca > Phoca vitulina. The sequence continues at coordinate 10,521,603 of NW_022589743.1, read as the reverse complement.
CTGAAGCCCCATCCTAACAAAACAAGGGTCCAACCTCGGTTGTCTCTTCACTTGCTTCAAGTATCCACTTCTTCACCATGCATGAAGGCAAAGAACATTCTAGAAAACCGTAGCTAAACCACTTCTCTGGCGCTGAACCCTAGGACACCCCAAGGGGACTTCCTACGCAATAAGACAGAGGGCCAGGCTCCCTGAAGTTGCTGGAGAGGAGTTTCCCAAAATACCCTAAGTAACAAATAATAGTGCTGAATGACATCTCATGGGCTAGGGAGCTAAGCATAGGGGCTGACAGGCTAAGACTAAAGGATGACTAAAGGAAAATAATAAGGGGACTGAAAACTATCTTCACTGCAGAGAGCAGAGTATGTCAACTCTAGAGGAAATGGTAGCAGGAGTCCCCGCGGGCCCACAGGGCTTCATGAAGCAACAGGGATTTCCCTCTAGCTTGGGGTATCACTGGCTGACCACAGACTTGGCAGATAAAACTCCCCCACCTGCCCCGCCATTAATTAGCATTAATAAAGCCACTACCAGCTGTTCTGGATGGCTCACTCACACAACCTTGGGGAAGAGGCAGTACCTTCAGGCATTCTGGGAGGTCCATTTTATAGAAGAAACTGAGGCTCAGGCAGGTGGTCCCTGGATATGGAACCCTTGTCTTTCTGACTTCAAGGTCCATGCTCTTGTCAACCCACTTTTCTCTCCCTTATGGCTAGATTTGTAATAACATTAACAGAACAAAGATTTGCCACGGTGGGGACCTGAATCTGAACCGCTTTTGACTGGGAGGCTCTCAGCAGAGATTCTCCCCAGCTCCCACCCCAAGCAGTGGGATCTCAGGGGTTCCAGGACCTGGGGAGGGTGGATAAGAAGCAAAACTTTTTCTCCTGCCACTGGATGTCTGAAGAGCAGTTCCCCTTCTCCTACAAGTTCTGAAAGATAGTGGCATCGAGGGACTTTCTGTGGGTGAATATAGCTGTCCTCCACCAAACCACCTCAAAGTATCAGGAACATCCCTCAAAGGATCCTAGTGGTGTACCACCTTTGAATTTACCCACACGGTTATATTTCAACGTTTCAGGTATGATAACTTCTACACAATTGTTAGAAATGCTATGAAAATCAGTACTTCCTTTCTTTGCCTTAAATTATTTTCCTCAAGCCTTGCAGTCGTTGTATTCACAGAATCACTGTGTGACCTTTAGTCTTCAACTTCCCTGGGCCCATTCATTTGCACAATGAGTGTTCTGACCTAATCAATCTTCAAGGTCCCCTCCAAACTCTATCAATCAGGATCCCAAATCCCATATTTACCCTCTGATATACCATCTTGATCCTGAAACCAACCCAATCTCCCCTTTTCAAAACATCTTTGTACTTAAGTGATGCCTCTCCAGTGTGACCACTAACCCATAAAACACCTTTGTGGGAATTAGAAAATGATGCTACTGTGGACACAGCCTTGCCTCAGAGCAAAACTTGGCTTTGAGCCCACAGTCGATCAGAAGCCTTGTTCAGTGGACCACCTGAACAACCATGCATGGCAGCCTCGTACATTTTCATTGAAGGTTACAGAGGGTTACTAGTAACTCAATTCTGCCACCAATAACAAAAACAGCAATTAATAAACATTGACTGTGTTATATGCCTTGGACACTGAGGAACCTGCATTTTTGTTTTAAATGCTACTGAACAGACATAAAAATATTAAGAGCATACATGTACACTATACAATCAACACCCATATACCTATCAGCCAGTTTGAGAAATGAAAAAATATTAACTTTGCTTTTTCCTAATCCCATCCCCTTCCCTCCTTACTTAGAGGTAACCATTATCCTGAATTTTGTGCATACCACTCTCACTTTTCCTTATACTTTTGCCACTATGAATTCTGCATATTTTTGAACATTCCTGTAAAAGGAATCACAGTATAAGTACTCTCCCATGCTTGCTTGTCTCCTTCAATACACATTTGTAAATCATCAATGTTAAAAGCGGCTATAGTAATAAAGCACGTGCCACACACCATTCAGCGTTCACAATAGCTATAACATGGATACCAACAGCCCCATTCTGCACGTGAGGAAACCGAAGGCTCAGGAAGTTAAATGACTTGCCCGAAGTCACACAGATGGTTAGTGGTGCAGCTGGGATTCAAACTCAGTGATGCAAGATGATAATAATAACAACAACAATAATAATGCAACCAGGTAGTGTGGCTAAAGGGAGAGGTAAACAAAGCAGACCCAGCCTTGCTCTCAAGGCACTTAAAGGCAGACCCGACTCTATGTAAAGTTCTGTCTGAATGCAGACCGCTGGTTCTTACCTAGTTGCTGAAGCTACCTCCCCACCTGTTTGAGAAGTTCTGGTCGGAACCACACCTGAGGATTCTGCAGCAGAAGCACCTTCATTTGTCAGGGCAGACCGCTTCTAAATTCTTTTTCTTAAAGGTTTTATTTATTTGAGAGAGAGAGAGAGAGAGCACAGGGGTACACACGAACAGGGGAGGGGCAGAGGGGGAGGCAGAGGGACAAGCAGACTCCGCGCAGATCACAAGCCCAAGGCAGGGCTCAATCCCACGACCCTAAGATCATGACCTGAGCCAAAATCAGGAGTTGGATGCTCAACCGAGCCACCCAGACACCCTAGACCACTTCTAAATTCTAAAAGTGATCCTCACCATTACATTCTTATTCCAACACCAAAAAAAAAAAAAAATAAGAAAAGAAAAGAAAAACAAACACCCACATAGGGAGAATAGCTCTAAGTTTCCAAGAAAAGGCAGATTGTAGCTGATGAGGCTCCAACTACAGACTTGAGTCATTAAACGTGTTACCTGCAAACACTTAACCTTAAACATCATTGCAGTCATCAGAAAAGCCAACTTCAGCCCATGACTGGAACCAGACTAGAGGAAAACGCCCGAAGGAGTCATTCTGGTTTTACAGGTACCAAATGCTGTCCAGTAGAAAAAAGAAAGAAAGAAAAAAGAAAAACCCACAAAGGCTCCCTCTTCTTCCCTTTGCCCTCAATTTCTAGCCAATGCTCTTCTTCAGGTGCACTTGCCAAGGTCTGTGGGGACTGGAAGCCAAGCCTGCCAAGTTGTGGGTCCCTGGAACGGCAGCCCCCCATGAGCCACTTCCTTTGGGGTACATGGAAATGCCATTCAGGAAAGGAACAAGAAAGCACCAATGTGACCAGCTGACCCCCAGACGGGAGAGGAATCCTGGCTGAGTTACCCAGCCAGCCAAGGTCACAGGTAAGGCCAAACCACAGCCTCGGTCAAGAGAAAACAGCAAAGTGACTTTGGCTCATCAAAAATGAATGAATGAATGAATGAATGAATATTCATTTATTAATCTGGACAGAAGCCTTTCTCCTTGAGCATTTTCTCTCCGTATTTACTGATCAAATCTCTGTGAATGAGAGCACAACCCTCTTCCTGGATCAAGAAAGACACACACACAAGACACACACACAAACACACACACACACGAGCCCCTCAACTGAAAAATCGAGTCCAGCAGGTTGTGATTTCACCTCTGCGTGACCAGGATGCAGCCACAAAGGGCTGGAAAGGGAGCCGGTAGTACGGCTCCCGTGGGCGTCACCATTAGTAAGTAAGGGCAGCAGCCTGTGCAAGGCTCCCCTCCCCTGGCAAGCACACCTGCGGGCCTGAGCGAGCACGGCCCACTGCCGCCAAGGAAGCCTATGATTCGGAGCCCAGAGAGCCGAGGCCTCCGGGAGTTGCCCAAGTGCAACTGGGTGACGGAGTCCAGCCCCAAAGCCCCAGCATCCTTCCCCGGTGCCCTGCCACACCGCCCACGTCCTGCTGCTTCTCCCACCAGCCACAGACCCCGAAGCTGGGGGCCTTGGAGGGTCCTGGAGCTTAAAGCCATCCAGAAGTTCAGAGGGCCTGGCCTGTGGTTCTTGGCGGCTCCAGGAGGCTACTCCTCTGCAAGGGGCCAAGGGGGGCCTTTGTGGCAATGAATGAGGCTGTCCTCAAGGAGAAATGGGGCCAGGCCTGCTTTGTTTTCTCAGGAAGGCCTGAATCATGAGGGAGAGAGCAAGTGCCGTGCACACTAGCATGGGGCAGAGGGGGCGGGGGGGGGGGGGGGGACAAATCTGCCTGAAGAACTGGGGCAGGGTCCGCTGGATGGGGCGGGCAGCTGGCCCGGGGGTGCACTGTTGGCAATCTCACCCACTCCAAAATAACCCCACCAATTTGCACACGAATAAGCAAACACAAAACCCCAAAGTGAAGACATTCAAAACCGAAAGCAGCTGCTAATCACCTGTTTAATTTTTTTTTTTAAATTAGCTGCAACGAACAATTTTCAAACTCTCAAGTACAATACACAGCTTAACATTTTCATACACCTGTAAAACCACTAAGTTAAATCCCATTACAAAAGACTCCAACTTATAAAGGAGCAGTTCAAATACAGTTCTTATCAAATACAAACAATGGAAAATGATTTAGGCAGAGAACATCAGTCACTGGAAATTAACATTTGAAAAAAATTTTTTTACATAAAAACCATCTGTGTATTGAGAAGGTGCACTCCACTAAACCACAGGCCTAATTAAGGAACTAGGAATCAAGGCATTACATAGTAATGCAGTAAGTTTTGCGTGTTTTCTTTCTTCTTTTTTTTTTTGAGCCTTGCTGAAATCTTATCAATATGGAACGTGTTGTCCTTTCTTCTCCGTAAATCTAAGATGATTCTGTGTCAAACTGCTAAGTGCGCTTGCGGCTGACAGACAAAACACAACTTGTCTTAATCTGGGTGGTTCTCCCTTCCCAGCACCCCCACCCAAGGATCGCTGCTTAAAAGTCCAGCCCCGGCATAAAAGTATCAAGAAGATAAAAATGAAGAAGCATGCCCACTGAGAAAGAAGTTGTGCCAAGAGCGGAGAGCTGGTACGGATGGGTAACAAGGTCCAGAATTAAAATGTTACATCTCTCCCCCCAGCAACGTTCTCTCCTGAGCAAAGGATTAAAAAAGACCAATTAACAATTATCATCCAAATGGCACTTTACATCTTACAAAGCACTTGGTGGATATCTTAGTTGATGCATATGGCAACTCAGTGACCTGAAGATAAGGAAATGAGGTCTCCAAAAGGTTACACGGCCCATCCAGGGTCACGGAGCTAGTTAGGAAGAGACAGACCAGAGCCTGGAACCCTGCCAGGCCCAGCCTGCCCCACTGCTTCTCAAAACAGCATTGTCACATCAAGGGAGGGGATTTGGCCCGGCCCGTGGAGCAAGAGAATGATGCGGTCTGAACAATGCTAACCAAGAACCCACACGTGATTGTACTTCTCCGTGAGTCTGTGCCTTGAGGGTAACAACATGGTACTTGAGCTTTGGCATGACCCCCGACAGAAAGGCCCCAGGAAGAGAAAGATAAGACAGACCAAAGGGGACAACCACCATATCATGGACATGGGGTGTTTTGTCTGCTCAGCACCCCTACCTCTGGGGAAGCAGCCCTCCCTCACCCCATGCAGTTCTAATGGGACTGTCCATCAGAGACTGGTCCCAAAGCTGGGTCTGTGACCTACACAAGGCCCACCAGGGAACTTCCCTGAAAGTGATATGCAGATGCTGAAGGAAAGAAAGTAGTAATATTTCCACTGGAGCTGCCAAGCTAATATGTGAATCCAGGACTCTGGTGGCCATCTTATCTAACTCCTGGAAAACATTTATTTACAAAAGGAGCAAATGAGGCCAACCCAGAGGGACGGAAGGAACAGAGATTGATGAGGGTCAGAGAGAGCCATGATGATATCATTTGAGTCCTCTGGAACCGACTATGATGAAGGCAGGTAAACTCCTGGATTTGACAGTTACATGGGCCAACAGATTCCCTTTTCTCCTTGGGATCACTGCAGTGGGTCATCTGTAACCCAAAGGATGCTGACTTATGACCCATAAGACAACGTTAAATATACACTGACGACACACACCACGTTTTTCAGGCTATCTCCACTTTCGATGCCCAGTGCTGTGGCTCCATTAAATCACTTCCACTCTGGCCTTCTGGAAGCTACCCTTGGCCCAGGAGCTGGAGCACTCCTCTTCAACAGTTAATCATTATTACATCATTCTCTGGCTCAGATCCTTCCCATGATGTCCCTTCACAATCTCCTTTTTATGGGCTTCAAGGTTTCTCTTATCTGCCCCTGCCTTCCTCTCCAAATTCCCCTCCTATCTTCCCCACCGATACCCGGCCCCACATCTACCACTCTGTACTTCCTGCTGGGGCCTCAAGGCTGCTTCACCCAGAGCTTTGGTGTCTCCTTCCCTCCCTTAACTAGAGTCTCAATCACCTCCTAGAGTCCCTTAAACACCTTTCTGGCATGACTTATATCCTCTTATTCCACTTCTTCAATCACCACTACCTAGAATCATATTCATTGGTTTATGGTCTCTCCAATGTCAGTCAGAATGTCAGCTCTCCGGGGCGGGGACTTTAATCATCTTACTCACTTCTGTATCCCCAGTGCCTACCCTCTCTGGTGCTACTTATTGAACAAATAAACAAAATTCCAGTATCATGGCATCCACGCATCTCCTAGGCACCCAAAAAAGGCCCAGCGTGGAATCCTGGGCCATTCCATATCCTCAGGCTTTCTATCCCAAAACGAAGATTGCCAGAGTGTATGTTCTTGACCAGGGGTTGGGAAACTACAGCCTGTGAGCCCAGCTGTCTACTTTTATATAATCTGTAAACCAAGAATGTTTTTTTTTTACAGAGGAACAGTGTGATTGATTGGATGCTAGAAAAAATAACTTTGAACTCCAGTGCAGCAAAATGTTATCCACTGCCCCAAAATACCTATTCTTCTCACTACTAAAATGGTATTACAAAAAATTATACTGTTTTTGTTACATTTTTTATTTCATCAGTAAAAAAAAAAAAAACTATATAAATTTGTTTTCTCTCTTATTATATAAGTACTTACATAATAGCCTCAATATTGCCTCTTGACCCACAAAGCCTAAAATATTTACTGTCTAGCTCCTTCACCCAAAAAAAAAAAGAAGAAAAGTTTGCCAACCCCTGCTATAATCTTACTAAAAATCAAGGGAAGAAAGGAGATTTAATAGGTCAGTCCAACCCCAGCACTATCCAGAACGGACTAAGGAAACAAGACCGGGTCATAAATTGTTCTTAACGTCCTGGGACCCAGGAAAAAATAATCATATTAAGTTCTCTACGGAAAGCTCTTAAAATTCAAAGACACTCCATAGAAAACAGATATTTTGGTTCAGCAAAGACTCCTACAGGAGAAATGACCACCTCCCTTGCCCCGCCCTCCATCTCCACCTACCTCCTAAATCAGTAAGAACCATGTTTTACCTTAAGAGTCTCTGAGGGGCTTCTCTATGTATTCCTAACTGAGGTTCCTAACATCAGTGCCTTGAGCCTGCCATTAGCCCTATGGTCCTTGAGACAACCCCAAAAAAACCCAGCACTTCAGAACCACATCAAATCAACCAACACGACTCCATCCAATGTGGAAGGCGCAGGGCTCCCACTTCACCCCACAGTTGGTCCAAGGATGATTTAAACAGCAGCAGGGGTCAAAGGCTAAATCCACTCCCACCCTGGCCAGCAAAAGTCCAAGAATGGTCTGGGAAACACAGGAGCCCGGACCCAACTTGAGTTGCCAGAATCCAAAAGGAAAGAAACATGTCCCTCCCTGAAAAGGGAGCACATTGACGGGGAGCCGTCTGGGGAAAGATGGGCCAGTGGGCTGTTGATATTCAAATCATCATTAAATGACTCAAATTTCCAGAAATAAAAGGCGTCACAGTGGGAAATGCTCCATCTTGACTTTTCTAAATTCTGGCTTTGGCAGAATAAAGCCGCGGAGTAGAGAACCAATTAATTTTTAAGCATTTCTTTTAAAATTACACGAACCACCCTCACCCAGTCCAGTCTTTGCTAATTTCCAGCTTTCCACACCCGGATCCTTCACACCACCCTGTAAAACTGCCCTGTGCCCACGACCACAAAGGAGGCAGGGGAGAGCCCTCGCGGCCAGAGCAAACTGCTCGCCTCAGGGACCCCATCCAAATTACATCCACGTGGCAAGAGACCGAGAGGCTTAAACACATGAAAACAAGTCCTTCAAGACCTAAAACCTAGTCCAGGTACAGCCTTTGCAAGGAATGAGCTAACATTTATTCCACTGACCTAGCCCTTGGTCTCTTGTCCAGGGTCCCTCAATACCTGTCCTAAAATTACAGACCCAGGTGAGCCTAGAAGAGCAGTTAGAGACACGCCGCTGCTCTGCACTGGGCAAGGCCACCCAAACATGTTCCCATTAGGGACGGGGCTTCTGGCCACCGTCGCTGGGAGACCCTCTGCCTCCCTCTTCTTTCCCGAAGTCCTAGATACAGCCCTATTTTCTCCACTATTTCCTCTCCAAAACAAGAGGAGCAAACTTAAGAGTCCTCTATTCAGACTTCTACATTCCAGAAATCCAAAGAACCAACTGAAAGGGCAGCCACAGATTTCTTTAGTTTGGAGAAATACCAAAGTGGCCCTAAGTCCCAAAAGAGAAACAGTGGCCCAAGACTCACTCACACGCTGATGAACCTCGGAGGACAGCCCGTTTCAATAAGCCACCAGCCAGGTCTGTGACTTCACATCCAGATTCATTCATCCAACAAATATTCGCTGAGTGCCCCGTGTGCCGGCACCAGGCAGGGGACACGACAGCAAACAAAACACCGAAACGCCTGCCTTCCTGGGACTTACATTCGGATGCCTCGGGCACTGCCTGGATGTGAAAGGAATGCAGAGAAGCCAGCCCACATCCCACCTTTCCCTTGGCCTTTCTCCTCACAGCAGATCGCATTCATTTACTGACTCACGCACTCATTCATCCCATCAGCCTTGGGTCAGGCCCTAAGCCAGGTCAGTGGGAGCTCCAGAATTTACAGACAGCGGGGGCTTCGGAGCAGCAACGTCTGAAGTGGGAAGGGGGATCTGTCTCGAAGCTCCACGAGCCCTCGGCATCTGCTTCAACAGTGTCTGTAGTAGAGAGGCACTGGGAAAGACTGGGGAAACCAGCAAAGCCCCCGGCCCGGCACCCCACACTAACGGGCGCCGGCAATCTGGAAATGAGGATGATGGGGCTGATGCCCTTCCTGAGATACTCCCAACAGACAACCTAAGGATGTGCTGACAATGCTGCACCTGACCCTCCAGAACCATTATCTGCTCTTTTCCTCTCGGCTTGGTGCCTGGCAAGACCGATCTCTCTGGAATGGGTCTCCCCTGGGCTCCCCTGCTCTCTGTCTTCTGGCTGGGTCTGGCCAACAGCAGACACTGTCAGGAGAAAGCGGGAAGAGAGAGAAGCGGGGCATGGTCCCATCCCTGCTTCCTCTTCCTCTTCCTCTGCCACGGCTCCTGTTGGGGAGTCTCTTCCCACAGCTTCATTCTGGTAACTGCGCCCCCGTCTTGCCCCTTTAGACTGAGGGGTAGTGACTGCTCCGTGCTGCTGACAATCCCTGGGTGCCTCATCATTCCTCGCTGAACCTTTGATTCTGTCTACACCTCTGTAAATAGTCTTCCCACTCAATCTTTTCAATCACCCCCTTCCATGAAGCATCTGTTTCCTAAAGGGACCCTGACTAATACGCTACAGTGGGTGAACAAAAAGTCTCAAGAATAGTGTGGGTATTGGCAGAGAAAGCCACAGCCTTCCAGGCACAAGAGGAGAAGGGAGAGAAGTTGAGAGAAGCTCATAGACAAGGGGATGTTTCAGCCAAATAAGCAAGATGGAGGCAAGAGCATCCAGGCCAAAGGGCCCCATCAACAAAGGCACAGAAGCATCACACGGGAGGGACCAGGGAACTTGCAGCAGCTCCTCGTAAATGGGGGGTGGGGAAGCCAGGCAATGACGCTTGAGAGGAGAAGACCATAACGGCACGCCTTATTAGCAATGCTAAGGCATTTGGACTTCATCCCGAAGCAATGGGCGGTCTCCCATGCCAATCACATGGTGATGCCATCCAATACTCCATGTGTTTCCAGACACATCCTTCCTTGGACAAACTGAAAATTGGCATTCGTTTAGGACAAATAAACATAATCCCTAAAACGGCTATTTCAGAGCACTGTGTCTGGAATCTAAGGCAAAAAAATAAAAAAATAAAAACCATCAGACCATGAAATATGGTTCACTGTAATATCCTTCTACGAACACACACACAAACCCTCGGCACTGTTAACAACAGGCTTTGGAGCATTAACCACCTCAGGTGAAAACATACCAGTCATTAACAACAGATTTTGAGAAGATTACAACCTAAATAACTATCATCGGAACACATAAGTTACTTAATATAAAGTGGTTCCATATGGTTCATTTATAATTCACGCGGCATCAGGCAGCAAGAATCCGTTCAGATGACAATTACTGGAGTCACTAGATATGCTTTTATTTTTCCAAAAGGGCAGTAAAGAAGGGCATATTCAAGAGATTTTCAGGTACTACCGGATCCTAGAATATTCTTGGATTTAAACATTGTTTTCTTGGCCTCCCTCTCTTCTTTCGGATTTTTAGGTACATATATATTTGAAATTAGCTTTGATTAGACTTCAGGTAGAGTAATTTTTTTAAAGTCCATCTGCTTGATGAGTTCACCGCGACCAGCATTTTCACTCTTCTCGTGGCTCCTGGGTTGCAAGCAGACAGGCTGGAACATAAGCACGCACGTGTACCGAACTGACTACTGTTGTTAAACTAATAAAAGGTAATCTTCTCGTCTCTTTAAGTATTTATGCCCCTGTCGTTGGTTACATGGTACTCAGACACAAATGTACACCATCTATGCTTCCAAAGCAGGTTATTCAAACGCTTCGTTTTTCCTCTCCCGTCTTCTTTCTTCTTCCCCCAGCATACAGGATGGACTCCAAAGCTGAGAGCTTTCCCGTATTTCTTTAATCACTGTCAGGATCGCTCATGTTAATTAAGAAGAAGATTTAAATGTTACTCCCCAACTGTGGCAAAAGGAGAACCTCTGAGTGTCTTATGCGCTTCCCGCGAGCTTTCCCTCTCCGGGTCTGCTCCTTTACCCCCTCCGATGGCCCGTGCACACATGCACGCCAACCAAGCACATGCACACACGCGCACGCACGCCCGTGCGCCCTGACCCAGCTGCGTCAAGAGCCGGGCAGCAGTGGTCACCATGGGAGAGAGGATGGTGGAGGAGGAGAAACCCAGCAGTGGGAGGGGGTGCTTCAGACACAAGCACCCGGCCCCCCACAGAGGGAAGCGTGCCCAGCCAGGAAGCCGGATGGAGGGCCAGCCTGTGCCTGCTCTTAGTTGAGAAAGAAGGCTTCAAGAAGGCTTCTCTGTACTCCCAGTAGCTCCTTAGCCTGCTGGCCGGGACTCTAAGCCTCTGAACTAAAGACAATGCCTTTGGGTCCATAATTTGAGATAAAAGGCTTACCTGGGAGAGCTAACATGCCAGAGTATACCCCTCTTCCAAACTGTCATGTAGCAGAAAACCAAGAAGCCAGAATATCCTAGGATGGGGTGTGGTTGGGGGAAAGGGGGACACCAACTTAGGAATGTTACCACTCCCCAACAGGTCACCTTCTCTGGGTACAAAATCAACCTGAATGCTGAGCCGTGGCCTTAGTCTGCTGCAGCTCAGGCATCCGTCACTACCTGCCCATCTCCCCAGAGCCCCCATCCCAGCCCCCCTGCCCAACAGGCCTCACGCTGGACAGCACAGCCGTATCCCAGCCGTTGTGAGATACACTGCACGTCACCTGTGCCACAAGGAACAAAGCACAGAAAGAACTTAGCACTGAAGAAGGCTGAGTCTAGATTCTTCCTATAGCGTCACCCTCTTCTACTACAATGTGAGCGTCCGTGAATAGGACAGAAAGGGCCAGACGTGCAGCAAGCCCAGGGAACTGTGCCCACATCCTGCATATGACCCATGAGCTCCGGGAAGGCAGAAACCAAGTGCATTCATCTCGCTCAGCGCTGAATCCTCCCAGCTGGCCCAGGGCCTGGCAGAGGGCACAGCCTGTGAGTGTGGCTTCAGTGAAGGAAGGAAGGAAGGAACAACCAGACATGTGGAACCCTAAAGTCCTAAAGAAGACTGAAGGATCACTGAGACAACGTGAGGAGGAGGAACTGAGAACATCCACCCCAGCTAATTCCACTGAAGCAGGTGATGTGGGGAACCTAGACACAAACTTACTGTCGAGAGAGACCCAAGAACAAAATCCCACTTCTGTGCTCACTCACGCCAGGGGGTGTGGGGTGCTCCGGGTAGAAACCCTGGGAGGTGACCTCATTGAACATCCCATTCACACTCATGGAGACAGAACCACCCCCAATAAAAAAGCCATGGGGTGCAACCCACGAGATGCTAAGAAAGAAGATGGGGACAGAAGGCCATGCATTCGCATTACAGCAACACCCACACAGATGGGCTCATGCATAGGGGACAGCTCTGGCAAGCAAGGAGAGCATAGAGAAGATGGTGCGTGAACACTTTCTCTTCCTTCCCTTAGCACTGGAAAAGTGCTGTTATAATGTGGCATCCATTATTTAAAAATAAGAATGGTTAAGATCATTTTTAAAGAACTACTCTAGAATAAAAGTCTCATGCTTCAAATCTAGATAACATGGCACACTGTGGCATGCTCCATTAATTCCCACTTCCTTTCTAGAATGCAAGTGCAGAACACGTCCCATCACTATTATCTATGGCACCGTAAGAACAAGTAGGAAGGGCCAGGACTGTCGTGACTCATTTCCAGGAACAATGGAAAAGAGGGGTATTGACTATTGGCTGGCTTAATTAAGAAATCTGCTACTGTAAAATGCTGGCAAATTCTCTTCTGGAGCTCCCTGACAAAGACAGGAGCAGAACTGGTTATGTATTTGATGTGGCTACGATGTAGAACCCAGACTCTCTGTAATGCACTATCTTAAAGATAACCAGAGTAAATTTAAAATGCACACACACACAAACATATGTATATTCTGCACCACTCTGTATATTCTGTTCAAATTTTATTATAAACGGGACACTGTGCAAAATGTTTAAGTAATGGCTCGAACAACAACAAAAAAAGAAGAAATACTTTGTTTTAATGGCATTTAACTCATTCGGCTTAGACTACAGTCATTCATGTTTTTATTTTATGCCCTGTAAGAAACAGCTTTCTCAAATCCCAACAGGCCAGCCACACTTTCTCACACATATTAGATCAGTGGGTCAGATCAATGAACTCAACGGGTTTGCATCTTCATTAAGAAAAAATCAGACCAAAAAAATGTTTATTATTATCTGTATGTTTCAAATCTTGCTAAGAATAAACGTTAGAAGGGGATACTTCACTTGTAAGTTTTTAAACTTCAAAAGGTTGCGATTTTCATGCACCTCTCAGGAGATACAAGTAGATGGTGGTTTCTCATTTCTGATAGTTGACATCAAGTCTTCTTATAAAAGGTCCTCTGGCCGAAAGTGAATCAATATAAAGAAAAGTATGAAGTAAGCAATAATAAATATAGCATGAGGATATGGTAAAAATCACGAAGGTGATAACATCTGGGGGATACGGACCTAACATTTTTCATCTCTCATCTTGGACCTTCCTTTCTCCTCTATCCACCACCTAATCTATCTCAAAAAATAAGATGCAACTGTCACAACGAAGGGGAACCTGGGAACCACGCTACTAAATGTCATGTGATGTCCTGGATGGGGTTTGGAACAGAAAAAGGGCAGTAAAGAAAAACTGAGGAAATTAGGAGTATGGCCTTTAGTTAATTATTAAAAATAATAACATGCCTTAAGGACGCTTGGGTGGCTCAGTTGGTTGAGCGTCTGCCTTTGGCTCAGGTCATGATCCCGGGGTCCTGGGATCGAGTCCCGCATTGGGCTCCTTGCTCAGCAGGAAGCCTGCTTCTCCCTCTCCCACTCCCCCTGCTTGTGTGCACACACTCTCTCTCTCTCTGACAAAATCTTTTTTAAAAAATAAAATTAATTAATCATTAATTTTTTTAAAATAAAAATAATAAGATGCCTTAAAGAATATATACTTTGCTAACTCTTGTATAAGAAAAAAAGGGCATATAAAACAAATGCAAATATCTGTTTATTTTTACAAAACAAACGCAAGGGTAACCCCTGGCTACCTCTCAGGGGTAGGGAGGTAGGGGCAGGATAGACAGGATATGGGAGTAGCAGGTCTCTAAGTAAACTTCTAAATACATGTTAATGTCCCATATAGTAAATAAAATTCAGTTAACAAAGATGAGAAGAGGAAAAAAAAATCATTAAAAAAAACCATTAACCATGATGAAAGGTAGGCGGCTGGGTGGGACAGCTACTCTAAGTATCTTAGGGACACAGGATCTGACTGTACACCCTCAGCTTTTAGCTGGGGTGGGCGGGGGAGGGAGATGGTGCCAACTGCTAACAAATCCTGAACTCTTCTTAGTAGAATTTTATGTTTTTTATAAGTAGTGGAATGGGCAAGCAATTCTGGTTCTACTGGAGATGTATTTCGGGACTGAGAAAAGCACTCACTGTGCTGATGTTGCAAGCCAGCATTCTCACTGTGGGAAGAAGGGCACACGAATATGGAATGGGGGAGTGAAGGAAGAAACCTATCCCAGAGGGACTGGAAACGGAGGTATGGCATGAACTCAAGATTTCTAAAACATGTATGTGTGTGGTGCAAGTATATGTCCATATGTACATGTGCATGCATGTGTCAGTATGTTCACACTCCTCTATTTCCTCCATCTCTCCATGGACATGACCTGGATGCAAGGACATCCAGTAACAATAAGCAAAGACACTGCAGGAACAATAAACATACCTTGCACTCAGCCCATGCTCTCTAAATCCAGTCCCCAGTAAAAGAAACCACCTCTTTGGAGAAATGACTAACTCCAGGGCTGGGGCACCGTGGACACAAGATAAGCCTGAACATCTTGTTATGCCAGAAAGTAGTGTTCCAAACAATGTTTGTGGGGCATGTTCTAAGGAAGCAGACAAAAGGCTCTCCCACTAGCCAAATCTGAGACAATTTTAGCACCAAAATAATTAAGCACAGTAATGAATTATAAGCTACTGAAAAAAAAAAAAACAACAGGATTCCGTGAACCCATACCTCTGCAAGCAGATCAACAGATGAATGGAAGAGAAGGAAGGGCTCTTGCTTCCGGTAGAATGCCAAGGGCCAACTGGTAAACACGGTTGGGGTGTAGGAGTTGAAAAATCATTTGGCAACCCTCATAGAAATGCTAGCTCTGGCAAAAATCATCAGTGAATGCTACTAAGTGGAAATTTTGATGGGTCTCCCCACGGGCTACATATTAGGGAAAACATAATAACGATATAGGGGAGAAAACCAAAAACAACAGCTGGACAACAATGATCAAAATTAACACCATTACAGAGGGGGAGATGGACATCAAGTGCCTGCAGATGTGATCCCCTGGGGAGGATGTAAAAACATTTGTGTAGCAACCTGGCCAGGAATGCATAACTTGAATCTAATCATGAAGAAATATTAGGCAAGAATGTTCTCCCGGACAAAATGAGATTACAGTTGACCCTTGAACAACGTGGGAGTTAGGAGCACTGAACCCACGTGAAGTCGAAAATCCACATACAACTTTGGACTCCCCCCAAAACTTAACTACTAACGACCTACTGTTGACCGGAAGACTTAACTTGTAACACAAACAGTGGATTAACATAACTTTTGTACATTGTATGTATTATATGCCATATTCTTACAATCAAGTAAACTACCGAAAAAAAATATTAACAAAATCACAAGGGTGTAAACATACATTTACCATACCGTACTGTATCTATCGAAAAAAAAATCCACGTGTAAGTGGCCCACGCAGTTCAAACCTGTGTCATTCAAGAGCCAACTGTATATTGCTTATAAATGTCATAAAAGACCAAGAACGTCTGTAGAAATATTCCAGATTACAGCAGAGACAGAAGACACATTTAAAAACTGCATGTACTACCTGGTCCTGCAGAACATCCTGTGCTTGAAGGAAAAAGAATTCTACAAGCAACAGATTGGGCCCACCGACAAAACTAGAGTATGGACGGTAGGTAGATCACATAAAAAGCACTGTACCCATGCAGAATTTCCCGAAGGCCAGTGTAACTGGACCGGAGTTGTGTAAGGGAATATCCCCATTCTTAGGAACACTGATGTATGTAGGAGTGAAGGGTCATGACGTATACATTTATTCCCTAAGGATTCAAGGGGGGGAAACTGTCTATATAGAGACAAAAGAGCACCTAACAGGGCACCTGGGTGGCTCCGTCGGTTAAGCGTCTGCCTTCGGCTCAGGTCATGATCCCAGGGTCCTGGGATCGAGCCCCATGTCGGGCTCTCTGCTCAGCAGGAAGCCTGCCTCTGCCTGCCACTCCACCTGCTTGTGCTCTCTCTGTCAAATAAATAAAATCTTAAAAAAAAAAGAAAAAAAAAAGCACCGAACAGAGCATGGGGGGAAGGGGGGGTACAGCAGATCACTGACAAAGGTTTGAGTGGAGGATATATGGGTGTTCTTCCTACTTAATTTTTTTTCTTTAAATTTTAAGTTATTTCCTAATAAAAAGTAGGGGGAGAGGAGAGAGGGAGTAGAGAGGAGCAGAGAGAGAGAAAAGGGGGATGAGGGAAGGGGAGGGGAGGATCCAGTGGCTAAGCCCAGGATGAGGACTACCTACAGGCTTAGCATCCCATCTATCACTCCCCTTCATCCAAGATCCATTTCCTCACCTGTAAAGTGGGGCAAGATGGCTTAACCCTTACCTACCTCACGAGTTTTGCAGAGAGAGAAAAGTAATAAACACAAAGACAGAATTTCTTTTAATCCTATTTTCTGAGGGAGAGCATCACGACCCGTATCCTCCTTATTTGGCATCAGATTTTGCAAGATTCAATACTGAACTTTTGCAAATTTGGGTGACTTCAGAAAAGGAATCAAGGTCACAGAACTCTTTCGTCGGTATTATCAAATAAATATTTGCCTAAACACAATCCCCAAAGAAATCAATGCGTCCTACGATCGTTTCAAAACATGTGTGCGTGCCCAGGTGCATGCATGTGCCTGTGTGAGTGTGTGCACATACGCACGTGTGTGTAAGAATTATGGGGACAAAAGATTGGCTAACTCACTAAAATTTAAACAGTTGTTTAGAGCAATGCAATTATAGCTCATTCTCCCCTCCTATTCTTCTAAGTTTATACAGTGTTATTTATTTCACTTTTTTAATTTTTAAAGATATTTTTGTGGCCACTGAAACATGACTGAACGTCTTCAAAAACGCACCCCATTTTCACATTACTGTAGGGTACCATCGATGCTGGTGAACTTCAGGAGGGAGAGAGAACAGCACTGTGCAAGCTGACAAAGCTATTTCTGCATATGAAATGGGCAATCTGGAGCTTTTCGCCTGATTCGCTGCCAATTTCCTAGTCCAGACTTGGATCTTCTCCCTCTGACCAAGGGAAAAAGTCATCTTCCAACTCACATCCTCACTAAAATCCTACAAATCAACGACTGGACATTTCTTCGCTAGAAGTCAAACATCAGCCAAGGAAGTCTCTACTGAACTCTGCCCCACAGGGTCACCCTGGACGATACCCACAGGATAGAGGCCCAACCCAAAGGTCTGGAGAAAGACCAGAAGCTCAGCGGTGGCATTCCACTCAGAAGGTAAACTGAGTTTCAACGGCACCTCTTTCTTACCCACCAACCCTCCTGCTGATACAGGGTTAGGATGTCCATGTCCCAACGAGGTGTTTTGCCAACATCCCTCAGATCCACATCAAATATAATTTTCAAACCAATTAGCTCGAAAAGCCTCACAACCAAAGCAGTATCTCCCACATCCTCATTATGGGGCCATCCTATTCAATTCCTAATGAGAGGAAAGACAAAGGCAGTAGATGTGATAGGGTCTACTTCAAAAATTCTTTTTCTTTTAGAAAACAGATCCTCTTTTGTTCTGGTTAAACACCAATTACTCTGCTCTCTCTAACATGCAAATCAGCCGAAAATAGGGCAATATGGAGCTCACTCTGGTTCCACCGGCAAGTCAGAATGAAGCAATGAAGCAACAGAATGGGGACAGGGAGGGACAGGGCAAGAAGAGAGGGGAGAGGGAGGACAGAAAGGGGAAGGAGAGAAGAGAGAAAAGATGAGCGACTCAGGCCGATCCCTGGGGGTCTTCAATTCCAAGTACTTTGTGCTCAGATAAAGCTCTTTTCAAAGGGCCTTTTTGTGTTTTCTGTGGCAATGCCCACAAGTGGTGATGTTGCCATTATCCAAGAAAAGCAGTAGCGCATTAAGGTCTGCAATATAAGCAAGAAAAGCAAAAGTGGCCAGCAAAGCAACTTACCTGCAGCTCCCACCGGCTACAGACACTCGCCCATGAACCAGGGGAAGAGAACAGAGAAGGACCGGAAGACAGCCAGCATCCTGGCCTTAGAGGGTGCTGGTGCCCAGACAGGTGAGTGCGTGAGGACCAAGCCAGGAACTCCGTCTTGACTCCATCTCCCGCTCAGGCACCGGGTGGTGCCTGGCTTCGTTCTGTTTTCCTTCATTCTAGTTAAGCTGAACTAATTTCAATCTTCTAAAAGCATTATGACTTTTTAACTTTTCTTAATGCAGGCATGTGGCAGGGTGTAATCCGAGTTCCCAACAGCTCCAAAGAAAGCCCAAGGCAGGGCTGCTCACACCTTCCCCTGCACAGTCCCTGGGGATGCCTGAGTCCGGGGTGGGGTCTGAGCTTCTGCATGTCTAACAGGCTCCCAGGTGAGGCTGGGACCCCACGGAGTCAAGGGTCACCTTCCCAGTCCCCCCCCCCCGGTTTAACTGTCCTTCCAGCCTCTGTCCTGACTTGACCCCCTTCCCTGGCCCACCCCAGCCCCGGTTCTGAGTGGGGAGCCCCTCCCTGCCCTCCCACAATGTCTGTGTTCTAGAAGAACAACAAAGAGGGCCAGGGAAAAGTCAAGCCACCTTCCCATGCCAGGCCTGGAATAGTCCCACCCCCATCCCCCACCAGCAGCACCTGAACTTCTCTATAATGTACCACAGAATGGGATCTTTAGAGAGCAAGGCAGATCCAGGTTCAGAGGAGAGCCTATTCCCGCCGAGACTCCCTCCTGGCACCATGGCAGGGACAACTATGGCGCAGGGAGGGAGCAGTCCAAAATGACAACAGTGACCGGAAACCAGCCTCTCGTGCTGATGAGAGCATGGGCTACACTGG
This sequence comes from Phoca vitulina, assembly GCF_004348235.1. Taxonomy (NCBI): domain Eukaryota; kingdom Metazoa; phylum Chordata; class Mammalia; order Carnivora; family Phocidae; genus Phoca; species Phoca vitulina. The sequence goes on along the minus strand of NW_022589743.1, from coordinate 10,502,282 downwards.
AAATCTTGGGAGAAGGACACACGCTCCATCTCCAGGGCCCACTGCCAAGCCCACTCCAGAGTCAGGACAAACACCCAATCTCCACCCCAGTAAGTCCCCAGTGTCTACCTGCCCACATTTCCTACTACATGTTCCTGCAGAAAGAAGTTTCTGGCTGACCACCCCGTGCCCCAGAACACCGCAGGCCAGCGCTGGGAAGACTTCTTTGGTGAAATGACTGCCACAACGATGGGGGTCCCCCACGCTCTCCCCTTCTGGTCCTGCCTTCTTCCTAACAACCAAGGCTGCCAAGCAGGGCATGAATGTCCCTCTGTTTCCCGAGCCTCACCCCTCGTCCCAGGGGAACAAAAGAAAGGAACTAACATTTTGCTGGGCTCCCCCTATGTGCCAAGGACTGAGCCATCACCTTCCATCTCATTCTATCCCCCAGAGAACCCTGCAGTATTGACACTGGGTCTCCACCCCACAAACAGGGAAACAGAGGCTCTGAGAGGCAAACCTTCGTGGCACACAGGGGTCAGGGTCACGGTGCAGTGGTTGTCAGGGTGCGGGATCTGGAGGCACACTCCATGAGTGGGGACAGTCATCCACCCTCTGGCCGTGTGAATCCGGTCCCCGTTAAGCCAAATAAAATAGGGTAAAGAACATAACCTTCCTCATAGGCTTGTTGTGAGGACTAAACGGGACATCATAAAGTGAAGGTGAGCCGGCCTATGACAAATGATCAAAGAAATGTTCACTATCACCCACAGTCAACAAGTGAGGCAGGGCTGGGTTCCAGCACTCCAGCTGTGCATCATGTGACTACTGGGTTTCCGGCAGGCCCACGACTTGACAGCAGTAGAATCCGTTCCTGTTTAAGGACAGGCTCTTGGGGGACCACCATGTGGGGGTGGGGGCCCTTGGGGGGCCGTCTTCCACGAGACAGTGGTCTGAAACACACGGAGCACAGGCGGTGGGAAGCTAGAAAGGGCTCCGGGAGGGACAGGTCCAAAGGTCCTCCCTGGCAATGGAGACCACCAGTGCAACAGGGAAGCAGCTCCAAGGAAGCGCGGGAGAGCCACGGGGCACAGCCTCAGGCGCTTACATGAAGGATCTTGCCCGGGAGGGAAAAGGGCTGTAGAGGAGCAAGGCTGGGAAGCCATACTCTACCCCTCTCCGCCCCGGAGCAGAATCCACGACAGCAGAGCCCGCGACCCCGAAGGAGGGAAGGAGTGGAGCACAGCGGATCCCCCAGATCCCCCAGATCCGCCCGATCCTCAGCTGGCAGAGGAAGAACCACACGAGTGGAGGCAGACACGGAGAGCTAGTCAGCAGGGATCAAACACAAGAAAACAGAAATGGTTTTTACGTTTCTAAGCGTCCATGTAAGATGAAACATTTGGAAAACTGGTTGGCTTTGAAGACACTCCTGAATCAATCCACGAGACAATGACCCAAATCCGCGACCCCCTGGAGGCCGCCCCAGAGCAAAGAGCCCCCCCCCCGCCCCTCCCGCCACAGGAGCGGCTGTTCTTACCCGCCTTTCCCAGGAGCATGCGGGTGATGGATAGTTCTAAGGAATACCCTATAATCTGCATTTATGCCATTTGTCTCTTTGATACAGAAAATACAGATATTTGCATCATTTATTTTAATATGCGTGATTTTCTTCTGAAAGCCACAAAGAGAAAGTCTGATCCCCAGCCCCCCCCACCCCCTGCCATTCCCCCACCGTCCCTTCTTTAGAAGACTCAAAACTTAAGCCTGGCACTCCTGACAAGCCAAATTGATCTGGAAAGGATCTTCACAGGCCAGTTGCATTAAAAGAACAAATAAAGGACTCTCCTTGCAAAGGCGACAAGGAAGACAAAGGCAAGCACATCTCCTTCCCCGTAGCTGGCCTCCTAGAGGGGATGGCAGGGGGGTTCTGGGGGAGGGCAGGAAGTTGCCACGCAAACTGCTCATCCCACATTATCAGCCTTTGTGGTAGAACTCAATGGTGCACCCTAAAACCGCAGGCTTGAACAAAAAACCATGCCAGGGGCCGAAATGAGGAAGAGAAGTTTCCTCGCCACCAGGAGGGAGAGGCCTGCAGGCTGGGGTGGCTACCCCGCGTCAGTGAATGAACAAGGCAGAGGCCAGGCTCTGAGTTATGCAGCCGGCAGGGTCCCCGGCAAATGGGACACAAGAAGGGTTCCAAGGACTGCCAGCCACTTAGTCTTTATTTTCGCTCTCACGGACACCTGAACACAAATGTGGGCACGGAATGGCCACGCGCCCCGTATTTCCTCACCAACGAACTCCAGAGGCACCAACGTGGCCGCATGGCTGGCACATTGTCTCTGCCTTGCCCACAGGCCTCCTGTTTGCCCAATGATCAGGGCTCCCGTGACTCCTTGGGGACAGAACGCAGCATATAGGTTCTTGCCACCCCGCACCCCTGCAGGGTGGGTTTATCATGCCCACTCATCCGAGGAGCAACCGAGCCCAGGGGGACTGCCCGCGATCCCCCCAGCTCCTCCTGGACCCCTGGGTCTGTACTCTAAACCTTCTTTGCGACACACTTCAATTGCCTCTGGTTGGGCTGGTCACCTTTTTCTTTGGACGTTTTCCTTTCCTCAGCCACTCATCCAATACTCACTGGCTGAGCACCTGTTCTACGGAGAACAGCGTTCTAGGCACTGAGAATGCAGTGCAGTCAAGATAGGCAGGCGGTTCCCTCCCAGGAAGCCGATCTTCAATGTGGAGAGGGACAAACAGATCAAAATAAACAAAATCGGTCCAGCGTCACCATGTGTGAGTCCACAAATGCCAACAAGTGCTCCTCCATCAGCCACAGGGAGCCCACGCAGGCTCTAATGTCCCCTCCCTTTCTCTTAACTCAAGACCCATCTATGTCTGGCCCCTGCCACTGTCCCTTCTAGAGAAGCCCCAGCACAGTACACAGGCGATGAATAGCTATAGGATGCTCCTTGCTGTAGAAAACAGCCCTCACACAACCACCACCTGGGGACCCTACAGTCCCACCAGGAAAGGGCTCCCTCCCTGGTTCTTCCCCTATTCCCACCAGAGACATGTCCAGAAAGATGATTCTCCCATTTGCCTATCTGACTAGAAACAGTGTCGGGGCGCCTAGGTGGCTCAGTCGGTTAAGCGTCTGCCTTCAGTTCAGTCATGATCCCAGGGTCCTGGGATTGAGCCCGGCATGGGGCTCCCTGCTCAATGGGGAGCCTGCTTCTCCCTCTGCTTCTCCCCCTGCTTGTGCTCTCTCTCGTTCTCTCTGTTAAATAAATAAAATCTTTAATAAAGGAAGGAAGGAAGGAAGGAAGGAAGGAAGGAAGGAAGGAAGGAAGGAAGGAAGGAAGGAAAGAAAAAAGAAAAGTGTTGACCCTCATGTCAAACAAACCCCAAACCACAGTCAAGGTCAAGCTCAGCCTGGACACCTCTTGCAGCACCAGCCCCACACTGTGACTCCCTGCACCTGCCCTAAGCTCCCCTCCATCGTCAAAACTTCCTGGCGCTACCTGCTCACCCAAGGGGCATCATTTAATCTAATAAGATATCTCCCCGACCACCCTTCCATAACTTAAACATAACCCCATGTAATGGGTCTTCTGAAAACCATACCGAGAGCAAACATTCAAAAGCCTTGACTCCAAAGGCGTGACTGCGGGACATCCAGGAGACTGGCATGGAAGAAATGGAACCAGGGTCTTGAACAAAAATAACACAACTTTATGAATGACTGGTACAGGCAATAGCTAATTTACTCCGTACACTATAAGGCACATAATGTTATCCATGTGTGACAGATAAGAAAACTCAGAATTTACCCCTCATTTATTAAATAAGGAGGTTCAGAATTGAAATAATTTGTAAAGGAGCAAAATTGGGACTCAGATCCAGGACCTCCCCCTTCCAAGCTGCAACACTTTTCTGCTCTACCCTGTGCCATACCATGTGGTAGGAAATTAAATCCATATATATTTTGTCCTTGGCAGTAAGGCATATTTAAAATATACCTATGTTTTTCATTGAGATGATGGAGTGGTATGCAGCAATTAAAACTGTGGTTTTACAAACATCTAACGACGTAAAAATTATTATAAAGTGCTATTAAATGAGAAAAGCTGAATACACACACACACACACACACACACACACACACACACACTATGGTATGATTCCAATTCTGGCTTTTTTCCAATTCTGTTTTTAAACAGAGATGTACACACAAAAATGATAATACACCAAAACATCAAATTGTGTTATCTCTAAGTAATGGGATTATGAACTTTTTTCTTTATGCGTTTCTATACGCAGTACATCTTCTGTAAGGAGCAGGCATTCATTCTCTAATTTGGAAAAAAATATTAATAACCATTACTTCTGGAAAGACAGAAGCCACAGTTTTGGCCTGGCAGCAGGCCAACCCATGATGTGAAGTCGGACCACCCCCTCCCCAACCCAAGTCACCGCCCAGCCGAGGAGTGGGCAGCGGTGCCAACACCAGCCGCTTGGTGCCAAGGGGCCCCCACCACAAACAGCCGCCAGGGAGTCTCGCCACACCTGAGCACCACGGCTAGCCAGCGACACGGGGGCGAGTGCCTTCCCGAAGGACAGAACCCTGCCTCTGGGACATCCCAGCCACAGGGGCTGGAGACGGAGGAAAGAAAGTGAAGAATATGGGGTGAGGGCCGAAGACAAAACTGCCCTCAAAGACAACAAGACAATTTCTAAGCTGTGCCTATTAGCATGGACCCCACCAATGCCACCAAACAGCACCAGCAAGACATGACCCCAAAGGGGTTCCTGGTGTCAATCCTAGATCACAGCACTGGAAGAACACGAGCAACACTGTGGGGCCTTAGAAAAGAAAACGAGGTCCCTCTTAGCAAGGGCAGTGTCCCAGTCCAATTAGAGGGCTTCTGTGTGGCCAATGTCCCCGAGCCTCAGTTTGCTCATCTGGAAACCTAGGCTAAAAAGCTGAGCCGAGAAGATAATTTTAAGAGCTGAAAGAAATCGTGGTAATGAAGCTCCAGGAGAAGCCAGAAGCAATGCTGTGAGGACTCTCAGGCCCTCTGCATAGGCCCACATGCCTCCAGCCTCCAGTTATTACATTCTCCAACTCCTGCATAGGCCCACAGCCTCCAACTCTGGCAGGGAACTTGGAAGCAGACCCTCCAACCCCAGGCGAGCCTCCAGAGGACTGCAGCCCTGAATCACTGCTGACTGCAACCTTCCGAGTGACCTTGAGCCAGAACCACCCCACTGAACCCAGTCCACATTCCTGACCCTCAGAAGCTCTGCGAGATAACATATGTTTACTACTTTAAGCTGCTAAATTCTGGGGTAATTTGTTACAGAGCAATACATAACTAATTCAGAGTTTGGTTCCAGCATAGAAGAGCTCAACAAACTCCTGGTTTCAGCTCAGGTCATGATCTCAGGATCGTGAAATCGAGCCCTGTGTCAGGCTCCACGCTCAACGTGGAGTCTGCTTGGGTTCCTCTCTCCTTCTCCCTCTGCCTCCCCTCTCTCTCAAAATAAATAAATAAATCTTAAAAAAAAAAAAAAAAGAAGAGCTCAACAGACGATTCCTACAACATCTCTTCAATCCCTGTATGTCAAAACAACCATAATATGCAACACTGATTACTAACAGCTTAAAAAAAAAAAAAAAAAGCCACTGTATGAATTGCAAGATGCACCCAAAGTGGAAAGGTTTTCAAATGCTGAGTTTCACCTCCACAGCTGTTCCTGTCAGTCTTCCCCATCAATGGGACAGGCCTCTAGTCGCTCAGGCCAAAAACCTTGGCCTTACTCTGGATTCTCCTTTTTCCACACTTGCCACATCCCAGTCTTCAAAGAATCCCCTAGGCTCTACCTTCAAGACATAATTTGGACTCGAACTACTTCTCACCACCTCCCCCACCACCACCCTGTCCCTGGACAACTACGGTGACCTCCGAGCTGGCCTCCTTGCTTTCACCTTCGCCCTTCTGCAGTCTGCACGCCACACTGCAGCCAGCGGGCCTTCTAAGGTGTAATCCATCTCTTACCAAGCCTCTGCTCAAATCCTACTGTGGCTTCCCCCTTACATGCAGAATAAACGCCCATGTCCTTACCAGGGTGTTCGTGATCTGGTCTTCCTGCCTGTCCAAGCTTGGCACCTTCCACTAGCCCCTAACCCCGTCCACACAGCCCTTCCTGCTGGTCCTCACACAAGCAGGCCTCTGCCGCCAGGGTTGTGCCCTCCACCTGGAGCACTGTCCCCAGAGAGCACTCACAAGGGTTTCCACACAAACGGCATCTCCCAATAAAGGTCCTGCCTGACGATCCTACCTAAATCAACACTCTCCTCCCCATCTCAGTCTCTATGCCCTTACTCTGCTCTGTTTTTTTTCATAATTGACATATTATATTCATTTCTCTTCACGTTTCATTGTCAAGACATTGTGAAGTTCACCGCAGCGTCCCCAGTGCCGGAAACAACTCCTGGCACAGATGAGCTGCTCCTTATTTACGCCAAGAGTCAGCAAACTTTTTCACAAAGGGCCAGACAGCACATCCCGTACAACCTCCGCTGCAACTACCCAACTCTGCTGCTGTAGCACGAAACCAGTGGCAGATGATACATACACAAATGAGTGTGGACGAGTTCCAATAAAACTTTATGAAAACAAGTAGTGGGCCACATGTGACCCTCGGGCCGTACTGCGCCAAGCCTGACATACCTCATTCATTCATTCAACATATATTTGCCTCTCAAACCTAACTGTTTTCCACCTTCAAGCTGGATAATAAGGGAAGGACGGATGGAAAACACATCTTAGGGCTCTGGGCAGAATTCAACAAGAGCTGTCTCACAGTGAAACGCTTAATAAAAACCCAAATGGACAACAGGCTGTCTCATCATTTTCTGGGGTCTTTCAGCACAGATTAGATGCTCTCATCCAGTTTAGGAGGTGGCTAGTCTAACGACAGGGCGGTGGGCCAGCTCACTTCTTTCATAGGCTCTTGAGGACTGCAAGGCAGGGCCAGGTCTTAGTTCTAGCATGTCCCACCTCTGCTAGAACCACATCAACCAGTTATTACATTCTCCACTTCCGGAGAAAATCTACGATTGATGCTTACTAACTTGTCAAGGATGGGGTCAGGGGTGAGCTGGGGGGTTCAGGAGGACATCAATGCACCCAAAATACGTCACTGATGGGTTCCCGTGCAACGCCAAAGAACAAGCGTGAAAATAAACATGCAACCTGGCAGCCAGGCTACTCACAAAGGCTATGCTTATGTTAAATTCACCACCAAGAACAAAGGTGGATACCTACAGGGCACTGCTTAAAAGAAAAAAAGAGAAAAAAATGCACATGCTCAAGTCTTTCTGCTTTAATTGTCGCTGAATTCATAGTTCAGTGTCTCCTACTAGCCTTAGCTTGTTTCTCTTCCCAAGCCCTTTTGTTCCAGCTCAATCCATTGGAGGAAACATTTTAATGAGATCTTGGGGAGTACTGCCTTCAAAGGTGCTCCCCAGCCACCCACCAGTCCTCAGGCAGCCCCGAAAGCTGAGCCCCTGTGCACACTCACCTTCGGTGGCCGCCCAGAGAGCCCTCCCGGGGAAGCTGTGAGGCTTGCCATTTTTAATCACCACCTACCCAGATGGCAGGGGACCCTGATGGGCTGTTTCATTTCATCCCACTCTCAGATTTTATCAGCATTTTGCCACTGTCAAAGAGCAGGGAAGAAACAGGAATCAAAAAACGCTTTCATTCGAGGGTACCTCTGACTTTCTAAACCCACTCTCAACTTTGGTTATCTTATTTCAAACTCAGAAGAAACTCAAGAGGCAGCAGAGCAGAGGCTTAAATCTCCATCCACCCATGTGTTCTGCAAATATCTACTGTGTGGCCACGGAGTATGTGTAGGGGTGAGGGAGGGTAGGCCTTGCTTCCCGGGAGGGAACAGGGGGGTGGAACGGATCTCCATGGTACCATAAGGAAACTGAGGCACAGAGAGGAGCGAAGTGACCTTCCAAGGTCAAGTGGCCAGTGAGGGTGAAGCCCTCACTGCCAAGCCAAACAGATAAATGGGGGCCGGGCCAGCCACGTGGTAGCTGAAAACAAGGGGAAGTACTTTATCATTTTCTTGATCTTCTGGAGAAGTACGTCAAACCTTGAAGACAAATCTTTTTTTTTTCCCTTACTAAAAAAAAAAGTTGTTTTTAAGGTACAACCACACCCTGGCTAATCACACCAGGATAAAATGGGCTTGGTAGATCAAGAATTAGTCTAAGAAAAATCAGAGTTGGAGGACAAGGAGAAAAACGATCAAATGTTATTGTGAAATTTCCAAGGAAATGGAAAAACTAATGCCAGGGAGGGACACCTGGGTGGCTCAGTCGGTTAAGCGGCTGCCTTTAGCTAAGGTCATGACCCCAGGGTCCTCAGATCAAGTCCCACATCAGGTTCCTGCTCAGCGGGGAGCCTGCTTCTCCCTCTGCCTGTGCCCCTCCCCCCGCGCGCGCGCGCGCGCGCGCGCGCGCGCTCTCTGTCAAATAAATAAAATCTTAACCAAAAAAAAAAATGCCAGAGTAGCAATTTGCTAGTAATAGATGAAACATTTAGGCTGTTCATATGTGCTAAGGCACAATTCTTTAGGGTCTTAGGTTTACCTAATTCATTAATCCTCCCTGCGAGCCTATGAGGAGGAAATATTATCATCCCTGGGGAATAGAGAAGTTAAATAATTTGCCCAGGGTCACACAGCCAATAAAGTGACAGAGCCAGGATTTGAGCCTTCACTGTCTGGCTCCTAAATCCATGCTCTTAAATATTACACTGATCAGAATTCACCTCAGTGTCTCTCAGAAAGTTTTTGCATTTTTCCAGCAGCATGAAATCTTTGCAATCTCCTTTTTATTTGTGTGTGTGTGTGTGTGTTTGAAGTATTTTTTACCCCCATTCTTTGCACAAGGGCTCTGAGATGACTAACAAAAAGAGACATAAAACCAACAACAAAATTAAAATTTAAAAAAATCATGCACATGGCAAGGTGTATTATTAATACACCAATAATTAGGCTGATGACTGTTCACATCTGGTGCTAAGCTTCCTGGCAGCCCAGGTAAAAAGGGCAACATGATCAGTTATAGAACTGTCTTTATCAAAAGGAGAAAAGCTTATCAGTTTCTTTAAGAGAACCAAACTTTTCTTATTACTAAATTTCCATAGAATTTCTCACTGAGTAATATGAAAAGGATACAATGAGGTGGTAGACAAATGTCCTCGCTGACATTTTCTTTGGTAGGATTTTAAAAACAGGTTGTAACACTAAAAGCAAATCAGGAGAAGGCAATTCTATAAACAGTTGGGGTCAGAGTGGGAGGATGTAGCTTTCTGGGGAGACAGCATCACCCTAGATGCTAGAACGGCGTAAAGTTACAAAATCGAAAGAATTACAAAAAACTTTTCTCTATGAATAAGCAGATCCTTGGGAGTGACTGATGTGCCTTCACTGCTCTAAGACAGGGGAACACAGGACAGTGAGGTAAGTGAATAGAAAGGAAGTTTACACACCAGGCAGCCCCGTGAAATGGGGCTTCAGGAATCACTAGGGCATCCACACCCACATCCCTACAGCACAGACGCATCTCCCTGGGTTTTCAGTCTCGATTGGCAGTGGCAGAAGGAAAGCCACAGCCATCTGAATGACCAGCCCCAACGTGGCTTACCCACGGTAAGTGACAGTCTACTCATGCCGCATACTCCCTTCCATGACATCTCAACTCTCGCACTGAAGAAGCTACTGGAAACCCAAGTTCCTACCCCCTCAGCCCTGCCCGTTTGCCAGCTCAGAGGACTGAAGAAACAAAGTGTCTGCATTTGGTTCAGGGTTCTTCAAGAAACCTCTTGGAAACAGAGATGGGAAGACTGGACAGTGTGTCCTGGGTCAGTACTTCCAGAAGTTTCATTATCAGGTTTCAAGTGCTTTGAGACACAAAGACACAGAACCTCTTTGAGTTAGGAACCGAATGTGATCCGAGCCTCCACTTCACCAAGAAAAGACATCAAAGTCTTACTCCAGGTCACGTGCACTAGAAACTCAAACTCCAGGGTCCCCACCCCCAGCCTGGGCTCCTTCTAGCACATTATGATGCTGCCTTGAAACATGAACCCCAAGTGTGTTTGAAACTCCCCCTCACCTTCAGTGCTCTATTAGGATAGAGACCAAGGACTCCTAGGGCCTGGGGATGAGGAATACCTGAGAGAAAAGTCTTACCAGGCTCTGAATCATGCAGGTGTCCTTCACCTGTTTAGAAGGCAGAAATGAACTGAGGCTTTTTGGAGCCCGAGTGGGGCGCAGAGGGCAATCAAGAGGCACAGACACACTGTATGCAACATGCCCTCGACCCAGAACCCAGTCGCAGGAAAGCACGGCAGCGTGGAACGCGTAAGCCCACAGCTTTCCTCTGCACCGCACACCTTCTGTCCAGTTTGCCGACCGAAAGAAGTTGGAAACTCTGCCATCCACCCTCCCGAGTCATTATTCAACAACAAACAGGAGCTATTTTTAGAACTTTTTCCATGAAGGCGCCATAGGCAAAGGCCACCAACCTCTGCGACGCAGGAAGGTTAAACAAGGCTATCGGGCCAAAAAAAAAATTTTAATAGGCAAGTTCCATTTCATATTCCTCTGCTCAACACAGCTTCTGATTTTATAAATGGACCTTAAAATTAACAGGAGGACAGGCAGCTTTTCCCAGGAGCCTCTGTGTCCGTTCTGCAAAATTACATAACTCAGAAAACGAAGGTTCTGATTCGATTATGCTTTCAGCAGCCTGCTGGCTGAGCCGAATTCACTGTGCACATCGTTGGCTCCCCGAAAGGGACTCAAACACGGAGAAGCCAGGCAGGAGAGAGGGAAGCAGCACAAACCCTTTTTCACTAACTCATGTAAATACATCTTTGAGAAACCTCTTTACACCTTCAGTGACCCCCCTCCCCAAACACCCAGACTTACTCCCCAGTAAAACCCCACCATGAGTTTCTGGCCCACCCACACCGGGTAAGAAATGACACGTTTTGGAGCTTGGGTTCACCTTGTTGTCCGCCCCTAATGGAAGTTTATACATGCCTCCCACATAGGGGCATCGTTAGAAGGAATCAAACAATTTACTGTTGAACACTCCGAGGTTAAAGGACAGAACATGCTCTTGGGAATGCAAAATATTACCATTTACCTTTAAAAAAAAAAAAAAGTTTATTTACTTGTCTTTTACAACCAAGCCAAAGGAAATACAGCTTTTTCCAAATGTAGTTGGAGGTGCTGAAAACCTCTTTAGTAATCCCATTTCTACAAAATGTAGAGCTGTTTTGCAGGAAGAAATTCAAATAAGCCCCTGGAGTCGTTTTCCTCTGCAGGTGAGGTAACTCGCGTTCCCAGCATCCTCCAGGTATCTCATTACCCGGGGGTACCTCCCACAGCACAATTTCTGGGCACACACTCGTTGCTGTCTCCCCTCCCCTCCTGCCCATGACAGGTATCCTCTCTTAATCATTCATAAATATTGAAATGAGCTTAGATTCCTAGCACAGGGCCCCGAAGCCAAATGAGTGAGGAACCACCAGCAAGATAACCAAAATGCACTCATGTAATTTGGCAGAATATATCAAAAGCCCTCACTCCCCCCCCCACCCTAAACACACAAACTTTGACCCAGCAATTCCACCTAGAGGAATGTCTCCTCAGGCAATAATCAAACAAGCGGGTTTTAAAAAGGCGGGGAGAGGGGGGAGGCTATTCAAGGAGCTTCCCTGTCACACTGTTTATCCAGGCAAAGCTGAACCACCCAGCTGTCCAACCACAGAGGATTAGTTAAAGGAGGTTATATCCATACAATGGAGCATTCTGCAGCCACTGAAAACGTCCACGATGAGGTGTGTACGCAGAGTGAACATGGCAGGCAGAGCAAGTTAGAAACCGTGTATAATGTGATCTAATTTTTTTAAGAGAAATAGATGCGCATTCATGAGGCCAAAGAAGCCAGTGTGAGAACAGCTATCTGCTGCATGATTCCAACCAGATGACATGTTGGAAAAGGTAAAACTAGCGAGACGATAAAAAGATTAGCAGTCGCCAGGGAAGGCGTGGGGGTGAATTTTTACACAGTGAAAACACTGTATGATATTTTAATGATGGCTACATATGCCACTTTACATTTGTCCAAACCCACAGAACGTACACCACCGAGAGTGAACCCTAAGGTGACCTACACACGTTGGGTGATTGCGATGTGTCAGTGCAAGTTTGTCAATTGTAACAAACGTCCCACTCTGGTGGGGGTATGGATGATGGGGGAATCTATGCAGGTGTGGGGATGGGAGGAATAGATGGGAAATCTCTGAATCTTCCTCTCAATTTTATTGTAAACCTAATACCACTCTAAAAAATTAAGTCTTGGTGCATCTGGGTGACTCGGTCGGTTAAGCGTCTGCCTTCAACTTAGGTCATGATCCCAGGGTCCTGGGACTGAGTCCTGTGTCGGGCTCCCCGCTCCGAGGGGAGCCTGCTTCTCCCTCTCCCTCTAATGCTCCCCCCATTGCTCATGCTCTGCCTCTGTTTCTCTCTCTCAAATAAATAAATAAAATCTTTAAAAAATAAAATTAAAAAATTAAGTCTTAATTTTTTTTTTTTAATTTTTAAAGAAGGGAAATATATACTAAGTTGCATCTATAGTTACACTGGAGTGCCTAGAAGGAGAGAAATATAGAAGACAGCTAGCCAGATGCATGGACTACAGAGATAGGTAAGAGCTGATACTGGTATTTTGGGAGATTTTATCAAAAATCTTTTTATGTTACGTTACTTTTGAGCCCAGTGTATTTTTTAGAACATGAACTTTGCTGAGGACAACGGGCAGTAAAAAATATTAATAAAGATGGGGCGCCTGGCTGGCTCAGTCGGTGAAGCATGTGACTCTTGATCTCAGGGTTGTTAGTTTGAGCCCCACACTGGGTGTAGAGATTACTTAAAAGTAAAATCTTTGAAAAAAATATTTTAATAAGGAAAATGAGAAAAAAAAACATCTCCCCCTACCCCCACCAACAGCAAAGCCTCTGCATACTGAATTCTAAGGGTCGGAGGGGGGAGGCAAGTTCTCATCCATTCCTGGAAAAGGCAGTTCGGCTCTCCCCGTGGAGACTGAAAGAACTATCTATTTGCAGCCAAGGGCAAATTTCTGGTCCTGAACAGAATGAGGAGCCTGTGCTACAGGTCCCCCTTAGCTGGCTCTACTCACAAACTAGGGCCCTCCCAGCACAACCAATCAGCCAGTGACCTCAAGGGCATCTCGGAGAGGCTCGGGTTTTGTGACATGATTATAAAAGCAGCTCCCACTATAAGTGTTGAAACAGACACAATCAATCCTCAGTTTTGTCTGCACTAAAGCTCAGAGAATAGATTCCCCCCCCAAACACACACACACACCCCACACTCCTCCTTGATGCTGCAGAAAAGGTGGTGTTGAGTGTGGAACACTACTGTTCTCAAACTCTGATACCTATGCCCGAGTCAGGTGGTCAGCCGACAAACTAACCAATCATAGCAGCATCTCCACAGTCAGGATTGAAAACCACACATCCCAGCCCTCCTCCCCAGGGACTGCCCTGAGAAAAGGCACCTACCCACTGAGCGGGTTATCAGAGTTGGGTCCCTGCAATGCACACTGGCTGTGCAACCTCAGGCAAGTCACCCTACCTCTCTGGGTCTCAGGTTTGTCATCTTTCTAGATACTGGACAAGATGATCGCAAAGATAGTTGTTACTCTAGATGATCTGTTTCTGTGAGTGCTGAGGTCCATTTCATACTCAGGAAAACACTCAATGACCATTGAGATTTTTTCTTTTTTAATTCCCACATCCAATCACTTTATTACCCTATCAAGATGCCCCAGGGATGAAGCACACTATTCCAACTCTGTGACAACAAGAAACTGCAAACCACCGCAGTTAAGACAAGGCAGAGAGTCCTTCCAAATGCTTCCACGTTCTCCCACAACTTCGCCTGAACTGCTAAGCACAATACCCCAAGCCTCCATGGAGACAGAGGAGCCCAGTGGTTAAAAATCCGGCTGCCTGAATTTAAATCCCACCCCTCCACTTCCTGGCCATGCGATCCTGGGCAAGCTACCTAAGCAGCAGATGCCTCAATGTCCCCATCTATAAAACAGGGATAAAATAAGTACCTTTTCATCAGACCGTTGTGAAGATCAAATGAGCGGAAATAAGCAGGCATTTAGCACGAAGCCTGGCACACAGTGAGCCCTTAATAAATGTTAATAAATGCTAGCTGTTATTATCCATTCATCCAATGGACTCTTACTGCGTATTTATTCTAACAGTGCCAGTTACTCTTGAAGACTCTAAGGGAACACAAAAATGTTGAACAGGACACAGTCCAAGACCTTTGGTGTCTAGTGGGAAAAAGCCAACTCAAACCAGTAAATACAGGTCCATGCTCCCTTATCCAAAGCCCTTGGGCCAGAAAGGTTCGGGTTGAGATGTTTCTGTTCAGACAGGTAACAGGTGCACGTGCCATATATATCATGGATTATATGGCACCCAGCACCCCTCTCTTCTTCCCCCGCCCCACCTCCAGTGCCTGGAACAGCACTTGTGATCAAACACATTGGGATGGATTTCTTCAGCAAAACACTTGTATAGACACATTAAGCCGGGATCGAGGATGCTACAGTCACAAGACAGTTCAAGTCAGATTTTACAGTTAAATGAGTTGCCAAAGAAGTTCTGGTTTTCAGAGCTTTCTGGATATCAGAATTGCAGATTAAGGGCCATATAGTAACAAGGTATTGGGGGTCTTCAAATAAAGCAACAGCAAACAACCAAATGGGGGTGACAGAAAAGGCTTCACCAAAAAGGCACCATTTAAGATGAAACTTGAGTGGGAAATAGGAGCCCCAGAGAACTAGGTGGGTGAATATTTGTGGCCAAGGAGCCAGCAGATGCAAAAGCGGAGAGGTCAGAGCCAGCAGAGAACGTTCAGAACCGGCAACAGGTCGAAGGGCCCAACCTCAGATGTGTGTGCAGCAGGGGCAAGAAGAGAAACTGGAAATGGGGACAGAGTCTGATCCTGAATGGCCCAGGAGCCCTGAAGACCTCCCATCAGTGCCCGCGGGCCACCCGGAAGGCAGTTTCGGAATCTGAAGCAGGGAGAACAGGATCAGATTTGCATTTCTGTGAAATCCCCCTGGGTGGCCGCCCAGTAAACAGACAGGAAGAGGGAGAGAGGGAGGAGGTGCCTGGCCGGGAGGCCGTGCCAGTGGTCAGGGAAGAGACAATGATGCCAACGCAGGCCACGCAGGGGGTGAAGGAGAGGGACAGCTCCTGCGAGCCTGCGAGGTGCACACACTCACCTCCAACTGTGCTGAGGAGGATAGTGTCAGACAATCCATACCTGTCCCAGGCAATATCTCACCGAGGCCCTCTTTCCAGAGGCTACGTTCTGATGTACCAAGTGACAAAGTGACAATTTTAACAGCACCAGATCTGAGGGGCAGCAGCCCGAATCCTTATTCCCCTTCCCCTCCCGGTTACAGCTGGTTAGCAAAGTACACTGGTCAGGTGCACGTGACCTCAGTCGGTCCCGGCACCTGCAGCTCAGAAGTCTGAGAAGACCCAGCAGTGGGTCACAGAGGTGGGGACAGCATCTACCACCCGTCCTTCTGAGCCACAGGGCTGACACTATATTTGCCAGGCAGGGCGACCAGGAGACACTAGAGGTGAAGGTCCAGGTCGGGATGGAGTGGGCCTCTGCTGACCGTGAGGATGACCTACAGCCATCCACTCGGACGTAGTCACTACCCTCCCACAATGAAAAGCAAAACCAACTAAAACAGAACACTAGCCTGAAGCCAGGGAAGAAGAGGAGCTATTTCAGGGTGATGGGAGAGCTCCGAGCGGCCATTTGGGAGACTGCAGCACCAGCTTGTCCCTCCCGCCCCCCAACTTACCTGCCGATTCCTCCAGGTACTGAAAAGCGGAGGGCTGAAAAGAAGGGTCCACCATCAGAGGACGGAGAGGATGTGATGGAGCAGGCCAAGGAGCACTCGGAGGAACCACTTAGTGACTCAAAAGCCCCACCTGCCACCCTGCCCCAGGCTTGGGGCTCCACACACAAGACCTCCAGATCCTTTAGAACAGGGACCACCCGTTCCTCCTTTTAGCGTCCTAAAAATAATCCCCTGCGAAACTGAGCCATCCCCAAAAAGAAAACCGTCTCAGGAGAACCTGTGGAAAGAACGCTCCTCGTAGAGCAGGAACCAACGGGGGCGATGAGTAATTGAGGAGCGCAGAGACGCAAGCACGCACGCACGTACGTACGCACGCACGCACGCACACACGAAGGCGAAGCCTAAAGAGCGTTTCACGTTCGCAGCGCTGGTGCAGCCCATAGCCAGCACACGGTCCAACTGGAGGCTTCTCCGGACCCCTGCAGGGGCCGGTGGTTTGCCGGCTCCCATCTCTCTTGCCCTCCCCACCCTGGCAACTGGGAAGAGTCCCTCCCGTTGAGGCCACAAGGCGCTGGCGTGGACAAGCGCCCTCCACGCAGCCACGGTGGCCCCTCTGGGGGCCCGAGCCCCGGCACTGCCAGGGAAGGGGTGCCCGTGAGAGCAAGCGCACGTTCCCCAACGGGCTGCTGGGGCAACAGCGAAGGCCTCCTCTGGAACTGGGAACTTGGAGCTTTGGCAGCATCCACCCAGTGTCCAGCTGGCCTCCCCATCTCCCTCCCTGGACGTTTACCAAGCTCCATCAACCCCGGGGGCAGGGAAAACCCAAAGTACTTATCCAAAAGCGTGGATCTCCCAAAAGCCCAAGGGACAAAGCGATGCTCTCGGTCAAAACCCTGATAAAAGTTTGTCTCACGTTTTTTTTCTTTCCTACTTCCCTACAGGATTTGGGACCTGCGCCTTTGAAGAGTCGGTCTGTGTCGAAGAGATGAAGAAACAAACTTAACACTTGACACGAGGGGGTGATTTCTGGAGGGGCGTGGGGGGCTGGTGGTGGGGACTTCTTGGGGTCAGCTGCTTCTTTTGTTTTATGACCTTTTATTATGGACACTTGCAAACGTTCACAAAAGTAAAGAGATTAATACAATAAGCCCCCTGTACTCACCACCCAGTATCAATTGTTACCAATGCACAGTCTGTCTTGCCTCACCTACCCGCGCCCCCCCCCCCCCCGGCCTCCAGATTATTCTAATCAATGGCTTCCTTCTCAACCTGTCTTTAACCCACATGACACAGAACTCCCAAGTGGGCTCTGCTCCCTACCATGCGCCCCTCATATTGTCACCTGGAAATCCTCCAAGTGTCCAACTAATCCAGAGACCTACGACCTTCACAACCGAGTTTTCCAGCTTGAAAACAGAGCGGGGGTACGAAGGAGTGGATACGCTTCTGCTGCGCACTCTGAGAAGCTGTTATCAACAGCTCCCTTGCAGGAGAAGGAAGAAAACCCAGGACTTCTCAGGTACCTGGGGCTCTCCCGGGCGACACCTCACTCTCATAACCAAGCTCAAAACCCCACCTACCACTGATGCCAGTGAGTTGCACGGGGCTGGCTGTTTATGTTTGATTAAGGGCTGGTTTATGTTTCCTCAGGGAGTTTTTATTTCTATGCTGTTATTTCACCCCTAAAATTTACAGTGCTTGAATTCTTCCGCCCTGTTTGAGTCAACCCACTCCCTCCTCCTCCTAGTCTGTGAATGGCCAGAAATAGTTTCCATTGTCATTGACTTAAATTTCCCCTTTGATGATGGGAACAAATATTTTTCTTGCCTTTCCTGAAACAGGAATAAATTTTTCCATTCAAGTTCTAATCGGACTCTGCGGGCCAAAACCTGAGCAGAAAGTGCAGAGGACACCCAAAGAGACGAGATGAGGTCCGTCTGCCTCCTGCCCTTGGGGCTGGAGGAGCCGGCATCAGCAACCTGCTTTGTGGCCACAGCAGGATGGATCCATTCCCAAATCCTGCTCTCACAAATACGCCCCAAGCTCTGGCCTAGGTTCGGTAGGTACAGCTGCAAACAAGACCAAGCCTGACCTACCCTCATGGAACTTAAAATTTAAAACTACAGCAAAGCTTCCCAGCCCTACACAAAAGAATTTCTTTGGAGGCTGTTCCAGAAGAACAGCCAACAAACAGCACAGCCCTTCCTCCTATGACCACATCTCCCTCTCCAGCTCACCTCCTCTCCCCGTGTGCTCCTTTAGCACAAATTCGATGGCTCCCCAGGGGAGCAGGCACAAGCCAGAAGACAAAGCACCCCCCCCCCCTCCACTGCGGGGAAATCTGCAGGCCTCATCCAGGAGAAAGCACAGAATGGATTCTGCTATGACAGAGCTCTGTGTCTCCAGAGAAACTGGCTCTGTTTCCGTAACTGATATTGTGGACAGAGCACTGGAGAGCTGGGACGTCACAGGAGGGTGGGGTGGGGGGCTTCCTTGGATCGCTTTTTCTCCTTCCCTAACTCTGATCTAATGTTCTGAGTCACCTTGCCAAACGAGGCGAATGTCGGCTCTCAAAGTGTTTATAATTACCATTGCTATCTGCTTGGTGGTGCACAGTAATAACAGAGAGATTAGGCCTGGAAGCCACAGGAGTGAGCTCAACAAGAACACGGCTTTCTCAGAAGCTGAAATAAGAGGCTCCTTCATGGTCACTCTTCCCAGCCTGTCTGGCCAAGCCACGTTCAGAGAGTTCAGAGGTACTCAGGGTTCACTGAGTGCCCCCAGACTCCAAATCTATGGCTCCACATTATAGCCCAGAGTAAGAGAACCAGTGGAATGTCCTTGTATCCTCCTCCCCTTGGTCTAGGCGGGCTGCATGCAGAACAGGAGGGAGGAAAGGGGACCCAGATGGAGTAGGGCAGCATGGCAGGGAACGGGCTAAGGGGATTCTTAGATGCCCCTTTTTCATGTCTGCGGAATGACCCCAGGGCTCAGGCAGCTGCCAAAGCCTTTTTAGGTCCCATGTGTCTTCCTGTTCCCTCCCCGGGCCACCCTCCACCCTCCGCTGGGCCCCTGCCTAGTTACAAAGACAGCGGGAGTCTGCTGAGTATTTCCTTCTATCTGCACCCTAAGCTGGGGACCAGAGGCATCCCTCTACACGATCGCCTATTTCAACGAGAAGAAAGCAAAGGAAGCTTAGGATTCAGAATTCTGGAAGAATTATTCATCCCCTTTGGGTGTCACTTAGCTCTTCGATGAGACTCTAAGAGTAGGAACCTCTGACCCTCCCCAGCTGTCTTGCAAACCAGCAAGAAATATCTGACAGTGCACCCCCCCCCCCCCCGTGCCCAAACAGCCCCGGCATACCTAACGATCCCCTCTGCTACCTTCCTACAAATTGGCTTGCACCTGAAGGAGGTGAGATATCACCTCGGCCCCGGATTCAGGTCCCCACATTAACGCCTAAATAAAAATAACTCTCTCCCCTCCCCCTGGAGAGGCACGAAGCTGACCATCCCGGTCCCCGCAATAGAGCCAAACGCCGTACAGATCATTCTCCACCCAAAGACAGCTTTCCAGTCCTCTCCAGAGAAGACACTCCAAGAAGTATTGAACAAGAAGGCAGACTGCAAGTGTTCACAATTGCCCTCAAGTCTCAGAGTAATTGTGTTTCTTTCGATCGGAACACAGTTCAGCAGCGAGTGTCCTGAAAAGTGGCAGGCGGCAGCCTGGTGACCACTCGAAGGAAGAAAGCATTCTCCTTCCAGCGAAGCGGAGAGCAAGACGGAGCCAAGGGAGGGACCGGAGGACTTGTACCCGCAACCTGTCAGCCTTGAGGAGCAAGCCCCCAGTCCCTCCGAAAGGCAGCCCCGGGAGGAGACCCCGCGCTGCCAAGGACCAGCATCGTGGCTGGAAGGAGGAGCTGAGACTTACCTCTTCAGAAATGGGCATCAAAAACCCCTACTCAACAGGGCTTGGTTTTGTTGAGGACGGAATCGGGCAGATGCATCCAAAGCACCGTGCCCAACACCAGTCATAAAGCAAGCTCCTGATAAAACTGTCTGGTTGAATCGAAGGCCCCGTGGATTGCCAGTCACCATCCTGATCCAATGCCTCCTGATTCTCCAATGCAAATGAAAATGCCCCTTGAACTGAGGTAATACGGTTTCCAGTAGGAATCTGGGCGTTCAAGTTCCTGTCCTGGCTGTGCCACCAAACCACTTGTGGGAGCTTGAAAAGGTCCCTTCGCCTTCAGTCTCGGTTTCCCGGTGTGTGCTGAAAGAATAACCATTTAAAAATCCTAGGGGCGCCCGGATGGCTCAGTCGGTAGAGCATGCGACCCTTGATCTCAGGGTCGTGAGTTCAAGCCCCCACGTTGGGCATCGAGCTTACTTAAAATAAATAATAAATTTTTTAAAATAATAAAAATTCTAACAGGGGCCCCCAGTCTCCAGTGACAGCACAGGCTTTGCGTATTTCGGAACACCTTCTTCACGACCATGTAAAGAATGATCTCAGCCCACCTGGCCAGAAGGCGCCATTCGGCATAATCACCGGCTGCCCTCTCAGCAAGCTTAGAAGGTTGCGCCACCAAGGCTGTAGCTCCCATGCCCTCTTGTCCCTTCAGGGCCCACGCACCCCACGGCGAAAAGCCAAGGCTGGGCAAAGAGCGAGCGGTGGCCTTGCACTTGCCCTTCCTCAAGGCTGGCCCAGGAGCCGCAGGTACCACATGAAGCCTCATCGAGAGAGCTGTTTCCCCAGCCAGCTTCCCTGTTTCTCTCCTCCACCAGCTCCATAACCTACATTAGGACATTTACATTTAACAAATCAGCCACAGAATCCTAAGGAGCACAGATGTTCCTGCTGTGCAGCATCTTCTTTGCACTTAAAAGGCAAAACAACACAAGAAAACACAAAAGGGGAAACTTGCAACTCAGACACTCCCTTTTCTCTAAGACCTGGATTCGGGGACAAGCTTTAAGTGCTCTGACATCTGGCTACCTTTTCTCCCCAAGCTCCCGAAACCCAAGACCCCCACAGGCACCTTTTCCCACCCGGGTTTCAGAGAGGAGGTCCCCATGTCGTTTCTGCTCAAGCTACTCACAAACAAGGCCAGTGCCCTCAAAGCTGTCCAACCGCCAAGGTCACTGGCCCCTGCGGGTCCTCCATGACAAAGTGGAGGGGAAGAAAATGACACTGGAGAAGCCCCCCAAGGCCAGAGCTGGGGGCGACCTCAGAAGTAAGGCAAAAGCCCCTAGACTGCCATTCAGAACACTGTCTCATGAGGAAGACGCAGATAAAACCAGCGAAGAGTCTAGAACGGAAGAAAGGCTCCAGAAGAACACCCCGTGGGGATGCCCACCCGCCAGCAGTGAAAACCCTCACTGGACCTCCTACCTCCCCTTCGGCGTCCTCCTCGCCCACCTGCAATCCTACTTTAAATCCCAGCTTGGGGCACCTTTCCCAAGACGCACGACAGAGGCCATGGGGCTCCACAGCCCCGCACACCCTGAGCTCCGTGGCTGCCGGCTGCATGGCCTCAGGACCAAAGTGCCTATCTCAGCGTCCTGACTCCTTTGTCTGTCATCTAAGTCCATTTCTATCCTATCCACTCCGTGTGTCAAAACTACAAAATGTGATCCAGTCTTAGAGGGCGGTTATTACCAAATTATGCTAATAGTGCTAATTGAGATTGTCGAAATTCTTTTAGGCATTAAGGCCTCTTTGTGCATATATTCTGCCTCCCTGATGGGACTGTAATTTCCCCCAAGGGCAGAGGTTATGTCTCTTTCTTTTTTCAAAATGCCACACATCACAGTCTCATTTGGTGGCAGGGGCTGAAGAGCTGGCAACGGAGGGCAAGCCCGCTGCCGCCCCACCTGCTGGCCTTGACAGGCATGACTAATCGAGTGCGTGCTTCTTCCGCTGATCAGCAGCACTCCGGTAGGCAAGCCACTTCCAATCGATCAGACATGGCAGAGGGGAAGCAAAGGGAAACTAAACCCCTAGTCCAGAAGGTACCCAAGAACTCTAACAAGCACAAGTCCCAACTGTTGACAGGCAGGCACTCCAAAAACACAGCCCACCTACACAGATGGCCTTGGGGCACGCCTATGACCGGTGGAGACAAACAGCCCGATTCTATCTACCTTTCTTTTTTGCTGCCTCAAAGCCTTCTGAGAAGAGCAGCAGGATGTAAATTATTAAATTATGATGCCTGGTGTCCTATCACTAACAAGCAGTCTATAATCTCTGACACAGGAGAAAGGGAACAAAGGACAGAATTTGTGATGAATCCATAAAACTGGACCCCACGCTGTCACTCCGATCCTACAGCTGCCTCTCAAATATCCCCACAGTCAGATAAACCTCCCTCCCTTGCTTCCTGCCTATCCAAAGACTAGGGATGTAGAGGAGAGGCAAGCACAAGGAAAAGGAAGCAAAGCATATGCTTTTCCAAAGCCAAAAGCAGGAATGACCCCAGGCCTCATCCTCCTGGGCTTGTGAAGGAGAGAGAGGCAGAGATCTCGCTCAGAAGGTCCCTCTCAGTTCCCAGAGGTTGAAGGATGGTGCATTTATGACTTTGCAATATTTATGACAGGCCTCTCAATACCCCTGTGTGAGTCTATATTCACATATCCCGTGTACACCTATGGGCCTTCCAAATAGATCTCTCTTGTCGTCACCGTTGCAACCTTGGGCTGACAATACAACAGGACATCGGCTGTCTTTCGAGAGGCGCGTAACAAGGCCACGATGTAGTCACAGGCTGCCCTTCTCTGAAGAACACCTCCATCCACTCGGTGGGCCCTCAGAAACTCCGTCATAATGATGATGATGACAAATGGTGATTTCAAAGCCCTCTCCTGTTTACCGTCTAGAGGCCTCTCAATACCCCTGTGTGAGTCTATATTCACATATCCCGTGTACACCCTCCACCATGGCAAAGACCTAATTTAGACGGAGGCAAATTAGCTCCGTGGGGTGAAATGCATTAACCAAGTCTCCCAAACAGCACAAATCTAATTAACTGAAAATCAAAATTGCAAAGCTGCCGAAAAAGATTTCCA
The DNA here is from genome assembly GCF_004348235.1 of Phoca vitulina. NCBI lineage: Eukaryota > Metazoa > Chordata > Mammalia > Carnivora > Phocidae > Phoca > Phoca vitulina. The sequence continues at coordinate 10,479,200 of NW_022589743.1, read as the reverse complement.
CGGAAGAAGTCTCCTAAGGATTGAAGAAAAGTTGTGGGCCATGTGACCTGCCTAATCCAAGTCTCACCGCTAAACTGGGATAAACGCTGTTTGGGTGTTTGGGTCTGTTTGCTTTTTCACTCATGTTTGTTTTCTCTAGATCACCTTTATCACCAGTGGGCTTTAGAGAGCTTATCTGGTGCATGCAACAGCCATAAAAAGCATCCTTTCCGAGGAGTGGGCTCAGCCTTCAAAAACCTTCAGTGCTATGGGAAATAAGAATACCATTTCCAGAAAACTGGGCTGGGAATTCCTCTTCTACCCACGCACATCTGCCCTACCTCCCCTATTAGAGGCTCATCTCCACACAACCTCCAGGACCCTGAGGTGTTGGAAGCAGTGGAATCCAGTGCCATGCACCCTGGGGCCCCTGTGTCCCCCCATCCCTGACACAGGTAGGTGAGCAGGGCGTGGGGTCTGCCCTTCACTCTTCTGACCTGCCCTCTGCATAAGACAGCAGGACAGTCACTGGGGTAGGATGGGGCTCCCTTTCCCTCCGAAGCCTATGAGTTCCTGCTCTTAGGGAAAGAGAGGACAGGAGCAGTTTCTGTGCCTTCTACCCCACACCACACCCTGCCATTGCTCTCCACTGCCCGCAACAGTGGTTCTCAATCCTGGCGGCAACTAGAAAAAAAATTGGGAGATTTAAAAACAAGCACAAACACAAACACAAGAACATAAAACAAAGCCCAGGCCACACCCCAAGCCAAGTAAATCAGAATACTGGGAGGGAACCACCCCCCGCCCCCACCACCACCACCAGGCGACCAAGGCTGAGAACCACTGTGCTAGACCAGGGTCTAGACCGGGGTTTCTCAAACTTGAACGTGCACCGGAATTTCTTGGAGATCCTGTTGAAATGCAGATGCTGACTGAGCAGGTCTTGGGTGGGGCCTAAGATTCTGCACCTCACAGAGGGCTCCCTGCGGCTGCTGCCGGTTCAGAGACCATTCTCGAGCTGCAAGGCTCTAGAATCAAAGTCTAAACTCTGTGGCTCAAGACACCTACGATCCGACTTCTCTATTTTCCCTTTTCCATCTCTTGCCCCTGCCCAACTCATTTACCCCAAAATGCATACAGCTCCCAAAATACACAGTGCTATTTCTCTCCTTGGTAGCTGTGCACCTGCTACTCCCTTTAGTGGGAAAGCCCTTCTTCCCACAACTACTCCATCTCCTAGAAAACTCCTACCATCTGTTATAGGCTGAATTGTGTTCCCCATCCCCAAAATTCCTAGGTTGAAATCCTAGCCCCGTAGCACCTCAAAATTAACTGTTTAGAGGTGGAGATAGAATCTTTAGAGGTAATTAGGTTAAAATGGGGTCATCGGGGTGGTCCCTAATCAGGATGACTGGCGTCCTTACAAGAGGAAATGTGGACACAGACACACACACAGACATGCGCACGTACAGAGGGAGGACACGGGGAGAAGACTGCCACCTACAAGCCAGAGAGAGTCCTGAATGGACCCTTCCCTCCCGGTCCTCAGGAGGAACCGACCCTACCTACCACACCTTGACCTGGGCTTCTGGCCTCCAGAACTATGAGACAATATAACCTTCTGTTGTGTAAACCACCCAGCGAGCGGTGCTTTGTTACGACAACCCCAGGAAACTAACTCATCTTCTTTCCAGACCCAATACAGGCACTGCCTCCTTTGGGAGGTGGCCCGGACCAGCCCCAGCAGGCCCATCACCATGGCCACCCTTTGTGCCTCCAGGCGCGGCTGCCTGTCCTGCCATCCTGCTCCTCAGACTCCCCACTCCAGGTGAGCTTTCCGGGGGCTGAGACCCTGCCCCCTCCCCGCCCCCGTGCAGGGCTCGGGCACCTCGCACAGCGCAGGGCACAGGGAAGGTGTCCACAGATGTGAACCGGACTGAACTGCAGGACATCAGGCCTCACCTTGCAAGCTGTCTCTTCCCGCCAGGCTCCCCTGCCCGCCAGCATGGGGGGGGCGGGGGGGGGGGGGGCGGGGAGCACCCTGCAGCCTCCCCAGTTCTGGTTTCCCAGTAGGCAGCCAAGAATGATCAGTGTTTTGAGCTGGGTTTTGTTTTTATTGTGTGTGGTTTTTAAGCCACCATATTGAAATGCAAACTGCCAGGTGTTAAAAATGTTGCCCCCAGCCATGAGGGGCAGCTGGTTTCTACAGACTAGCATTTATCACATTTGCAGTAAATACACAAAAGGTCCCAATTCAAAACCAGGAAGAGAAAGTAATTCTTTTGTCAAAAGGCAGTGGTAACTGAACGCTGGGCAGGGAGGGATCTGAGCTGCTGCTTCCCGTCCCGGGGTTATGCAGAGAGAGAGGAGAGCAAAGAACATCAGACAGGCACATTTTAACCATGTGCTCTACGGCCGAGCCCTTGCCTAACCCCACTGCATTTAAACTTCACCCCCGTCCGAGAGCAGGGCTGGCGCGTCACAAAAGGGACGTCCACCTTTTGCAAAAGGGAACTCTTACCCCTTCTTACACAGCTAAGATGGTGGCCTGAAAACCTGTGCCTGAAAGGAGGATCCAAAACAGGTCCATTAATTCGCACGAATATAAAATACCGAAACCCTTCCTGTTCAAAGAGCAGAGAGGAGAGTCGAGTTAAAAGTTACAGTGCCCTCCACACTGGTAAGGAACAGGCCAAGCACCTTCCTAGAATTTTTGTTTTTCCTTTTCACACAGAACCTGAAATATGAAAGGGTCACTTTTTATTTGGGGTCGATTTATACTCCAAAGACTGCAGGGTTTGCTCTTTTGAAGGTTACGAGGCTGGCCAGCCTTGAAACTCCAGCACAGCGTTTCATCCCTGGGCTGGCGCCTCCCTTTCCAGCTGGGCCCCCGGGGAGCCTGCGGCCTTGAATCCAGAGGTCTGTGCCCACCCGGAGTCCCCCAGACTCCACCAGAGCAGGTTTCCTCCACTTGCTCCTTTGAAAACAAGAGATTTGGGCAGAGAACATAGAGGGTAGGCAGGAAATGCTACCCAACCCGACACAGGCTTCAGATTTAAGGCACTTTCCTTCTTGTGAAGTTGCCTTCAGGCACAAATAAACCATAAATGAATGTAGTTGAGTTCCCCCAGTCCTGGCGCTCTCCGTGACTCTGACAGCAAAGCCAGGGGCCCCCAGCAGCAGCTCCCCAACACGGCTGAGGGTGCGGCTCCTCCCACCGTGCTCTGCTCCCACCTGAACTCAACAGTGGCCCTTCCAGATGTGAGCATGGCAGCTCGTCTCTCGAGAGAGCAGATGTCAAAGATACCACCATGGCTTGAATTTTTTTTTTTTTCTTAAAGATTTTATTTTATTTATTTGACAGAGAGAGCACACCTAGGCAGAGTGGTAGGCAAAGGGAGAGGGAGAGCAGGCTCCCCCTGGGGCAGGGAGCCCAATGCGGGGCTCGATCCCAGGACTCTGGGATCATGACCTGAGCCGAAGGCAGACGCTTAACCAACTGAGCCACCCAGGCGCCCTATGGCTTGAATTCTCTCCTCCAGCTTTCCCATCTCTCTTGAGCCAAGGGCATCATACCACCAATCCTCAGTATGTCGGACCTCCTAGAACCTCCTAGAACCTCCTAGAACCCAAGTGCAGGGTCTCTTACCGCACATGGAACTGCTATAATTTCCATCTTTTCTCTCTTTATCCTTTGCAAGATGGGATTTCAAAATCCAGGGAAACCTGCTCCTTAGCAAAGAAGCATGTCCATCCCTGAGCTATTCAAGCTACTCTCTAAGCCCCCCTTTATCATGTGCTAAGGGGGGACCACAGACATGATGCTTCGTACACACCCCCAACTGGTCTCAATGGCCAAAACTCTCCTCACCTCAGTGAGCACCAGGGGAATGGACCCGCAAGCCCGATTTTCTGCAGACCACCACCCAGCACGACAATAGCAGGAGTCCTACCAAGGGCCACTCCTGACCGAGCATCTACTGTGTTCTGGGCACTGCAGGAATTTGACTTGTGTTACACAGAAACTCATGGAACCCTCACGGCATTGAGAGGCAGGCATCACCATTCCACTCGATAAAGCTAGCTATTAGTTTTATTCTTATTTTCTTTTTTTGCCTTAATGTTATTCCTTTTATATTGAGAAGAAAACTAAAGTAGAGAAAGAACAAGCAACTTGCCCAGGGTCCCCAGAGAGTGAAGCAGCAGAAAAGGGATTTGAACTCAGCCCTGTCTGACACCAAAGCTCCCCTCTTCAGCAGCGCCCCCAAAGCTTCTGGGCCTCTCCTTGTCCGCCCTTGATCTGCACAGGACCGGGGTGGGGGAGAGAGGCAGGTGGGGTACTCACTAACAGCCACCACTGCCCTGCTGGGTAAACTGAGGCCTTGCGAAGAAGCAGAGTGCCCCTCATCCTCACTTGGAGGGAGAAGACCAGTCCCTTCGAGTGCCTCAAATACAAGAGGCCAGGGTCTGCGAGGCCACGCCTCTCTGCTGAGCTCGGCTCTCGGGCCTGCGGTGGGCAGCCTGCAGGTGCTCGGCTCCAGGCCCACCCAGGATGAGGAGCCGAGCGACACCCGCCCCCCAGCCGCCCACGCTGCCGATCGGCAGGGTGCAGCCCGCAGCATGTGATGGGTAGTCCACAGTGCCGAAGCGGGATGCAGGTCCGGGCAGGCCTGCCAGGCCAGGAAGGAGGACAGAAGCAGGGCCATAGGGGGGCTGACAAGCCCTTTCCCACCCCGACTTCCAGGCCAGTGCCGGCTGCACCCACCCACCCACACACACACACACACACACACCCACGCTAGCGCACTCACTCACCGAAGCCCACGGCCCCTCCCTCCTCCCTGCCCCCGTCACCACGTGCGCCAGGAGAGAGGCTGACGCCAGTGGACAGACACTGCCCACCTGTGTCTCACGGCAGGCCCAGGCTCTTCCCGAGTCTATTGATTACTAATAGCACTTTACTCTGGCCTCAAGAACCCTTCTGCCACCGAGTCGTGACTTCCTCCTCCAGCCTGGCTGCCCTCCAGCGAGCCTCCCCTTCCCCAACTGCTCCTTCCTGAGCGGCTCGGATCTCAGGGAACTGACACGTGACCATCTGGAGCCGACACCTGCTTTTCTGAAAAGGAATTCCCCTCAAGGACGATCAAGTCACAGAGACTAAATCCACTTTTATATGTGCAAATATTTCCTGATGCGTATGGCATACACCTTTGCAATACCACATGTGCGCACACATACACACACACACACGCACAGATTCATGCTTTATTATATAGTTTTCCCCCTGGTAAGGACTTATAATGAGTGGCCAAGAGAGGTTGGAAGGCACTTCTTCTGCAAGCCCATCCTGGAAGCTGACCAGTGGCAGAGGGGAAGGGAGCTATCAGAAGGCCTAAAGCAATTTCCGAATAAACTGGCACCAGGAGGGCAAGATCCAAGTAACAGGAGGAGCCTGCTCTGAACACAGCTTCCACCTCGTAGAAAAGAGAGAAGCACTGACAAGTTCCTTAGCCCCCAACTTGAGGCTAAAATTCCCTGTGACGATTAAGCCCAGCAGGACAGATGATCTATAGACTTGCTTATGTTCAAAGAGTCTCTGTGCAGTACATTTTAACTTATTAAAGAGCATTAACGTTTCTTTTCAAAGGCTTTCTCCAGTCCACAGACAAGCTGGGGTAGCATTCCCCAGAAGTATCACACAGGCTCCCAGCCGAGGACGCGCTGTCCCCACGCTGTGACAAACATACAGGCCACCCTCAGTTTGGGAAACCTGCCAGGTGCTAGCAGGTGACCTTGGACAAGTCACTTACCCCAGCACTATGCTTCAGTTTCTTCATCATGAACAGGGGGCAATTAAAACTGCTTCCTCGGATTTAAACAGATGAAAGAGCTTGGTACTCAGAAGGGAACCAGCACTTAGGACCCTCTATTGTGTGCTAGGAAGCTTATATTCATCATCTCACTGACATGAATCCTTGAAACGACCTTGGAAGATAACAGTGGGCGGCGGTGACGGTGGTGGTGGTGGTAACAGGAGTAGCTATTACTCTTTGGTGTCCTCTGGCTTACAACACCTACATGGCAGACACATCATCTCGTCTCATCCTTACAACCACGTGGGGGACAGATATTATTCCCCCTCGGTTACAAATCAGGAACCAGGGATCCAACAGCTAATACGCGGTAAAGCCAGGACTGCAACTCAGGTCTGTGTGACCACAAAGAGGCAAAGTTCCACTGCCTCTCAGGGCATGCAGATGCCTTCACTCGCCCTTCATGTATCTACTAACCAGCTTCCATGGGTCAGGCTCTAGGTGAGGCACCTGAAGTGGAGCAGTGAACAACACAGACACTGTCCTTGCTCTCACGTAGCTTATGGTCCAACAGGGAGAAAAAGACAATTAAACAAGCAATTACTGTGACGGGATGGATTAGTCAGGGGTCTCCAGAGAAACAGAACCCACAGGAGATTATATTATATTATATTTTATCATATTATATCATATCATATCATATGTCATACCACATATTATATTATATATTATGAGAAGCAGGTATTTATTTCAAGGAATTGGCTCGGTTATGGGAGCAGTCAAGTCTGAAAGTCATGACAGGCCAGCAGGATGGAAAAGTCACAGAGGGTTTTTCTAAGATGTATTCTGAGAGGCAGAATTGCTTCTTCCTCCAGAAACGTCAGTCTTTGCTCTTAAGGTCTTCAACTGATTAGATGAGGCCCACCCACACGATTGAGGGTAATCTGCTTCACTGAAAATCAACTGATTAAAAATGTTAACCACATCTGGGGCACCTGGGTGACTCAGTCGGTTACACATCTGACTTTGGCTCAGGTCATGATCTCAGGGTCCTGGAATCAAGCCCTGCATCGGGCTCTGCACTCAGTGGGGGAGTCTGCTTCTCCCTCTCCCTCTCCCTTTACCCCACCCCCTGCTCATGCTCGCGCACGTGCTCTCTCTCTCTCAAATAAATAAAGTCTTAAAAGAAAGTGTAACCACATCTACAAAATCCTTCACAGCAGTATCTAGACCAGTGGTTTGACCAAACGACTGTGCACCATGGCCACTAACCATCCAGTGGTATATGGAGTGTTAAGGAAACACAGAGAAGAAACCTGGGGATTTAGGGGAAAATGCTGGAAAGCCTAACGGATACACAGGCATCAGAGGTCAAAATGTTTTCAAAACTCATGGAAATGTACTCATCAAAGAACAAGTCCTCATATCATTGTACGAGGGACACCCGGGCTACAAGACCCCAGCGAATCCTTCTGAGAACCAAAAAATTACTTAGTCCAACACTTTGCTTTTTAACATGATAGGGGAGGAATACTTACACCATAGTCTCACAATAAGTGTTGTGTACACCAAGGAATATGGAGCCTAGCAGCAGAGTGTTTGAACAGTGACAAGCAAAGAAGAGGGGCATGTATGTGCGTCTATCAACAGGCGCCCCCCGTTCCTGGGGATGGGAGGGCTCAGCAGAACCTCCCTCTCGCCCATCCACTTAGGGCAAACAGCAGCATCCCACTCGACCCTTCCAACCTCATCCTCCTCTGAGCAACCGCAGACCCGAGACCAGCACTCTAGGACCCACCGCTGAGGAGTGGGAGAACAACAGGGCGGGGGAGGATGTCCCCAAAGGAGACAAGAAGCGGACGAGACCCCATCTGGTTACTCAGTCACGGTAAGGTCATCTGTTCGGTGAAACTGCAGATGAGTCTCACTTTTTAACAAGCAGATCTCAGTGGGACCCTCTCCCTCTCATTAGCAGGCAGGAAAGGTACTTCTCTACAGGCAGCAGTGAACTCCAAGCCCCAGAAGGCCTGCGGGTGGTAGGGACAAGCAGACTCAAAACACGAGAGGCAGCCAGGTCGCCGCATAAGCTCTTCCTCGTCCAGTGGAGGGATGGGTGGGGCCTGGCGGACGGCAGGTGCCGGGCCTCTCTCCACGGGGATGGACAGAAGGCAAGGCCCATGTCTTGTTGGTGTCACTCACACGGCCAACATTTAATAAATATCTGTGAATGAAGGAGTGTATCTAAACCTTAATACACTATTGGTATCGTATCCTCTTCAGAGAGAGAGCAGATGTTTGGAAATGCCTTTCCAGTCGGAAGCGACAGTTCATGCAGAGCCTTTCACGCGACCGTGTGGGTCGTGCTCCCTGTTTATAAAGAGCTAGAAGAAGGGGATCAAGGGAAGGCCAACTAAATGGTGGAAAAGAAACAGAACACACAAGCCTGGCCTCCACAGAGCCGCGGCTCTGATTTTATTAGCAAGGGAGTCTTAACCTGTGCGTCCGATGCCACCTCTGGAAAATGGGCCCGAGAGCCAGCTTTAACGCCCGCGGGCTGACTCTCCCCTTGCGCCCGAGCCTGTACTCTCCCCGAGGAGGGCCTGCCGTCTGAGGCGGGCAGCCAGCCACCCCCAACCTTGTCAGCACCCACGCACCGCGATCAGCGTGTGTCTGACGACATTAGCCAAGTCCCCGGCCTGGGCAGCTGAGGCGGATTCTTTTCCCAGAAGATTAATTTATTAATTCTTCCTGAAAGCTGTTTGTTTGGGAGAAGAATGCGCCACCAGCTCCAGGTGAGCGGGTGTTGCTAAGGAAAAAAAAGCCCAGAAAACAAAGGCACTCCTACCCTCATCCTCAACGCCCCAGGCCACAGAGACACCTGCTTTCTCTGAGACCCTGGCGCAACGGCTCACCCTCCTGCACGCTGAGCCATGACAAGGCTCGCCGGACACACGCAAGGTCCCTTCGGGGACCCCCTATGGGATTCTGCACCACCGAACCCCACACATCCCAGCCCTGAATCCTAACTGAGGGCACCTTTCCCAGAGGCCAAGGCAACTTAGGGCTCTTCTCAAGCATTCTGTTTGCCCATTAAGAACACGGTCCTGCCTGGAATCGCCTCCCCACAGGGTCTGTCCTTCCCCATCAGACCGGAAGCTCCCCAGGGGCAAAGACCTGGCCTGTCTAGTTCTGCTGCATACCCAAAGCCCGACAAAACATCGGGCTCACAGTAGGTGCTCAATACATGTTTGTTACACTGAATTGGGCTCCCCAAGGATAGGACCCTGTATGCAAAGCCCTCTGTGTGGGGGCCTCTTATGGTTCTCAGTGCTTGTGTATACAACCATTTTCCTTAGGAGAGGGTCCAAAGGTTTCACCAGAGGCTCACAGATCACCTAACCAAAAAGAGCCTAAGACTGCTGACAAAGGGTGAGCCCCAGGGCAGGAGCTGTGGGTGAATTCCTATAGGTTCCCCTTTGTCTTAGCAGTCAAGGAGTCCTTCATGGCCTCTTCCCTTCGTATGAAGCTCCCCCTCCCTCCCGACAACCTTCCCTCCTCCACATAATTCAGATCCTCAGGTGCCCCAGGAGCTCCCTGGAGACCCTCTCCTCTGAGAGGTTCTCCCAAAAGCCCCCAACGAGACCCTGCACTCTTGTCCGCTTGCATTGGCAGTGACCCGGGCACCACCTTGCATGACACCCATTGCCCCACTGGGAAACTATCGCTGACATCCTGGGTATGTACATTCCAGGATCCCACAACAGTGTGTAAGCTTCTTCAAGACAGAACTAGGATCTTCCTCCTTCAAGTGCCCATCACACCAGGAACTCAATAACTCAGCGTGCTGACAGGCATTCTGAGCAGTGTCATAAAGAACAGGCTGCCAAGTCCAGGTTCATTTTAGTTAAGTCTTGTTCTTATACGATAATAATGCAAGAGCTTCTAAAACATTCACTAGGGCACCTGGATGGCTCAGTTGGTTAAGCCACTGCCTTCGGCTCAGGTCATGATCCTGGAGTCCCAGGATCGAGTCCCGCATCGGGCTCCCTGCTCAGCAGGGAGTCTGCTTCTCCCTCTGACCCTCTCCCCTCTCATGTGCTCTCTCTCTATCTCATTCTCTCTCTCAAATAAATAAATAAAATCTTAAAAAATAATAAAAATAAAAATAAAACATTCACTAGCCTTCACACAAAATCTAGTAATGTGATTTTTCCCGGTTCCCTCCCAGACCTTGTCCACAGCACAGGTAAGATTTATAAACATAGCTGTGTTCATAATATAAACACAGTGTTAGCCTCTGATAGTCCCCCCGCCCTTAGCACTATGTCTCTCAACAGGCTTTCACTTGGGACTGGAAGCCTCTATTTTGCCCTGCAATTCTCCTCATGGGGTTACTAGAACAACCAACCCAGCATATGTTGAGTTGTGCAATTCCATTCTTTCATAACAGAACATTTTTTTTCCATAGGCAGCTTCTCTTCCCCAGGTGTTAAAGCAGATTTTCTTTCTCATTTTCCAGAACATCAAAGGTCTATTTTCACATGAAAGCACTCATTTGAACATGTAGTAAAACAGACTACCCTCCCCCAGAAGCCTCACCCATGGCAAGACCCTCCCTGGCCAACAGGTCCCTGGTGCCCATTTGGGAACCACCCCATGAAGACCCAACTCCTGTACCCCAACAATCCTGCCCAACCCTTCATGGACCCATGGACCTCTGACCCTCCCCCTCGCCTCCCCACCCCCCAGGGGAGTCTGGTCCCTTTTCTCTCTTCTATTCACATACAAGTGCGTGACTTCTCCCTCTCTCATCTCCCTCACTCGAGAGCAAGCCAGTCACTACCATTGTCCCTGATGTTTGCCTGGGACTATCCCCCAGGGCCTCCTGAAAGCCACTCCCTTGCCCAGGATCTGCTGCCACCAAACACCCCAGGGACTCTGCCTGGACTCTCCTTTATTTGCCAATTTACATGAAAAGGAACAACATGCTCCCATCAGATAAGGAAAAGGCTGCCTTGCTGTCATTCAGGAGCTTTTCATAAAATAAAAGGGTCAACAAGACCGGGCATCCACTGAGTTCCCCAAACATAATACACAGAACCCAAGAGAAGCGTCACGAGCTAACAGATGCTCCCCAAATTCTCCCACTAAATGCAATGAATCCATCTGATTCTGTCCCCAAGGCAGGAAAACAGCATTAGGGAAGATGAGTGCTACCAAAGCAGCCGGGTTTTGTAGCGCTGAATAAGAAGCATGTTTTAGTGTCCCCGTTCCTTTCCCTAAGAAAACAAGCATGCCGTTCGACCTCATTATCGACTGGAGAAATGCAAATTAAAACCACAACGAGATACCACAAGATTGGCAAAAATTTAGAAGTCTGATAATACCAACTGTTGGTGAGAATACGGAGCAATGACAGTGATATGATGCTGCCAAAGGGGGAGGGGGAAACGCCTGGGTGGCTCAGTCGGTTCAGCATCTGCCTTCGGCTCAGGTCATCATCCCGGGGTCTTGGGATCGAGCCCCGCATCGGGCTCCCTGCTCCGCGGGAAGCCTGCCTCTCCCTCTCCCTCTGCCTCCCCCCACCGCTCGTGCTCACGCTCTCTCAAATAAATAAATAAAATCTTAAAAACAAAACAATGCTGCCAAAGGGGGATCTTTAGAACATGATTTCTAGTAAACTACAGTCATACATACCCCAAGTCAGCAGCCCCACTCCTACACGTGTATTCTGGGGAACTGTGGCATACATACACCGAAAGATGTGTGCAAGCATATGCACAGCAACACCGAGTGAACAAAAAAACACCACCTAGAATTCAAATGTCCATTCAAAAGGGAGAAGATAAAATAAAAAAAAAAAAAAAAAAAGGGAGAAGAATGATGACCCATGGCTGCAGCGAACCCTATCCAGCACCGAACGCGAATGGACCACAGCTGCATGCGTCAACAGGAATGAAGGCACAGACATCCAGCTGAATAAAACAAAGTATTCTTACAAAGGCAGAAAGCAGGCCCACTTACCCATGGTGGGTGGCCGGGGGCTTACACAGGAGGGGTGTGAACACCTGGAAATATTCCACTTCCCGGCCATGTGGGGAGCATGCGGGTATTTACTGTTGTTCATACTTCACGCATGCATTTCACATGTGTGTATATAAGCAGTATTTTATACGTGGGGGAGAAAAAAAATCAACTACACTCAGGTTAAACGCCTCTTCCTCTCCCTACACCATTTTCCCTCTGGGACCTCTCATTCTCTCTAAAGGAACTGACTTGTTAAGGGCTCTCAGTACTTACTACCACCCTTTTCCCTCGAGTCAAGTCAAAATTCTATCAAGGAGATGCAAAACCAAAAGGGAAATGAATCTATTCATACCGCAAAGCAAAATCTACTCTAGAAAAATCTCTGCATCCACAGCGCATTGCTAACAGGGGTCCTATCAGCATGGACAGTGCTCCTGCGATTTCTCCTCCCAAGGATTCCCGCCCCTGGGCCGCTCCACGCTGCCATGCCTCTTCCAGAGAAGAACCAGGACTTCCCAAGACTTCTTAGGACCCAGCAGGACAGAGTTGGACTCCGTCTCCCGCTCCACGAGCACGACATCTTGCAGGCAGTTCCCAGAGCCTCCTTCAACAAGCTTCTCTCATGGAGCATTGCCAGTGGAAATAGGCTCCCTCACCAAGAAACTCTTCAAAGGGCTCACCCTCTTAACACCAACAAATTCCTAGTCGTTTTCTGCTCATTCACCCTTCAATCTGGCAAAACCTTCTTTGTATCACTATTGTCCCCTCTGCTCTGGGACGCCCCAAAAGCTACCGGTGGCCAAATGTCCATCCCTTGTACCTCTAGTCATCTTCTCACACTGCCAAGAATCAACCCCTACTCTCCCGCCACCCATGACGCAAGAGATCCGGGATTTGGTGTGTGCCCTTCCCTTTCCCAAATCAACCTCCCACCACCTGTCACAGTTCTAGCTCCTGAAATTCTAATGCTGTATCTGTTCCAGGAAGCTGATCCCAGATACTGAGCAGATAAATACGCCTCTCTCCCAGTGAAAACAAGGCTGTATCGTAAACCACTCCCACATCTACCTGCACCTTCTCATCAGAGCACACACACCTACTATGTGTTCTCAATCAAGTCACCTGATCAAATATAATAACAATAACAATAATAATACATACCTGCCGCATGTTTACAGCGAGCCTAGCAACGGCGCTCTTCAAAATGGCAGTACACCGAAAAGGGGGAGACAGGGTGCCCAAATGCACAGGGATTTTGTTAACTGAAAAAAGACTGCAAAGTGATATGTATAACAGGATCTCATATTTGGAAACCATAATATATATTCATAGTTTACACGGGAAAAAAAAGTTATGAGAGAATGTATTCTAATTCATTAACAGCGCTAGAGAGGGGAGGGAGCCCCATGGGAAACTTTTACTTTGGATGCTATAAATTCTCTAATGTTTAATTTTTTATAATGAAGATGCATTACTTATGTAGAAGAACTTTTAAAAATAAATTTTAAAAGAAAAAGAACAAGACAGAATTCCAACTCTCAGGAAGCTTCCAATCTGGCTGCTAAAGTCAAAGTTAACACGTGGGGGGGGGGAAGTAAACGAGACAAGATAAACAATCCAATCACAGGATCTCTCCAGGAGAAGGACGGGGCATCACAGAATAACAGCTGTCCATGTCAGGCAATGAATACCCATGGAATGAGAAGGACAGGTCAGCTGGCCACAAGTTTTCAGAAGGGCGTGCAGGCAGGGAGGGATCTGCCATGGGGTCCGATGGAGAAAGGTGGGGATGAGTGGCATGGAAAGGGGGACAAGCCAGGAGTGAGGGGCTCCCTGGGGACCTTCGGGTCTTCGTTCGCCAGTTTCCAAAACAGTAATGGAATAACTTGCCCTCCCTCCAGGCAGATGATATCTGAATGCATGCGAGACAAATATAATCCCAACCAAGCCAAAAGGAATACCCCCAATATCCCTTCTCTTTAGAACTTATTATTCTGAAATAATTTTAGAGTGACAGAAGAAATGAGAAGATAGACTGTTCCCCCATATCCTTCACCCAGCTCCCCCTAACGTTACTATCTTACATTAACCATGATACCTCTATCAAACTAAGAAATTAACTTTGATTCAGTACTATTGACTACAAACATTTTTTGGATTTCACCAGTTTTTCCACTGATATCCTTTTTCTGGTCCAGGATCCAATCTAGGATACCACGTTGCATTGACTATGACTCATTTTCAAACAAGCAAACGTTTTATGATTATTTATTCTCTCTTGGTAAGAAAATGTCCTCGCACTCAGGGCAAAGACTTAGCCCTTCTCCTCACCATCAAAGAAAGCAATCTTTGACACAATCTGCCAACCTCCAAAGGGAACAGAATTTGATCTACAGTGAGACTAAAACCCAGACAATGACCAAACCTCTTCACCCTCCATAAGCAGCCACAACCCTGCCTCTCTCCACGGCAACTAACTGGTATTTAAAAGTAATTTATGTTAATTGCAATCGGGCATATATGAACATTACAAAGCAAGCTGGCTTCAAACAAAAGGGCTCAAGAGAGGAGTCTAACAAAAAATTAATTTTGTAAAAGACCTATTTCTTATTCCAACTTGTTTTTAAATATATGTTCTGAGTCACACACCATTAACTGTCTCAATTTATTAATAATCTCAGGGCAACCGACTATCTCAGATCATGCAAAGATGAAATCTTGCATAAAAAAGAAAATGAAATATCTACACACAAACATTAAGCAGGTAGTCAGCTGTGATGACCAGAAAGGATGAATTTTTTTTTTTTTTTAACCAGAATTTGCGGTAGGGCAAAAAGAGGAAGGTACATGAACTGGTAACTCAAACTTTGAAAATTTTTCTCCTCTGAGCAGATTATTTTAGAAGCAACTGGTTCAAAGAAAGTTCTTTGGAATTCTGTCTTCCTCTCCCCATAAGAGAGGTTTGTGATGGGAAAAGGCCCCCATATTCTCAAAGACCCTTCTTTTAGCTGAGGAAATGACAGTGCTGTTTTGGCATTTTAAAGCAAGAACAAATACTTTAGCTATAAAATCCACTTTGTAGATTGAATCAGCAAGACAGCTGTTTATACAGAAACCCTTTCCTCTCTCCCTCCGAGCCCCTTAGTGATTCATATCAGTAATAAAACACTGGCCGGAACAAAGAAAAACAGAGTTTGAAAAAGAGAGAGAGGCACCCAGCATCAGAATACCAACTTAGCCCCTTTCCCTCTGAATGATGCCTTCGCAACCTACCCCACTTGTAAAACAGACAAACAAACAGAATCTCCCCAAAGCAGACCAACTTTTTGTTGCAGAGCCAGAAACCGGGTTCTTATTTGTGTAAAACGCCCAGTGGGTGTGATACAATTCATCTTTGATATGCCTTAGGCTTTGAAGTCCGCTCTCTTTCTAGCCCCAGGGAACCTGGATGAGTCATCGGCACCCTTCTCTCTCCCTTCCTCTCTCACCAGGAGCAGGACTACCAGATTAATTCCCCCAGTGATGCAGGCTCCAGGAGGGAAGGAGGACAGGAAGGCACATGACCATCCATCATGGGAAACAAAACCCCAAGAACCCTGTTTGCCCTGGAGGGTGAGCATTTCCCCCACTGTGATTCTTTCCTGTTCCCTCCCCAAGGCCCAAGTCAAATGTCACTTCCTCTGTGAAGCCTTCCCCCACTCTCCCCAACACGGACTCCCCCCTCAGAGGGCCTCTAACACCTGTTGATTTAGCACCGACGCCTGTTGGTGACCCGCCCTCCCGAACAGACTGCACCCTCCAGAGCGGAGGAGGCCCCCTTCCCCATCTCTGTAACCCTCGCACCATGCCCTGCACCCAGCCCAGAGCAGGGGATCAACAAATGTTTGTTCAGTGAATGAACACAACTCAACTACCCCCAGAAACCACATTACTCAATGCTAATCACCACTCGCTGCATGAATAATGAATGAAGAAATGAACCAACAAGTATCTCCTTGTTAGCTAAGTTGCCAAGTCCTCCGGGAGCACAAAGGACGGATCCACTGGCTTGTGGCTGTGATCTGAAGGTTCAAAGACAAGACGACTCCGTCTTGAAGGGGTGTGCGAGAGGCAGCGGGGAGGCGAGCCAACCGCCCCCCCCCGCCCCGTCCTCCACCTGCAGGTGGCAGTGCCCTGAGACTTCACCAGCCAAGTTCACTGCCCTGCGGCAAGCAGCCCCCTGGGGCTGGGCTTTGTGTGGCACACTCAGGAGAACCAACCAAGTCACCCAAGGACAAACTCAACTTGGTGTTCTCCCACGATACCCACCCCGATGGGGCCACGCCTCGACTCGCTCATCTGCCACAGCCCTCCTGCACCTGCCGGTACTTAAACCCCCAAGCCAGATGCTCAAACAGCACCCAACCGGAGTGCTGTATCAGAGCAAACAGCCAGGCAAGATTTATGATAATGGGAGCACCGGATCTCTTCCCACTCACTGGAATAAAAAGGTCAGACGAATATTCGATTTGGTGCTGATCAGAGCTGGATGCTCCCAAGTCTGGGATTCATTCTACCCGTCAAAAATAAACAAGCCCGCCTCGGGAAAGCCTTCATTTGGGTCATCTGTAGGGCCTGGCTCCTCCCTAATCCCACAGCCCTGGGGAGAGGCAGAACCAGAGATGCACAAACACACTAGACAGAGACACAGGCACTTTGTTCAGTTTCTCTGAACGATCCTCAAAAGAGGTCAATATGGATCACCATCTATGACATCTGACATCCGAATTCCTTTAAAAAAAGAGTAACAGAAGCGCTAATTATATATTCACAGGATGTGCTATGTACCCAGGAAAAAAGTTACGGTCAGATATTTAGGCCTTTTCTAATTCTGCAAATAATCAAGTAATGGCAAGGTAGAGCCAAGCACTGTCTGGGCCTTGCGGGGGGAGAGGGGGCCGGGGGATCGGGGGCAGGGAGGACTAGAGGTGAGAGGGAGGGCTTCACCGTTGGAGAACTCACAGCAGACCCTCAGGGCACGGAGCCCCGAACTCTGCACGTACCTCTTGGTGGTTCCATACTCCACGCCAGAAGTGGGACATGTCACATGAAGGTCCCTCCAACAGTAAGGGCCCTGATCTCTCTCTCCCCATCCTCAGCTGCGCCCCAGTCTCCAGAGCAAATACCACTCCAGATTCACCCAGGAGCGGCTGTGAAAACCACTGGCACTCAAGACCGCTGACCAAGTAGATGGACCTTTTTTTTTTAAACCTTCTTGAACAAGCAGTAAATTGCTCAAACGTCTTCAGTTTTGCAATAGAGGCCCTCCACAGAGAAAACAAAATCTTATGTTTTGGTTTGAAAGATTGGCTCATTGCTCAAAAGGATCTTATTCTAAAACCTCTGGTATCAGGAATAATGATCTCTCCTTCACTTCGCTTGTTCCGGAAGTCAAGGTTTTTCTATAATGGGTTTTCTTAAAGTGGGGCACCCCTGTGAGAGGGAAGGTCCTTTCTCAGTTTTGGGGTACACGGGCCCTTCCTCCAGCTCCCTAAAGTCTGAAAGCCCCTAAGATAATTCAGAGAACGGTGGCAGGAACTCTTCCATCCTTTCTGGCCCCAAACACTCTTTATGGAATAACTCATTTGATCCCAAGGGAACCTTGGAGCCTCCTCTCCAGGTGACATCTCTGAGGGCCCTGGTTACAGTCCCAGACACCAGGGACCTCAGCAGCTGGAGATCCCAGGGGAGGGCCCCCCATCTCTGGTTCTAACAAGCTCCCAGGGGAAGCTCTTACAGCAGCATGGGCTCAGCGCCGTTTCATCCTCTCTCCAGGTACTTCCATCCCACACACCTGCAGTCACCAGGCCTCAGGCACATGGGGGGTCCTAGCCCTCACCCCGTTTTCATACTTACTGGCTCCGGCTCTTGTGCAGGCCCTGCCCTCTTAGCTAAGTGGTCTCCCTCGATCCCCACAACGCTGCCAAGAACTTTCTTTCTAAGACGTGAATTTGGTCCTGCTGGTGCTCACAAACCGTAATTCCAGAACTGCCTTCAGGTACAGGCTCTGTATCTTGGGTGGAAACACAAAATCTTCCCTGCTCTTGCCTCTAAACCGCCGTCTAGCCTCCTCTCCCACCCCCCTGACCCCACCAACCTCCAGCCCCCTTCCGCCCCAGGCCGCTGTCCCACTTCTCTGGCCTGCACTCACGGTACCCCCAAAGGTCTTCCCAGCCCCCAGTTGTTCCCCACAAATGCACCTTCCCCATGACTTCATCCCCTCCCCTATTCTCCTGCCTCTGCCTTGATGACAGCAATCTCCACCCTTGAGGAGGGGGGCTGCTCTGCCTCTGTTTACAGCCCCGTCTCCCCATCTCTAGCACAATGCTCAGCCCGTGGTGGGAGGAAGGGGAGGTCAGTGCGTGAATGTACTCACCCTCTCTTGTCGGTTAGTTAGAATGGGATGCTAATGAGACCATGGTCATGAGTTCCATACCCCTTGGCAGCCTTGCCCTTCACTTGCAAAAGGCCTGTTCCGTGGCTAGCCACCTGACTGCTGGTCACAAGAGGGGCGAGGCCAGAGTGCACACATAGCTCCACACAACCCTGTCCGAGTGCAGGGAAAACAACTCCAGCATACGCCCTGCTGAGGACGGGTCAGGCGTGTCACCTCCGCACACAAGAAAAAGCAGCAAAGGGAACCCATCTTTCCGCAGCCTGTGACGGTACTAAGCAGCATGGTTAGCTGTTATTTCAATAAGCCTTATTAAGACCCAATTTTCTTGGGTCTTCTTTCAGATTCTGCAGCATTAAAAGCCTCGCTGCTTAATTACATTAGGAGCACCTGTATATATTATGTGCAATAAATCAACTTTAATTTACCACCACACAAGGCTATTCATCTTCTCCGGGTTATTTATTGCTCAGTATTATTGGTGCTGAATTGTATCCTCTCCACTGTAAGAACGAATAGTTGGGGTAAGAAAAGCCAAAGCTGTATTTCAGAATGCTCCGGGATTCTGATCACACATGTACCCAGCAAAAAGGAAAGAAAGAAACATATAAGCGAGTCTTGGCAATCTGCTCCTTGCTATTTTCCTAAAACACTCCCCAAACATTTTGATGTTTTCTTTTACACGCGTGCACACACACACACACCAGCTCCCCACTGAAACAACACAACCTGCAACACAGGCCCGCTGTTCTCGCCGGCAAAGTGCAAGCCGGCTGTGGGACGCCAGCCTCGCCAGAGCCGGGGACTTGCCACGGGCCAGGGCAGCCGGTCCTCGCTGGCCCCACGCTGCCGGGGCCGGCCCAGCGCTCCGACGGCACAGGCGGGACCCGGCCAGGGCGGAAGCGGGCAGCTTGCAACCATCCACACCCATCACGCCCGGCAGGGCCCGCATCCGGCAGCCTGTGTCCGGCCCATCGGAGGTGAAGAAGGGTGCCGTCATGACTTGGGGGAGCCTCATTCCTTGAGCATCTGAGAAATGCTGCCCTTCTAGAGTCGCAAAGTGCTCTGCAGGGCCCCGCATCTGAGGCGTTAAGTGCAGATTCCTGGGCCCCTCCGTTGAGACCCCGATTTCCACACGTCCAGGGAAGAGCCTGGGTGATTTTTCCACAGAGTGCCATGTAAGAACCACTGTCGTAAAACCAGGGAAGCAAAGCTAACCGTCCATTCCAGAATAACATAACTACTAACAACATAACGAAGAGGGACTTCCTTACTCCCCGCCAGGCTCTAGATTCGGACCTTTACTTCCGTTAATTCTTCGAAACCACCCAAAGTTGGTACTATGATCCTCACCCCATTTTATACAGATGAGGAAACTGAGGCACAGAGGGATTAAATAACTTGCCCAACGTCCCATCTTTATACCTGGCCGGGCAGTCCAGTCCCTGCACGCGTGCTCTCAGCCACTAGGCTATCCTGCCCCTCGAGCCCAAGTGTCTGTGGTTATAAATAAACGGGAGACAAAAGTCACTGAGACATCATGGGCCCCACCTCCAGCCCATAAAGCCATCTGGTTCCCCCAAGTTTAAGATCTAAAGCTTGCTGGCAACACCTCGGTCCTGTCTCTAAGCTCCCCACCGACCATAAGCCTCTCCCTCACTCGCTTACCAAAACTAGAAAACAAGATCTCCGTACGCTGTGCCGACGGGCTGCCTCCTGACACGGGAGCCAAACCGTTGGAAACTAAACTAACATCACTAAATATTCCCGGCCCTCTCCCCTCTCACCAAGGGAGCCGTGATGGGTTTTATGGCACACAACGGACTTTTTTACAAGCACAGCAACCGCATGCAACTTCCACTGGATAATTTGCCTTTAATCAGGGTCTAGGAAAACCCCTGGCCCACCAATCTCACCAGACAGCCCCTTCCAGGCTCGTCTTAACAGAAGACAGAGAAGGAAGAAAGGGGGAGAGAGGACAGCAGAGTCCTGGCAAGGGGAAACTTTTTTTTTTCCCCAGTTGAATTCATTTCAAATAAAACTCCGTTTTGTGTGCACAGAGAAACCCGTTCCTCTGAGCTCTTCGGAACCCGTGTGTGCAGAGGAGAGGGCTGATCAGACTCAGGAGCCTGCAGCCCCTCTCCTACTAGAGGCCGGGAACACAGGAGCGCCAAGAGCCCCCCGGAGCAGGAGGAAGCTGCCTCTGCGCAGTGCTCCGCCGAGAGGCTGGCCCAGGGAAACGTCCCTCTCCTTGCGCTCTCCCTTGGCCACAAAGAGGACTGTCAGGGGCCATGGCCTGGCCCCGGCGACTTCTCTGGGTGCCTTCCAGCTCTTGAAATCCATGCATATTTCAGGGTCCAGGTTCCAACCCACGCCGGACAGAACCTCAGAACACACACCCATCCTTCCCCTTCCTCCCGTACAGGAGCCACCTGCGAGGCTGCGCCCATGACTCTCAACCAGAGGCGACTGTGCACCCCGGGAGGCATTTTTAATGGTCACAGCCGGAGAGGGGCGCCCCTGGCATCCGGTGCGTAGAAGCCAGGCATGCTGTTAAATATCTTCCCATATGCACAACACCCCCCGTCGCTCCCCTCTCCCCAACCCCAGCAACAGAATTCTCCAGCCCAAAATGTCAACAGTGCCAAGGTCCAGAAACCCTGGGCTAATTACTGACAGTAATTAAATGTTCACACTCACACGGGCTTCCCACAGCCTCTGCCCCTTGCACCACCACCATCTCCACCACCCCCCTAAATCAAGCAGGAGTCAGAGCCCAGCCTGGAGCGACCTGTGACCTGCGTGCGGAGCCCTCGCCTCCCTCGGTCGCTGGAGCAAGGGGAGAGAAGGAGGGTGCCCAGAAGCTGGGACTGTCTCAGACTGACTGGGAGGTGAACCCTCATTTCGGCAGACCTTGAGGGGGTGGGGGTACAGGGAGATTCTGAAGAGAAGAGAGGAGGGAAGAGCTAACCTTCGGGGGCCTGGAAGCCTCAACAGCATGCTGTGGCCCCTCGGTCCAAGTCAGCAGGATGAACCGACTGGTGTGAGTCTGACTCCCGTACAACCTCCTGCCTTTCCCAACAACAGCTGGACCCAGCCCAGTTGAACAACTGGCACTAAGTAAGCACCAACTGAATGCCAGGCATTGTACGAGGTGCTCTCCTGAACGTGTACCTGCCCCCACAGCCACCAAGCAAGTCTTAATATCCTCATTTTACACATGACATACATGTGGCTCAGAGAGGTTATGTAACTTGGCTAGGTCACACAGCCAGAATTCGATCCCAGAACTGTCTTCAAGAACAGGCCCTACCCACCACACCACATCGCCTCTCTTCTCCCACAGAGGGATGGAGAAATAAAGAAAGCGGACGCTCCAAATCCCCTGGACTTCGCTGCTGCTCCTGGTACCACCCTAGGCCTGATCTCCCATAACCAGCCCTACTGCTGCTTCCCAAAGGGGAGAGTCTGACCACCTCCGTCTCGATGATAGGCTCCCTTTAGGAAGATGGCCCAGTGTGACCCTCCAGTCCTTTGACACAAGGCACGATCAGCAGGGGCTCTCTGACCAGACCAGGGGTGAGTGCAGGACTGGTTTCACTCACAGCCCACTAAAACCTACATCCTGCCTCCCTGAGGCAGGGCCTGCAGAGGGAGCCCACCTGACTGCTTCCAACTCACAAAAGGGGGGCCAGGAACTCAGGCTGGCCACAAGTACAACTGGGCAGTTCCAATGAGGCACGGAGAGGGCTTGCTAACGCCCCAGGTAGGAACAGAAAGGCCTCAGAAGCCCGGTGCACCTCTTCTGTGCGCTAAAGCCCCAGCTCCCAACTGACTTTGGACGCCCAAAGCAAAGCAGAACATCAGACACCAGACACAAACCGACCACTACACAATAGAAGCATGGGGCCAACTGAGTCACAAGGGAATCAGCACTCGAGGCGCTGGGACTCAGGATCCAAATTCGGACTGGCCCATCTCCGACGGCGGTCTTCCATCTGAAACCCCCCACCCCCTGACGTGCTCTCCTTCCTACAATTCCCCAGGACTGGCCACGAAGGACTTGTGGAAGAGATGAAAAGTGAACAAATCATATGGTACCCAAACTCAGGCACGAGGGGGTTCCAAACTCACTAGCTTCCAAGACACTCAGGTGACACCCCCCCCGCCCCCAGGGCTGGGTGTTCATGGAGGGAAGCAATCTGTGCTTCCTTTTCTCTGGGCCGCGCCGACTTCCCACATTCATGCTGCAAGGAGGTACTCTTGGGCTCCTCAGGATGCCCAAGGGAAGGGTCTTATTATGATGGTTTAGCCAAGAAAAAAAAAAAAAAAAAAAAAAAAGGAAAGACAAGGGAGAAAAAGAGCTTTCCGAGACCACTAATTTGCAGAGTACCATAGAGACCACGAATATGGAGCAAATGGGGTTGCTTTTTTTTTTTTTTTAATTCCCAATGCCAAGAGAAATGTTGCTTCAAAAATCCCTGCACTGTTTCTCTGCAGGCCGGGCCCTCTCTCGGCCTCCCCTTTGTCCCCGGGCCTCTCGCTGTAACACGCAGGGCCCTGCACTTCCCATGCGCCTAACCCTACCTTGGCATTTTAATGAGCGGCTACTGGTTTCTCCTCCCAAAGCTGCTTGCTTTCTCCTAGAACACAACTTTCCTAATTCTGTGTGTTCACTTAAAAAAAAAAAAGGCAGGTTTACTGCAAGGTCATTTTGCCCTAGGAAAGGAACAAATTAAGTTGAGGCCACAGTGGGCTGGGGAGTCCACTCTCCCTCAGACAAGCGACCTTGGGAAAGGTCACTCACAGCCCCTTGTTCCTGGAACCTGGAGACCAGTGGTGTGGTCACTTCTGAGAGCCCAGCGAGCAACAGTGGCACGCCAAACTCCTTTATGGGGTCCCTCTTAAACACTCCAGAACTCCGTCCGGTTCCCCGCAGAACTCGGAAAACAAAAGTGCTCTCGGCAGGAGGGGGAAGCCAGGACTCGATTATGAGCAATTAGCGAATCAGTGATTCTCAGAGACACTGATGTAGGCCAGCAGTTCTTATTAGCGACCCTCGAGGAACACACAAGGGCACCCAGCTTCGGGAGAGGGGGGCTCAAAAAATCACTGAGACCCACCTTCGGGGTCTTCTCCCTCAGACCCTTAAAGTCTGTGCTAAGCCTTTAAAGAAAAAGCTTTGGTAATTTGTTTCCTTAATGCCAAAAAAACAAGTGAAATTACAGCCACCAGTGCTGTTGGCCAACATGAAATCACGCTCTTAAAATCCTGGACACGGGACAAGGAGTTAGGTATCGGTCAAAAGAGAGAAAGAAAGAAAAGAAAAGGGAGGGAGGGGCCGAGGGAGGGAAGCTAGCTAGCTCAGATGAGCAGCGTGACTCTCTTCTTGCCCTCATCAGGGAAGCAGGGACGGAAAACAGATTGGGTCCCCACTCCCACTGCATCCATCGAGGATGAAAAGGTATTGATTCCTGAGACAAAAAGTATCCTGCAGTATTTTTTTCTTTTATATCACCCCCTCACCCATCCAAACACCTGTTCAGGAAGTCAGAACGACACGGGAGAACGTGCTCGGAGCCTTGCTAACTGACGGCAATGAGAAAAGGAAACACTTCTAAAAATATAACGATGCTTGCTGGGAAAATAGGGTTCCGTGTACACAGAAATTTGCGGGAATACCTCTTTGGGGAGATGTTCCTGTAACTGTTTCTAAACATTCAGTTCTATACCGCAGAAGTCAAACAAGCCCTGAGAACAGAGCAGCTTCCCAGACACAACTGGGGGTGCCCCCTGTCCTCCACAGCCAACTCCCCTTGAAGGTGGCTAAGGGCGCAACAGCTCTGCACCCCCGAACCGTGTGGGACCCGCTCTTCTGTTTTCGGATTTGCAAGTACTAAAGGGAAGCATGGGAGGGGTCAAGGGGAGACTTTTATAAAGGCACAAACCAGCCCCCTACACAGAGCATTGCAAACTTCTTTATTCCTTCAGTTTCAGCCCATTTGTTAATCTATTTACTCTAAGCAGTTGGAAGAAGACAGCAAAAGAAAACAAAACCAGGCTTTCTTCCTAGGAGGGGGAAAACGCGTCTCCTTGAACCCAAAGAACTCTCCCTCGCTGATACTCGCCTCCCCTGCAAGTTTTCTTGCTCCCTAACCTTGAAAACAGAGCGTGTCTACAGCCCTCTGTGCTTGGCTCCAACGACCAAGTTGAGGAATCCTTATCTGAAAGACAAGTCCCAGCTGAGAAATGCAAACCATTTTGTAAAAGTTGGAAAGAAGAAAGTTCTGAGAAACTGAAGCTCATCTGTGCACAGAAACTTCCCTTCCTCCTACGAGGCTTCTAGAAAGGTGAAGGTCAAGGCACATCCAGAAACTGATCACTCCTCAGTGAGGGAGCTTCCATAAATTGTTACCAATTTGCCTCCTCGAGTAAAAAAGGCAGTTTTCATGCTAGCTAAGAGCACAGCGGCCAAAGCCAGCTGAAGCCCTCTTCTGTCCCCCACAGACGCCCCTGAGCTTAGTTTAGGCCTCCCCCGCCCCACGCAGGGGAAGAAGATGGCCCGCGGAGCCCCGTGCCTCTCATCTCTATAGCAACCAGAAACACCCCCAACCAACCGTCCACCACGATAAACAGGAATCCCAAACAAAAACTCTCTCCTTCTCAATAACTGTCTTTTACAATATTCTAATTAAGTGCTTTCTTAAAAAGTTGGGGTCAGCGTGTTTGATGTGTGACTATAGTCAAACCACACCGCCCCATCTCCTCCTCCTTCCAGCCTTACCCTCAGGCACTTAAAGAAAAAAAAAAATTTTTTTTCCAGATTTCCAAGCCAGCTGTGACTGCACAGCTGTAGAGAACAAACCTGTCGGGAGAAACACACACACACACACACACACACACACACCTCTAAGATACATACATAGAGCACACGGGTTTATTTTTTGTTTGGAGTGAGAGACACAGGACTAGCAGCTCTGGGCCTGCAAACGTGGTGGGAGGGCGGGGGAGGCCAGCAAACACGGGCACGAGCCTTAAGGACACTCGCATTAAAGAGAAAACATTCGACAAGGATGAAAAAGACACCGATACTCGGACATTGCTCAAATCCGCGGGCCCCTTTTTAGAATTAAAAAGGAAAATAAAATCTGGGGCCGTGTTGATCCAGAACATCAGAGCAATGGGCTTCCCTGGTGAGAGCCTCCCCTAACATACTTTAATCGCCCGAAGTTGGCTATTTTTGTTGGCACTGGGTCCCTTTAAAGATTGTTTACAAATACTGAGCAATTGATATTTCCTAACTCAAGGGTATCCTGAATAGAAACAGAGTCCTGCTGGGCACAATGGGGATGCTCCCAGTGTGTCCCCACCAACCTGCCACCTCTGCTGGGAGCCTGGGGCACAGGGGGCCCCTGCTCTAGGAAAGCACCCACCCCCCCACCCCCCCACCCCAGCGAGACCACGTTTCCAGGTGGCCACGAGTGTCCTCCACCCTTTGCACATCGTTCACCAATTCTCCTGGCTCTGAAGCCAAATTTTCTTTTTTTTCTTTAAGATTTTATTTATTCATTCGAGAGAGAAGACAGAGAGAGCATGAACAGGGGGAGGGGCAAAGGGAGAGGGAAAAGCAGACTCAGGGCTCGATCCCAGGACCCCAGGATCATGACCTGAGCCAAAGGCAGATGATTAACTGACTGAGCCATTCAGGCATCCCAGACAAATTTTCTCTTCCTACGCTTTATTGGGGCCTGGATTGAGGCGTTTTGTTGTTGCTATTACATATTGTCGTTTCAGGATTTTTTTTTTTTTTTGGTTGGGTTCAGGGGTATTTGGAAGAGCCTATTTCTTTCCTTTCTTCCTTTCCTTCTTTTGTATCTACATTTTCACATGCTCTTTACGTGGCTTAAGGCTTGGCATCCATCTCAAACACATCTATAATGGACCAGGAGCCAAAATCTGTTTCTGATTATCACAAAGAAATCAAGGTCCCCTGAAGGCTGGGGGGCTGGATGCAGGGAGAACCAGCTACAGGCCCCTTGAAAGGGTCAGGGACACAAACGGACTTCTGGGCTCTGCCCAGAGAGGAAGCACTTCAGCCCCAGGGGCTGACGTTAGCCTGACCCCACTCGGCCTTTGCTTATAAACTTCCCAGCCACTCACTTTGCAGAGCTTAGAGGTGGGGACTCCACACCTAGTGGAACAGTGCTTTCTAGAAATCCTGGTGACTGAAAGGGAGAAGGGGGGGAGTGGAGAGGGACACATGAGCTCCCTCTCCCCTCCCCAAAAACCACAAGCCCCCACACAGAGAACACAGCTGCAGGAAGATGAAAAACATTTTATTGTTTAAAGAGTACCAGAGGATTTCTGGACATGGGCAATTTAAAATTAAATACCACTCTGTCACAGCCGTTAGCAGTTAAAGGTGAACGCGTTACTTTAAAAGCAAAATCATCCCTGCCAGAAGGGCTGCCTTCCACTGAGGGACCTAGAGGCCTCCTCCGTTATTCAAACTTTAATAGCCGGCCACCCAACTGCTCTGGACGGCAAGCCTCTCCCATAGACAGATTTTCCCGGGGGGGGGGGGGGGGGGGGGAAGTCTTGCTCTCTCCCTCCCTCCACAGAGCATAAAGTAAACGCTTTAGAGAAAGTGAGTAATATCTTGCGGCTGAGGTAAAAGACTCAATTATAAAACCTTCAGGAGGATTCTCAAGGAACATCTACCCACTGTGACAGCAAGTTATGCAAAACCCAAAGTGGAGCTCAAATATTTCCCCTCTACCCGCCCCCTGCCTCCTCCCACCCCTGCAAAACACACGGGAGGAGGAGGAAGCAGGCAAATGGGGGGGATGCTGCCATGAAAAATCGCTTCTGAGGCCTGGACACTCATCCGACATAAAGCAACAGCCCCCAATCCTGAAAGACAAGCCGGCCACACGCACACGCTTCTTTATCACCTCAGCAAGAACTAGGGCTCAGGAGGCCGGCACTAATTTTAGTACCAGATTTATTATGCAGCTGGGGGCAGGGATTCTTCAGCCTGTCCCTTCAACTACGCTGCCTTCAGGACGGCCCCTCCGAGGAGCAGCGAGGCTAACACACAGAAACTTCCAGACTCCTGAGATCCGGGAACCCTTGGAAAACGCGGGGCTGGCCCTCCAGGGTGCTTCCCGGTCCTTTCTGGGCGTTCCTAAGAGCTCCCTCTAACTACAAGACTGCAACATACCCCCTACTTAGTGTCGGAAACAAAGTCACCCCAAGCAAAGACATGTAACCCCAAGGTCACAAAGCAAGGGACACCAACGTCGACTGAAACCAAGCCCGGGACTGGCAACTCCCGTCTCCCGGCTTTGATCTCAAAGGAAATAAAGCCAGAGAAGTCAAAGCGGGGACAAACTGTCACTGTTGACGTCCTCGGGCGGCCACTTCAACCTGGCTCCGTGGAACGTCCGAACTGAAGACAGCCTCTCGGGGTTGTTTTATCTCCATCAGGCTTTTCCACTTGGGGTGCTGGGCGTCCTTTGGTCTGCCGTTGGCCCCGGTTTCTCTCAGCGTCCCCCCACAGAGCAGGTCTGTCACTGGGTAGCTCTGGCGGATGGCAGTCATCCTGCCTGCTTTACTCCAGAAGGGCCTCTTCACACAAAAGGCCTCACTGAGGCAGAACGGGCTCACCTTTGATTTGCTCACCTCTCACATGTAAAAACAGCTCAGAGGCCTCTGCTGAGCACGGCTGCGCTCGGGGAAAGACTGAAATTCAGTCTGTTGCGAAACAAGCGTTTTTTAAAGCACTCTCTGGAAGGTGAGATCCTCGCTCGGGTTCTGCTCCAAGGAAGAGCTAAATGGAGCAGGCTGGAACGGAATTAGCCTCCGAGAACCCAGCCGTACCCTCCGAGTAGCAACACCAATTCGCTGGAAGCGACTGGGAGGGTAAAGTCAGAGGTGCGTTTGAATCGCAAAGACAGAAGCAATTGGCTCTGAATCATTTTCAGCCTTTGCAGTTTGATAGGGAAGTATTATTATCAACCCAGCAGACGCAAGGGAACGAGAGGCCCAGCAGGACTCAGGATTGGCTGGGGTCGCACCGCAGGCAGCGGAAGGGCTGCGGCCAGAATCTACATCCCTCACTTATGCCAAGCTCTCTCCGTAAGATCCACTCTTCGTGGCCACGCGTGGCCTTGGCCCTCTCGACTGAACAGGACAGGCGACACCGGGTCCATACGGGAGTGTGCCTCGCCGTCTATTCCACTGGATGAGCCCACGCAGACGAGCAAAGGCCAAGCCCCAGGGAGCCCACCCTCCTGCGACAACACCACATCCACCTCTGGGGGATGTTACCGTGTGGCCTCGTGCCCGACTCAGCAGGCCACACGCGGTGACGGGACCGTGCAGGTACCTCCCCATGGACCTGCAGCACGCACAGAACTTACCCAAGGGCCCCCAGATTGCAGAATGCCCTTTCCCCAACACCCACCTGTCCAGGCCAGCCCCACCCTAACTCCTTAATGGCTGTCCACGGCCTAAAGCTATGGTTCCCAAAGTAGGGTTTAGGAGGAAAAGACGAACTTTCATTTGTGTTTAGCTATTTTTTTAAGATTTTATTTATTTATTTGCAAGAGAATGAAAGTGCCCCCATAAGCAGGGGGGAGGGGCAGACGGAGAGAGAGAAGCAGACCCCCACCCTGCTGAGCAGGGAGTCCCATGAGGGGTTTGATCCCAGGACCCTGAGATCACAACCTGAGCCGAAGGCAGACGCTTAACCACCTGAGCCACCCAGGTGCCCTGTGTTTAACTTTCTTCTCATCCTTTGTAACTTTTAATTATTTGTCTATGACTTACAGGGTATGTAGACTTTTAACACAATAGCACATGTATGTCGTTTATAAGTAAATATACAAGTATACACTCAAAAAAAAAGGTCTACCAAAAAAAAGGTCTACCAACATCAGTGTGAGTGTGCAAAATTCCTGCCAGAGGGTTACGTTCAACCCTGAGTCTGGCCCATGTGCCCTGCCCATCTGCCATGGGCACCAACATTCCCGATCTCAGCAAGGTGGGGGCAGGGGGGCTCTGTCTACACATACCACAAGCCGAACCTGCCTCTCCCCTTTAGCACCACCCATTCAGCTGCTGTGCTAATTCACAAACACACCTCCGTCAGTCCGCTGGTCTCCACCTCCAGCCAGACCACCCCCCTCCTTCAGGCAAGTCACAAACCAGTCTCCCCACATCTGCCTGAGGCTCCCACAAGCCCTCCTCCACACAGACTGCCACACAGATCTTTCCAAAACGCAAAACTGATCAGTTCCCACCCCTTCCTAAGCCCTAAGTGGGCCCCCCAATAGCCCTCTTGGGGTAAGAATAGAACCCAACCCCACACACATGGCCCAGCCTAACTGCTCTGCTCTCTTCCTCCCTGCCCTCTGCCCTCCAGCACATGAAATGCACCCCGATCCTCCCTCCTGAGGTCATGCTTACCTTCACCCTGCAAGCTCAGCCCCTATGTACTTCTCCGGGAAGCCTTCCCGAAACCCTACAGGAGATCCGGTGTCTCCATTACACCCCCTGGAACAGCCTACAGGTTTTTGTAGCATTCACTGTAATTGTACTCCAATAATAGATCCTGTGATAGGTTGTTTAACAAATGTGTCCCTGCCAGATGCAAATGCAGGGACGGGGTGACCCTCCTCACAGCTGGACCCCACTCCCCAGCTCTGGGCCTGGCTCAGGACAGGGCAGACATCTGCTGTGTGGTGAGTGAATCGATCCTTCAGCCCGCCCTCCTCTGCACAGTGTGCCCTGGCCTTTACCTGGCCTGCGCTGTGCTCATTTGCAAGTATATCCTTTCTCCTGAACCAGCGAGATGCTCTCCACCACAGTCCCTCTTTCCACCCTCCCTTCAAGGGAGTAGTAACAGTCTAACAAGGGGCGCCTGGGTGGCTCAGTTGGTTAAGCGTCTGCCTTCGGCTCGGGTCGTGATCTCCAGGTCCTAGGATCGAGCCCCATGTCTGGGCTTCCCACTCAGCAGGGAGTCTGTTTCTCTCTCTCTCTCTCTCTCCCCCTCTGCCTCTCCTCCCCTGCTCATGACCTCTCTCTCAAATAAATAAAAAAAAAAAATAGTCTAACAACACCTCCTAGGATTTCCCCATCTTCAACACCTACTCAGGCCTGCCCCCGAAAAAGAGACTGACAAGCAGCTGGGGGCCCCGGCTGGCCACAGCGAGCTGGCATCCGCAGCGGCCGCCCAGGGCCCGGACCTGCCCCCCTCCGGCACTCCCGATGCACACTCAGGCCTGAGAGGCAGCTGCTGTTGCCGACTCAGCACCACCTCACCCAAGTGGGGGAGTACAGTGGGAGAGGAAGCCATCAAAACACAGAACTCTGTCTGCCAAACACACTTAGGAACATTCTGAAATTGCAAATGGCCTTTGATCAGTCCTGCCTCAGTCACGCAAAGCTTCTGTATTTCAGACAGTACCAGACGTGGGTTTCCGAAAACGAACGTGGGTCTCCAGGTCCCGCAGCGATCGGTTCCCCTCCACTTCTCCCCCCTCCTCCTTCTCCCGCCGCCAGGGGGCTAAGATGTCGAGCAAGGGCGGCCCGATCCCCATGCCCACGGCGCAGTCTGGTGCCTCCAGCTGGGGACCGCAGGCCGGCCTACTGCACACGTCCCTCCGCTCCGCGGGGCTCGGGGGCCAGTCACAGGCGCTCCAGACCCAGAGCTCCAGGCCAGGCAGTTCAGGCAGGCCTTGCTTCCTTGACCACAAATCTGCCTCTGTGGGAAGCTCCGTCCAGGTCAGAAAGTCAACCTTCGCAGCTCAACTGTTTTCTTGCTGTGGCCGCTTCTGCTCCACACCTTTGTGTCTCAGGAACCTTCAGCCAGACCACTACGTAGCTGCAAGAGCAGCTCCCACACATAAAGTGCTAACCACCTTTCCGGCGCTGTGATAAGCGCTGTCTGAACACTGTGGCATGCAGTCCTTGCAACGACCCTATCAGGTAGATATTCGTATCCTACTCTCCCCACTTTACAGGTCAGGAAACTGAGGACTCGCAAAGTTAAGCGAACTTCCTGAGGTCACCCAGCTAAGAAATTATTAGGCTATAAATAAAAACCCTAACACTGCCTGCCTCCTGAGCCCGTTCTCTTAAACCCTAAGCACTGCTGATTCCCACCACATATTCCCTCATTCTCCTTCAGTCCACGGATGGAGAAACTGAGGCACGGAGCTGCAAGGCAACTGGCCCGAGGTCACATTCAGCTATTCGGCACCGAACTAAGAACTAGAAGCCAGGTCTCTCCCACTACAACTGGAACATTCACACCCACAGTCAGCCATCCTCCCTCCAGCCCCAAGCACCCCATCAAAAAAGAGAACCAACCCAAACCCCCAGGCCAAAGAAGAAAGATCCCTAATGTGAGCCAACCTAAGGAGAGCAGGGCACTTCCCCCCTAGGTCTCCTGTCTCCTAACTGTACAGCAGAGCTCGCTGGCTCTCTGTGTCCTTGTCCTTTGCGTCACCCGCCCTGAAAAGACCTAGTCAGCACTGGGAAAGCTTGGGAAGCAGGAATCTTGAGCCTCAGCACACACTGAAGAGCCTCCCGGTGACCTGGCACTGAACGGGGGACCGCCTCAGAGAAATCCGAGCGTCCCCCGATTTGGAAACTGAGGACATGAGTCGTGCCTCTTTTTGGAAGCCAAAGAAACGCACCTGCAGGGAAGGAAACTGAGGCAGAGAGCAGCGGCGGCCAGCTGGTCAAGGCCCCCGCCGCCCACGAGAAGGAGCGGGTAGATAGAGGCAGAACTTCCTCGGGCCCCAGACGCCCCTGCGCGCCCATCCAGCTCCTCCCTGCAGACCAGCAAGGGTCTCTCCCAGTTCTCTAGGAGTAGCCCCTCGTCGCCTTTCTCTGTATTTACCCCTTTGGCTTTTAAATCCAGAAAGTTTCACGAAGAGCAGGCACATGCGGAAAGGAGCTCACCTCGTCACCACGGTTGCAGCTCTCCTCATCAAGCAAGCGAGGTCTAAACTGGCTCCTAATTAATATTAACCCTCCAAATCAGAGTCATGCTCAGAAAACCCTGGATGAAGAGACACAGGGCGGGAGGGGAGTCTCCAATTTTCTTTTTACTTCATCTGGAAAATTAAGAGCACCGCTGATTTGAACAAGAAACCATCAAGGAAAGCAATCACAACTCCACACGGCCCGTAGCTTGATGGACTTGGATGTGTAACCTGCCACTTTCATGAGCTGAAATTAAAACGGCTGTGGCAAGAATAGCAATGATGGCATGGGTCTGTCCCTCCTCCTTCATCCTCAGAAAACATAAAAACCCCTGCAGGAGATTCTGCAGGAGATCGGGCAAGACATCCTCGTTTGACAAAACAAGGCAGCAGAAAACTGGTCCAAGTCTCTACCTCGGTCCTTCAGAGGAGGGTGTCCCCCAAGACTCTGCACCTCAAAGGATAATGAAGGGGGGCAGTGGACACAGAGCAGCAGAGGGGGGCAGGGGTGCCTGGAGACCCTCCACTCCAAACTTAACACTTATTTGCTGTTTCTGCATTAATTACAATAAACTGCTCCATAGCCTAGCGATCACTTAATGGAGCAGCAAATATGGCTTTTTCCCTATAATTAGTCAATGTAATCCTCCACGCTTCCCCTCCTCCCGGCCACCCCCTTCCATCCTCCATACACTCACATTCACACATACCCCATCCCCTGCCCAGCATCCACTCATAACCATAATCTTGCTCCTCGTTCCTGGAAACATCTGGAAAATTCCACCTGATGGACATGAAGTGAAGGCGGCTAATCTGGAAAATGAGCACAGGATCTGGACACAGACTGTAGATGCCCTAAGACATCAGGGGGCTTTCCCAGCCCTGACAGTTGATCGGAGGGTCAGGGTTCACGACCGAGGCTGATGGCTGGGCACTGGGGGCATTTCCCGGAGCTCCGGTGCTCATGTCCATAGAGCAAAACCTACTGGTCTGTGTCCCCAAGTAAAAGGTTCTGTGAAAAGACACCATCCCCCACGCCAACATTCTCCCTCCCTCCCACTGTCCTCAGTCACAGTCAGAAACCTAAGCACCCCCAAACCTCTTCAACCATGCTGCCCTGTCCTCCTGATTACCGCCAAATGTCAAAAGTACCAAAGCCACCTTCAAAGGCTTGTGGACACCATCTAAGGTTCCTGACCAAACAAAATCATTTCCCACCACTGGAAATTTGGGTTTTGTGAAACAAAGCCCCTAAGACAGCCCTTTTGCATGTAGATTAAGGATAAGAGCACCCCCTCTTACGGTCAGCTTTCTAAGGACTCATCCACTAACTCCAGAATCTCCAGCAAGAGCAGAGTACTTTGTATCTTTCTCATTTTTCAAGATACAAAAAAACAAAGAAAAAACCCCCTTCCCTGCGGAGGAAGGAATTCACATGTTCTAAGTGCCAACCATACACCGGGTGCCTGATTTACAGTGTCTCATTTCATCCCACAACTCTGTTACCCCCAGTTTTTAGGTACAGAATCAAAGCTCGGAAAAGTTTAGACACCTTCCCAAGGTCACAGAGTCAGTGGCAGCACCGAATTCACTGCAGAGGCTTGAGCCCTGGGGCCATGCACCTACCAAACTACATGCCCCATTTGTAATAGCACGAAACGCCCCTGAATCTGAATTGCACCGTGACTCCACCTAATCACATATATTTACACACACACACACACACACGTACGCTCTTTTGTATTCCTCAATTGCTGAAGAAAAAAATATGTAAGGCCAGAGACCGCAGCACTGACCAGGTCTCCAACTACCAAGCAAGGCAGACGGTGAGCATTTTGCCTGACTCTTCCTAACAATACTAACTCCCACACCCAAAGTGCCTACTGTGCGCCAGACACCAGCACTTTCTCTGTCAACTCATGGAATCCTCACAACAAACCCAGGGAGGAGAGCCTGTTATTGTGTCCATTTCGCAGATGACAGAACTAAGGCATGGAATACTTAGGTGACGTGCTCAAGGTCACACAGCTGGGAAGTGACAGAGCAAGGATTCAAACTCAGCCTGCTTCCAGAGTCCAGGCTCTTCAACACTAAGCTACACCACTTCAACAGAAAGGAATAAGAATAATAAAGTGGATGATTAAACATGGGACGGGAGATGGGGTGGACTCAGGTGCACAGCTGGAGCTTTATTTTTCCCATATTTTCAGACACCACCTCTCCCACAAACTGTTTCCAGGATTTCTCTTCGGCGAACAATTGTTGTCTTCAAGCTCTCCTGTGAAAATCTGAGAACAAGAGCCCAGGAAGACCGAGGCGTTGGCCTCTAGGCAGCTTTTAAAGCTCGTGCACAGGGGGAGACGTTTGAGGATGCTTGAGTTCAAACCTACAAAGCACTTCCCCGACACATGGCGTTTTGTCTGGATGGCCCTGAGAAACGGTCATTTCCCATTAACACAATCAGCCCTTCTCGGGAAAGCCCAGGGGGTCTGCTCATCCCCCTCTCCATCATCTCTTTGCAGCTTGGGCAAGAACTCAGGTGACTGTTTCCACGGTGCGTTCTGCTCTAATCCAGCGGGGTCCTGCTGAAGAGGGGCAGCTGAAGAGCGAAGGCTGTGAACACACAGGCTCTGAGCAAACAGGGTGATGGGGGTTATAAAGGCAAGCACAACACGCTGACGTGGCAGTGTGCCAAACAGAGGCTGCCCAGGCAGGACTTGTGCTCAAAAAGAACTTTAATTGAATTCTTTCAGCAAGTGCAGCAGAAAAATTCATAATGAGGTACCCCCCCAACTATGTCACTCAGTTCTACACTTCTGTGGATCCACTGAAAAATCTCTTTTAACAAGGATATGGGAACGTGTACGGACGTGAACCTGAACATCGTGTTCCGCAGGGAAAAACAATGATCCAATCCATGGATTTTTATTTTCAAAGCGATTTAAGTGAGGCATTCTGCCATAATCAGCTTTACTACCCCTATTAGTATAGGAAAACAAGTTCTGAACCTAGCTCCCTAGTGGAAAACGCAAAATTTGTATAATTAAAATTATACTTGTGAAATTCAAACACACTTTAATTTCCTAAGGGTCCCCTAATCAAGTCAGAAGTTCTTACTAAAACCAATTATCCGCTTTGAAAACAGAAAAGGAAACATACACATGTAACAGTCTTGTGGAGATTCACAGCCCGGTTTTTGCCTAGGCTCAAGCACCCCTAATGCAATCCTTTTTTTTCCCCCCGGGGTGAAAGAGAAGGTGAACTACCGGCTGGTTTTTATTAAGCATTATGTGTGTAAGTTTAAACATTTTTGTTTATTGGTTTGCCTTTAACTACAAAAAGGACACACTTGAGAGAGATCCCAGAGGGATCGGAACTGAAGGGGTAAAAAAATAAACCAGGGAGCATCAATAAATACACACAGTTTCCACCCACCCCACCCACCCCACCCACTCCAGCCTCCCTCGAACTTTTCTACTTTAGATCTCGCAGCAGGTTTTCAAACACCTGCCCAGGACGGTTCAGGATACTCAGGATGCTCACTCCAATGCCATGCTGAGGAATGAGGCAGAGGAGAGCAGTTTCATTCCTGGAATGAGTGGACAACAGACCAAGAGTCCCAAGGTCCCGCTGGGTAAGGCAGGTTTCTCACCTTCTGACCAGGTAATCTACCTGAAATGTGGCTGCTTTTCTTGAGTAACTGGAAAGTCTTGCCCAAGAGCAACATGGAAATACAGAATACATTCCAAGGCACTAAAATATTTAAGAAGTAGTGGTTGCAGTGTTCCATTTATACCATCAATATGAAATGTTATCAGGCTAGGGTTTTAGAAAAAGAAAGTAAAGTTACGAGCGAACAGGTTTTCTCCTCCTGCCTCCCTAGAATCCATTTCTGGGACGAGAATGCTGACTTTTCTTCGCCCTCTTGGCTTTGGTGTTCCCAACAGTGGCCCAGCACTGTGATGCAGGCTCCAGCAGGGACCCGGAAGGTAAAGCAAAATGCCTCCAGGTTTAAAACTTTACTTTTCAGTAGGTGGAATTTGAGAACCCGCCACACATGGCCTCCCTAGGATGGCGAGTATCGAAGCCAATGGAGCAGGGTTTGGTGTTAAAACTTTGATCGCAGGGCCCTGGGAAACAGAGCGTGTGCACGCACACACACGCGCGCCCACGCGAGCATGCAGAAGGAGACACAGTCAGCCGAGAGCCAGTCATGGGAACCGCTGCTTTGCTGGTTCCTTGCCTCCCTCCCACCAGAGCGGCCACCTCATTAATGTCACTCAGCATAGCGTTTTGCTACACTAGGTCTTTCTGCGTGCCGTTCCCGCGGGCAGCCCAAAGCCGGCTTCCATTATAAACTTCTGTTCCTTGGGAAACTATCAAAAGCTTTGACTGGAGAAGAGAAAAAACTTCCAGAGGGCCTCTCTGCTCACTCCTCCAAGTTTTTTCTCTGTGGTTGCTTTATTCAAAATCACTACACACAGAAACCGTGCTCTGAAAGTCATTTACAACATGGCAGCTAAAAAAAAAAAAGAGAGAGAGAGAGAAAGAAAAGAAGAACAAAAAGGAAAAAAAGGAGCTAGTGATCACTATGGCCCGTCTACCTGCAATTGCCCAAAGAGAATAATTCATTTCGGTGGAGGATATGGATGAAGCCCTGAATACATTCCAACTCCGTTTTCTGTCCTTCAAAACAATAAAAATGTAAAAACCCCCGATGAAAGAAGGCCCGAGGTGGCAGGAATGAGAATCTCTTGACCCCAAGGAATTTATTCTCCTGGATCTTCTAAAGCACTCTCTCCCCAGAATGCATCATCAAGACCATTTTATTAGATTTTTCTAAACCCTTGAAATTGTCACATAATTGAAACAGAAACAGCAATTTAGAGCTCCGAATGGATTTCTTAAAAAGAAGATTCTGGGCTGGCCCCAACATCCCCTCCTTGGCCGCTCTCGCCCCTAACCTAAATTTAAGACCCTTGCACACAAAACCCTATTTATCTTTTAAATCCTCCCTTGCCATAAAAGTTACACATTCCCCTAATGCCTTAGATTTCAGGACATTTGGGAGAAACTCATCCCAGACAACAGGCTAAAAAAAGAATCCATTAGCATTAACTTGCCTGTCACAGTCAGTGACAAATAAATGAATGCGATGCTTTCAGATCAGTCATTGGTGGAACTACCCCCAGGCAGATAAAGACCAGGCCTGGGAGAGAGAAGGCTCACGGGGAGACCTCTCACACAGCAGTGTCTTAGCTGTCCCCTAGCTGCTCCCCAGGACTTCACTCTCAAAGGCATTAAAAACACAGCTATCAGATACAGAAAAGGAAATGCATTCCCCATGCCCACCAAGCAACCCCAAGATGAAGGACGCATGCTATCTCCCCTTCAAGAGCCAGGACCCTGGGAGCAGACCCAGCCACTGGACATACCATTTCCCGAATCTCAACGTGCTATTCTATCCATCACCCCTAGGAAGGACAACAGTACCCACAAGCCGCTAGGTAAGGTCCTCGTACGATCTAGCCAGTGCCATCTTTGGGAACAGTAACAGACAACCAATGCTTATACTGGGTCACCGTAGGCCCTTCGTGTGCAATAACCCATTTAATCTCCTGAACAAATCTAGGATGGAAGTGCTGTGAAAACCCCCATTTTACAGGTGAAGAAATAGAGGCACAACACCATTAAACGATTTGTCCACAATTCCCTAGCTGGGAAGTGGCATTCAACTGTGCCAAGAAGGTTCTTACCTTCTTGGTAAGCAATGGAAACTAAACTGAAGCTTCCTGGCCAGACTACACCAAAATCTATTCCTATTCCTCGGCCTGAGCACTTTACAGCAGTCGGGCAAAGCACGCGAACCTAAAAATCTACCCACAGCGGGGGTAGATTTTATTGGATGCAGCGGGGCTTTGTGGTTAAGAGAGCTGAGACTTGGAATTCAGACAGACTTTGGTCCAAAGGCCAACACTGACCCTTCCTAGGAGTACGGCCCCAGGAAAGCTGCTTACCCTCCCTGGGCCTCGGTTTACCATTCTGCAAGGCAGAGAAAACACGAAGCACTGCAAAGGACTGGTGTCAGGATGAAGTTAAAGGAGATTAATCATACAGAGGCTTAGCACAGTGCCTCGAACATACTGACTCACAACAAGTAACAGCCATTATTTTGGGTTAGGATTTTTCTTCTTCATCACTGAAGGTCTCAAAATAAAATAAAGTACAGCAGGTGGACACACACCCTGGGAATAACTTCCCAGATCCCTGGGAACTTGATGTTATCTACCCTTGAAAGAGAGAGAAAACAGAGATAGCTTGTTGTATACGTGGGACCCAGTGGGACACCTGCCCCAGCGGGACCAACCGCCCTAGAGCCTGGGCCCCTACCATGTACCACGAGGTGCTCAGGCCCCAGCCCACACTTGCTCACACCTCTCGTATCACACGGTAGGCACAGGTCATGATTCCAAAATCTCATGTTCCTCACACCAGGCAGCCACTCTGAGAGAAAGGTGACCCCAAGCAGAACTCTGAAGGCACAGGCTTCAGAGGTCTGAGCCCCAGGGCACACACCCTGGTGATACACAGACAATCTGTGATTTCCGCACCAAGAAATGACATCTCGTTGTCTACACACAGCAAGGTCAACAACACGGCTTAGACGAGGACAGAGTATAGAACTTTGGGATTTCGTCTCTATCATGGCCCCTAGTTAAGAAGGTAAAGAGGAGAGGAAGGGAAAACATAGAAGCAAGAGAAGGACAGAGCTCTTCGCGGTTGCCGCACACCCCAAAGGGCAGGGGTGGTATCTGCCAAGAACATCACTCCTAGAGAAGGCTCAGCAGCCAGAGAGAACACAGTATGAATGACGCAGAAGGCACAGATCCAGGGTGGGAGGGTCTCCATGAAACCACACCAGCCACAGTCCTATCCCCAGCTTCCAGACTGATCCAAAAGAGCTCAGAACATTGTACGGGGCATCTCCGTGATCGTGCACACACAAAACAGGTTCCCCAGCACATGCCAAATAAAGCCCAGACTCGTTTGCTTTGCCTGGCACTCAAGGCAACCCAACCTGGCCCCAGCCTGCTCTCCACGCCTCCACCCCGAGCACCGTGCAACACACGCCCTTCGCTGCAGCGGCCCACTGACCTCTCCTAGCCCCTCGCATTCCTGCCATTCTTCCCTCCTTCCTGTTCCTCAGGATCTGGGGCAAAGACCACCTCCTCTGAGAAGCTATCTTACCTCTTCCTTCCTCTGAAGACCGTTCCTGCTGCTCTGCCGTGTTTCTCACACCCTCTCCCGTACCACAGGTAGCAGTCGTCCTCCCAACCAGAAGAGCTAAGACCCTTGAAAACAAGAACTGTGTCACCTTTGCCGTTTTGCATTCATTCCACCTATGTGGAGGCTGATGGTGTGCGAAAGAGCGGCAGCAAAAGCTAAGGTTTGTTTTTTTGCAATTAATAAAACATGTTTGTGTCCTTAGAATTCATTGTCCAGTGCAGACAATAAGGCATGAACCTAAATAGCCATAAAACTCAGAACAAAGTTCCTAACACAGTTCCTGATGCTAAGCAGAAACTTGGTAAATAATTGCCCAAAGGCCGAGAACGGCAAGTGAACGCACGGAAGATGCAGTCTCTCCCCCCCCCGACCCTCACTCTTACCCTACTGTGGCTGCACATCTGTCAGCATGTTAGGTCCTCATTCACTTGCTCATTACTTATCTGCCCCCGTAGAGTGAAAGCCCCATGAGGGCAGGGACTTTCTGGTCTTATTCTCCACGCCGTCCCCAGAACCTCACACAGGCCTGGCACACCAGAGATGCTCAGTGATGTTTGGTGAATAAATAAATGAGTCTGTGCCCAGCACAATGCCTAATGAGTGTGTCAATAATTTTTTGCAAATTTATTATTGTTTATTATTTGCTAACTTATTATTACTGTTATTATATTATTACAGTTTGCCATAACCAGAGAAAAGGTAAAACGCTAAGGAAATCCAGAGAAAGAAGTACTACATGGAAGAGAGAGCAGAAACAGCTCTGTGGAAAAGGTAACCCAAGTCGGGCTTTGAAAGAGAGGCGTGTGGTACACAGGCCAGAGCAGCAAGGACAGTGCAGGTAGGGATGCGCAAAAGGGCAGCTACTCCGAGAAGGGGGAACGTGCAATTTCAAGGCAGCAAAAGGGAGAAGAGTTGAGAAGTAAGCTGGAAGAAGACACGCCTTGTACAGATCTTGAACGACCCCAGCTACCTGGCTAGGAAGTTCAGACTTTGGTGGGCATGGAGGGTTTCCTGAATCCCCCCAAAAGTGGGTGCACAGAGTCAGCAATTAAAAACAATCAAACAAGCTCTTATTCAGTGAACACACCAGATCAAACAAGCAAACAGAGATGATGAACTACATCTCCCTTTTGGATTCCTGGGACTTCCGGCCAGAGAACGTTCAGGTTTAAAAACACAAAAGGACAGGAAGAACGGATGCCACCTCAGGGGGCACCCAAGAGGGTCGGCTGGTTCCTCAGAGAGTGCCTCCCTCCTCCTCTCTTCTTGCAGGGGCGGAGGGGTCTCACCTGCCCGCCAAAGACATCTGACATAGAACAGAGGAGCTCCGGCTTCTCGGCAGACTGACCTTAACGCTGAAAGGAAAGCATGCAAGGCAAGGCAGAATCTCGGGAAA
Organism: Phoca vitulina; assembly: GCF_004348235.1. Classification (NCBI taxonomy): domain Eukaryota; kingdom Metazoa; phylum Chordata; class Mammalia; order Carnivora; family Phocidae; genus Phoca; species Phoca vitulina. The sequence goes on along the minus strand of NW_022589743.1, from coordinate 10,438,268 downwards.
GGACATTTGTAGGATGGGGCGCCCCTCCTCCTGAGCGGACACCTGCTGCTGACCGGAACGCAGGAAGGAGCCGCGCTCCCCGACAAGAAAGCGGCTAAGCCACTAATCCCCCAGGGTCCTCGAGGTTGTGGACAAGGCTGCAGACACACCACCACGTCCCCGCTGGGAACCAGAAACCCACCGGCAGGCTGGGTAACTGTGGCCGGCGAGGTGACGGCCGCAGATCATCCAGGATGGCACGAAGCTAGAATGACCCGACCCACCGCAGCAGGGGAAGGCCAGATGCCGAGAACTCACCCCTCGGCCGCCCTTGAGAAGCTGCCAAGAAACCACTCCCCGGAATAGGAGGGGCCTGTGTAAAACACTCGTGCTGTGCTGCACCCATCTGGACGGATGCATGCGTAACAGAGAACCTTCCAGGCCCCGGAGCCTCATCAGTGCACGAGACAGGAGCAGGAAAACCTGGCTTCGCTCACCCTTGCCACAACTTAGCTGTGTGCCCTGGCGCTGCCAACCTAACTTCCCCGCAGGTCAGCTGCCTCCGCCCTGAAAAAGGTGGGCTGGATTCATGTGGAGCACCGAGGTCAGCATCCCGCGATGTCAGCAGGCAGGGGGCTTACGTTCCAGTCAGGATTGTTCTTGCGTCATTTTCCATTGTAGCTTTTCTTATTCGACAAAGATAATTCGATAATGGGGCACCTGGCTGGCTCCATGGCTTAGAGCACGTGACTCTTGATCTTGGGGTTGTGGGTTCGGGCCCCGCGTCGGGCACGGAGAGGACTTAAAAATGGTAGTAATAATAAATAATTCTATAATAATGATACCAGCGGACACCTGCTGGCACCACCTTGTGCCAGGCTCCCAGCAAAGAGCTCTGCATTCACGCTGAAAACCACCCCATGTTGGGCACTACACCCCTGTTTTAAAGAGGAAGAAACTGAGGCGTAGAGGGGCCCACGTGGGGTGCCCATGGTCACCCAGCTGCCAGTGATGCAACTGGAAATAGGCTGAAGAAATGAGATCTCCATCGATCAACAGATAAGGTTCTGGCCTCTGACACGTAAGGAGGAAAATGGCAACCTGGGGAGCAGAGAAGGCTTTATGACACATGAGGATAAGTAGGGCAGATGGGGAGTTACACCCAGACTCGCCCGTGCCCCTAAGAGGTTCGACAGCCTCTTGGTTTTTCCGCACGAGAAGAAGAACCCACGAGCTTGAGCAAAACTCTTGCAGGCAGCCAACGCTTCTGCCCAAAGGGACTGACAAAATGATATGACATGATTGATCCCAATCATGCCCGTTCCTCCAACGGCTTCAAATTAAGTCATCTTTTTTAGAATAGCACGACCATTTTAATTTTTTAAAAGACAGAGGGGAAGAAACTCTTACATATTTTACAAAATGAAATAATCATCCAGCGAAATAGGAAGGCACAGAACGGACCCATCGTCTTCTGATCAAAATGTACTTTGCTAATTAACGGCCACTAGTCTCCAAAGAGTCGCCCCTCGACTAGTTAATAAAGCCCCATTATACTTCACTTGAGAGGTGAACATTTACATCGCAAAGGGGGATGAATGAACTGCAGGATTCAAAGCCCTTCCTTCGGATCGCTCATTAAAATTCTGGTCAAAACGGATTTTTATTTATATGATACATTAAAGAATATTATGACAGTACTAATATGAAATCTGCTCCTCACTGCCATGGCTTTGCTTTCGTATTAAGTTACAGTTTCTTTCCACTAGTTTTGTTTTAACACCTCCACGAATATTTCTCTGGTGAGTGCTAGCAAAGAGAGACGGCCAGAAAGCAGAGAAATGCATTTTAACTGAAACCCACGCTGTATCATTGACAAGCTCCTCACCCAGCCCCCGAGGAGGGGCGCTGTTCACCTCGCACCGGGACCCCGACACGTCCACACACAGAAGTTTTACTGAAGGGAGATAAACAAAAAATAAATAAGGGTGACTTAAACTCCTAGACTCCCTGCCAGCCGGAGTTTGGCCTCCAACACTAACTTCAGTCTGAAATCCCCGTGGCCGGGCTCAAATTCTATCAGAAAATAACCGTTGACAAGAAAGGCACTTTCTCCCCATCCTGCCCCAACTCCCAACCAGCACACACCTTGCCAATTCCCCAGCCGCTTCCCTGGAGCTGAGCAAAGCCCAGAGCCCTGTGAAAGGGTGCCCCTCCACACGGCCAGCCAGAGTCACCCCACGGGATGACATCACGGGGGCTGGGTGAATCACCCAACCAGGGACCTTCAAAGTCCACGCACGCTGGCTACGGTTCTGCTCCTCACAGCCTGACCACCACCCTGCGCTGCGTCCTCCGCCCGAACGGACAGGTGATACCCCTAGATCCCGCCACAGGATAGCTCACCGGGCAGGGGCCCGGTTCTGGAGCTAGGCTGCCCATACCCCACTTCTCAGCCCATGTGTGCCTCGGTTTTCTCATCTATAGATTGGACATAATCCTAGTGCCCACCTCTCAGGACACAGGCGAAGACTGGATGAGTTGATACACGTAAGGACCCTACAACAGTGCCTGGCACATAAATTCAATGAACATCATTATGATCACTAGACCTCTCTTGGCGACTGGTATGAGAGCCTAACAAAATTAACAGTGAAAACAGCAGGTAATACATATGGTATTACCACGCGCCAGGTCTTTTTTTTTTTTTTTAAAGCACTTTACCTTTATTAATTTATTTAATCCGCAAAAAAACCCAGTAAGATGGAGTATATGAGATTCCAAGAAACCAAACGATTTGCCCACATCCACGCAGCGAATGAGGGGCAGAGCCGGGAGCCGAACCCAAGCTGCTGCGCTTGAAAATAACAAAAAGAAAGATGATTAAACCAACAAAAATAATGATAATGGTGACGAGACGATGAGGATGGATGAGGCCCTCACCCCGTGCCGGGCTCTTTCATTCTCCACAGCAACCTTGTGAGGGAGCTACCCCCATCACTCACCTTTTACAGAAGAGCAAACGGGCCGGGAGAGGTGGTTTGCTCAGTGTCTTGGGACCTGAGATGCAGATGGAGATAACAGATAGGAAAGTCCTTGGGAAAGGGTGCCATAAAAAGCAAGGTATTGTTATGCAATCTCTAGAACTCCACAGAAAGATGTCCTCCCCCAACTGGTATAATATTTGCTCACATCTAAAAGTCTGACAATCCACCTAAAACATCCCAGACTCCAGGTTGGGGGGGGGGGGAGGGGAGGGGCACACTTTGACAAGTTCGAGAAATAGTGTATCTCGTTTTCAAGTTGAATGCATCACCGAAAAACCAAATGCCAGAGTATGTTAAAATGAAATACAGCTTTCCTGGTTTAAAAAAAAAAAAAAAAGTGGTGGGAGTGAGGGGTGGGCAACAAGAGGGAAGAGAAAACAGGTCAAACCCATGGTTTGACCAAGTCAGGGATTTTTCCAGTTTCCCTCTAGGTTAATCTGATCCTAGTTCTGGGTGATCAAATGACTAACCTGGAAATTTGAAGATTCACACTTATGGAAGAAACAGCAATTCTTCCAAACCCAGGAAATACTGCTAATTCTGGAAAGCCTCTGAAATGTCAAGGATCACACACAGTTTGAAAAGCAACCTTTACACAGTTAGCAGTCCGAAAGTTTGTGTTCAGTACAGAAATAATCTAACCTCTTCGGTTCATTGATTCCTATTATTTGCTTAATCATTAGGGGAAAAAAAATGCCTTAAGAAAGTATTTTTGCTCTATTTACTTAAGAGATTTGTGTTTCCTTTGAAAGAAAAGAAAGGAAAAGAAAAATTACATGGGGGAAAAAAAAAAAGGAAGGAAGGATGGATCACATGGCAGGCTCCAGACCTGAAATTCTCGAAATGTCATCCACAAGTGCCAAGTTTTTCTTCATTAAAGTGCTTCATCCCTCCCCTTACACAATTAAAAGGTTCCACCTGTGGGAGACTATGCTTGAAGAAATAAATGGAATTTGCAAAAGCAACAACTCTTTCCCTTTATGACCTGTAATCGGACGCTTCACCTTTTCCCCCCTTCCCTAAAAGAATGCCAAGGCCACGAGCTACAGGAAAAGTCTACCTCTCAATATTACATAGGGAGGAAAAAAGTATAATTAAAACGTGTGATTTTAACATGTTAAGCCCATAAATTTCACCCTCGGTTCCAGGTAGCTCTGTTCTCATCCCCACAGCTGGCAAGCTCAGCGAAAACTGTTAGCCACACACTTGTGAAAGAGTGAAGGCCGATCTCGACCCTCTAAGCAAATCTTGTAGTACCACTCCTCCAAAGTTATAACAGACTCAGAGCTTCTCCCCCAGGCCCCAGCACTTGAAAATGTGCCCTGATTGATCCCACCAACCTGAAACCAAGACATCCAATGCCTCCTCTGTCAGATTCAGGGCTTTATGGGTCTACGAAGTCATTTCTCCAAGGAAAGACAAGCTGTTTACTCAAATTCTGCTCCTCTCCATAAACTCCAAGTTGTAAGGGCCTCAAAAGAGAACCCTCCAAAAGACAGTCACAAGGAAATGTCCAAGTTTTCCTGATAGGATCTTGGCAACGCTTACAAAGTAAATAGAACATTTGCATAAATATTGCAACAGACGGAGCTCTGTCCTGCCACGAAGGATCAGGCTTGCCCCTGCCCCCTGTTGGATGCTCAGAACCCACCTCGGGATGGCTAAATTGCAGATGCAGGCGATTATCTTGCGGAGCTCCTTGCCTGGCCTGGACTCTCACAGCCACATGCTGATACCCTGAAGGTACCTGAAGGCACCAGGTTTCAACACTTGATTGCCAGTACTCTGTTTGAAATTCAAAATCCTTGGCAACCATCTCTGAGTGCTAAAATCCTATTACTGATTCTCCTACTTACCTTGGGTTGCGCCCGACGAGGAAATGCAACTTTGGGGTCAATCTAGGGGGGGGAAATGGGAAAGTAAGAGTTAATTCCAGTATTTGGAGGAGAGGGAGAAAAAATTATGATTAATCACCTAATTATTAATCACTCATTTCTCAGGCTTATAACCCAGCTTTTAGTAACTTCTCAGGCAACTCAAAAGTTCCTTAAACTTTGATCCAAACTTTACTCATCCCTCCCACAATGTAACAAATAAAGGAGCCTCTCTAAAATGTCCTACCATGTATTTCAACGTATGATGTTCTTAATAAATCAGATCTCACATGTTCTTATCTAAGCAAGGGCTTCTCTTCTGCAGACACTGGACATTGAATGGTACCTGCATCTAATTTGCAATGCATGACTGGGAGAAAAGATGGGACCATCATCCCTGAAAAAAAAAATCGTAACTTGAAAAATTAAACATAAGAATTTTTCAGCAGTCGGTAACTGGATAGGAGATCTTCTCCCCAATGATAACTAAACAAGGCAGGTGGAAAAGGGGATTCCAAAAATTTTTTAAATCATCAACATCCAAAAACTCCCCATGGACATCCAACACTATGGCTTGAGTTCATTCATTCGTGTTGGCAAAAGTACAGTTACCTGAGTTAGCCAAAAAGACAGTTCATTCTGTAGTTAGACCACAAGAGGAAGCAGGTGTCAAAAGCTACGGAACCTAACCCAGTTCTTAAATAATAATAATAATAATACTACAATAAAATAAAAGGAAACACATCCACTAAAACTACCCGGATTTTAAAAATCACAGAGGGTAGAAATCTATCAGCAACCTAAACCCAAATTACAAAAGTAAGGTCATCATGGGGAGAGGGTAAAAAAAAAAGAAAAAATTACTGAAAAAAAGAAATCGGAATCTACTGTAACAATTAGGGTATTCTTCCTACCCCAACCCCAATCAGAATGGAAAAACATCCTCCACCCCCAGATCAGACACTCAGCAGAACACATGATTCTCAAAAGGGGAATGGCTTTAAAACTCAAAACAATTCCCATGGAAGTATTTGAATCGAATAGGCTGATCCGAGGTGGGGGAAGTTGTTGGACAGAAAATATGGGGAGGGAAAGAATTTTAAAAATCCCCATTATTGGTTTTCATTAGACTTCTAAATGTTAACAAATCTTTGGGTAAAACTCAGCACAGAATATTGCTACAAGTCACTTATTTATAGGCTCTGGCTTTCATAATACAATTTTCCCCTTTTAAAATGTAAACCTGAACCTTGTTTTCAGTTCTGCTGTGGGGCAGCAAAAAGAGTAAGGCTGTGGGATAAAGCACAGAGTGGGGGGCGGGGGGGCAAGGCACACCAGAGAGTTCTTGTGCCCAGACCTACATCCCTTAGGACACCCCAGCTGGTAAGACAAAGATTTACCACTTGTCTTAAGGTGGTTTGAAGACCTAATCAAAGTCCACAGCATGTTTTTTTACCTTTAAACATCACCTGAGAAATGAGGGATTACTTTTCAAAAACTAAAATAGACAAAAATCTCTGATCTAGGAAACTAACCTCTCATCAAGATTAACATTACCACATCTACAGGTGTACTCAGCACTGACTAGAGCTGTCTACAAGAGAGATACAACAGGTGTGGATTTTCCATTCTGTTGACCAAACAGAAGACAGATGTGTCTTTTTATAAACACTCCCCCCAGAATACGGCTTTTGAGCTGACCAGCACACAATTGCAGTAAGAAGTCACCTTGTTTGTGGAGTAAAAGGTGAGGGACATGTCGGGAGAGAGACCAGGAGCTGGGGGGGAGGGATAGGAAGCCCTGAAGAAAGTGGAACACTCAAAAAATATCTAAAATTACAAAACTCAAAGCCAATTCAGAATTCCTGGGTGGTGGGTTTGTGATAACAGCGTGTCACACCACCAGGCGCGTTCTTCGGTGTGCAAAGTTTACACGCTGAAATCTCCAAAGGAGAGGACAGGTCAAGGTAAGTATGGCAAATCCCAACCTTTTGCACATCCCTGTCAACTATTTTTTTTTTAAAAACAAACAAAAAAGAAAACTACCAAAAATTAAAACATTAGTTAGTTAGGTACAGCTCTACTTACTGTAGCTACAAATCCTCTAGGAAAAGACTAGGGTACTATTTTGGATGTGAATGGCCGTTACCTAAACAAAGCTTTTAAGGTAACGGTAAACAAGATCCTCGTTTCCATGTCAATAAACCAACCGCTTCTGCCTCCTGCACTGAACGTTGAAACAAAGTCAAAATCTAGGTAATACTAAATAATAGTGACCAAAACATATCCACAAACAATTAGGGAGGGAAAACCGCACGTTTTGCACCTGATACTGAGGACTATGACCCACCAGCACCAGAGAAACCACATACTATTTCTCCTACCCAGGGTGGGGAGACGGAGTGAATAATAAATTCCTGAATTTGCCTTGAAATATTTTCCTCTTTAATTTTGCTAGCTTCTTGAAACGTCTGACCAAGAAGTCAAGGGGAAAAACACATTCCTCAGACATCCATTATCACCCTACAAATGACTGTCCCTAAAATTAAATTATCTAAAAGCGCAAAAAGGCTGGGCTGCAAAAGCTATGGCAAGTCCAGCACAATTGATAAAGCAACTTAAAGTGCCTGGGGTCCTCTCTTGGGGGCTAGGGAACATGCACCTGACCTCTGATCAGAGAGACAGGGTGAATTTGCAAAATAAGTTCACGTGCACCAAAGGTGGCCAGGTTTCTTTCCCATTTTTCCCTTCCCCTCAATGTTAAAGCCAAAAGGGGCTTGGAAGATCACCCTGTTCCACTCCTGTATTTTACAGAAAAGGAAACTGAGGCCCTGCCGAGGCAGGGAACAACTTGGCCAAATTCATAAAGGGCAGCTGGGACTAGACCCTGGTCCTTTGCCTTGCCCCACCACCTACCACAGTCCCAAGCAGCCCAGCACTGCATCCCAATGTCACCTCGGGGCCCCTGCTTTGGCGGATGTATAAAAACTGTAGGGAAATTCTAACAGGCATAAAGGGAAGGGAGAGCCATAAAGCCAACACAGGGGTCTAAATAAAACACTACAAGCTGTCCGCCCCCCCCATGACCGTACTAATATCTTTCTTCCCTTCTTCTCTAATCTCTATCTAGAGACTTTTCCCCCCTCTCCGAAGGAGTCTCTGAAACCTTCTAATGCTATAAAAGTACCCACACTCAAAAAATAAAGGATCTGAGGGAAAAAAGTAAAACCAAATCACTTGGAAACCCAAGGCCTTATCAGTGTTAGATTTCACTCCATCTGGAGTCACCCACTGGAGTCACCCAGCGTGGCTCTGGGGGGTCTCCTTCCCTTCTCAAACCACATTCCAAATCCGAGGTGCCCCAGGAGAAACCTGTTGCCTGGACCTGGGATTAGCGCCCCCTCGCCTTCCTCCCTCCTCCCGGCCCCAGTCCCTCCCAGCTGGCCACGAAGCGGGCTGTGCCTTCTAAAAGCCAATTCCCACAGCCACAGTTGGTAACGCGTGCTGTGCTCGGCTGACAAAGAAAAGTTGCCTTTGCTCTGTGGTGCAGTTTCCTTGCATGGTCCCTGGGCCCCGTAGATAGCCTCTCCCCGCGCAGACCCCTCCCCCAGGCCTACGCTGGGCAGCATCTGGAGCTGCAGTGGGACAGGCTCTAAACAGAAAACCCCAAACCCAGCCATGGCAGCAAACTTTAGAGCCAACTCTCGAGCCCTGCTTATCACTACCCAGTTCTCAGCACAGAAGCAAAAGAAAGCACGGTCCCTTTAAATGGGGCTGTCAGTGCCCAGATGGGTCCTGAACAGGGGCGAACAACAACAACGACAGAAAGCAACCTACCGTCTTGGAATCTAACTCATGGTGGGGCTGACCTAATACTTTATCTACACTTGCTGGGTCTGCGAACGTGACGAAACCGAAGCCTCTGAAATGAGACAAAGAGGGAGAAAAACAAACAAGAAAATGTGACACCATTGAAAGCAACAAGGAGTGAGCCCTCCTGCAGAATAGAGAGCCAAAGTTGCCCCCTCGCACCCCCGCGGCCCACAGCCCTCCCTCAAGCCCCCTCCGCCTCGCAAGAAAACACATCAAGGTTAACCGGGGAAGTGGAACGGGGGCAGGGCGGGTGGAGGTAACTTGGAAAATGCTGGTGTCTCCACTCTTTCGCCACCTCAGTCTCCTCTCCTCCTCCCCTTCCCTTTCTTAACGCTTTGTTTTATTCCGAAGAAAACCCGGCGCTCAGAAGAGATTCATCCAGCTTTCTAAAAGGGGCTGAAGAGTTTAGGGAGCTGGGAGTATGGGGAAAGCATACATTAAAAAAAAAAAACAACTATGTAGAAAGTGAATGAAGCTGAATGTCATTTTAAACAGGAGAAAAAGAAGCGACGGGAAAAGGACTTAAAGCAGAGAGATGGGCATCTCTGTATCCAGAGTTCAGCCCCAATTAACAATAACCTTTCGGGTTATGGGGGCGGGCGGGGGGGGGGGGGCTCCTACACCGGGATAACAAAGAGCAATAAAGAAGCCAAGAAGGGGGGGACCCAGACGTCCCCCCCTCCCTCCCTTACCTGGTGAGGTCTGCCAGCTCAGTCCACCGATAAACATTTTACTAGAGGGAGAAAACATAACAGAAGTGAGCACCGATGTCAGATCGGCCATTTTGACGTGTAACTTACAAAAGCTAAAAGGAAAGCGGGGGGGAGCGAGCGAGCGAGAGCCGGGAGGTGGGGTGGGGGAGAAGGTGACGGCGAAATGCAATCCAAAGGTGTGTAACTTCCACGGGGGGGGTGCGCGGGAGGGGCGGGGGGGCGCGGGAGATGCCCGGCTCCGCGCACCGCCGTCCCCGCCGCTGCAAGGAGAGCGAGCCCGAGGCGGCGCGGTGGGCAGCGGCTGGAAACTTACCCGGGGTCGTGCTGGGAGTCGTTGGCGCTGCCCGAGGTGCCTTGGCTCCCATTTGCCTCCATATCTGAGCCCCCCCGCCCCCCCACCCCCAAAAAACCGAGCCCCACAGCGATCGGAGCGGAGCGGCGGCCGGCTCCGAGCCCCGAGATCTCCCGCTCCCTCCTCCCCCTCCTCCTCCCCCCCGCCCGGGCTCCTCCGAATCTCTCTGCGAGCGGCGGAGCCGGGGCAGCGGCGAGAGCCGTCACACGTGGGCTCGGCTTAGCTCAGCCCCGCTGCTCGCACACCCCCCCCGTCCCCGCCCCCCCGGCCCATCCCCACCTCTCCCCCTCCTCCTCCCCACCCCCATCTCCTCCTTCTCCTCCTCCCCCTCCTCCCCGGCGCACGTGGGGCGGAGTTCTAGAACGTCGTGTAACCAATGCCGGTGACGTCACGCACCCCGGTGCGGCCCCCGCCTGCCCGCGCGCGCACACTCGGCCCCCCGCGGCCGGACCCACGGGGGCGGTGCGCGAACCCCGCGGCCGGAGGGGGCCCCGCCTCTAGGCGGGCCGGGCGAGGGGGAGCGCACCCCGACTTCCCTGCATCACATGGGCTGCGGGGGGCGGGTGGATCGGGGGAGGGGGAGGCGCGGGGAGCTCGCGGCCGCTCCTCGCTCGGGCAGGGGAGAAGACGCCCCCCACCCCCTCTAGTTCGGCCTCTCCATTCAAGTTCGCCGGCCCCGGCCGCCGGGATCCGGAGATGGCACCAGCCGCCCGCCCAGCCCTGCGCCCTTTTTCCAGCCACCGCGCAGAAATTTAGGTCAAGGACGTCGGGATCAAACCCAAACCCTGGCGCTCTTCGGCGGGCCCCGAGACCCCCCAGGATCGGGGAGCTTCAGGATTGAGGAGACCCTCCCGCACAAACAGCAGCCACAAGTTTTATTTTCCTTTGGCGCTGGAAGTTCTCTCTGGCTCTGGCTCCACACCGGCACGTCTTGCGCCGCTCCCCGCCCTTCCCCGGCAGAGGTATGAATCCGTGCCGGGGAAAGGTTATTTTGGAACTTTGAGAAACTGACGCGATTCCAGTGGTGAGAAAGTGCCGGAGAAAGGGTTTCCGCGTTAATCATACGGAGTTTAAAAAATATAATAAAATGGGCTTTATAGGGGTCAAGGTCAAATGGTTGGGGTTCAAAGTAAATTTTTGTATGTAGTGAGAAATACTCTTGAAGCATCTCTGGGATGGCTGGGAAGGGTGGTGGTTTTCAGGAAACCCCTCTCCAACCGGTTCGTTATATATTTTTATAATTTCTATACCGAGATAGTAAAATGCATGAGGTTGAAAGAGCCCCAGGACCCCCACCCCCATCTGGGGAGGTGGTTGAGGGTAGCAGAAGGCTTCAGACACGCTCACCCACTACCACCTTGGTAGCAGTGTGGTGCCGCACAGGTCCTGGCACACAGTACGTGCTTAATAAATACTGGTTTCATCCCTCCCCGCCCTGAAAACCCCAAAAAGAGGATGCTGGTAGCTTCCCGAAGGCATCGCACGCTTCTCCAGCCGATTCCAGGCTGGCCAGATTCAGACTGGATTCAATTTATGGGGTATTAAAAACAATAAGGATACAATTATCCGTATTGTTTTAAATTATTACAATAAATTGAGTTAATATGGCATGAGGGGCAACATAAAGTTGTGGTTCATCAAATACTCAGATTAATGTTAAGTATGAATTGATGCCCAATTAACACTTTTCCATTAATTTTCATAGGATTAGGACACAATGGAATACATTCAACAGCAAAACTATACCAAATCCACTGTGGGTCGTGGCAAAGTGGAATATTTGGAAAATCCCAACACTAGCCAAAGCTTTGGATGACCAGATTCTTAATCTCCCTGCCTCCTAAATTTGGGATAATTCCTCACTGATAGGATTGATGGGGTGAGAGGAGAGATTGAAGTAAGTAAATATAAAAGTTTCTTTTTTATTGCAAACCTACGCGGGTTGTGCTTATTACCAATCATTACTTACTATGATGTTTTTTGAAGGCACTTTAGAGCTTTAAGCCACAAACCCAAGCATTTTCCCATCACTCCAAGCTGCTTCCAAAATCATCTGGGGTCCCCGTGTGTTGAAGAGCCCGTTGTTATTATGGTGATTGTCTATTATGACTATTCTCAATAACAAAATGCAGACAACAGAGCTAATTGGATTTTGTTTGGGAGTTTTGCACTAGAACCACAGACCATCAGAGGTAGAAAGGCCTTTCCTGATCCAACCCTCTGGTCTTTTCAGGGTCCCAGAGGAGCCAAGCTCACCAGGCTACACCCCACCCCCACCAGTCAGTCAGCTCCTAAGAGGGGCTCTGGCCATCACTCTGTTGCCCTTTGGCTCTGTTGCATGCATATTTATTCTGTCCTTCACAAGGCAAGAGTGGGGTGCCCTTGTTCCCTGTTATAGACCTACGCAAGCTGATCCTGAACAGAATTAAAACCCCAAGAGGGGCTAGCACTGCAATTATAAAGTCAGTGGTGGAGAGAGAGCTTGATCTTATATTTCCATGACTACATTGTTTTTACTTATTGATTTTTCATTTATATGGTGTAATATTTACTCTTCTTATATAATTCTATGTTTTTGACAAATGCATAGGATTGAGTTGTCTCCATGATAACGAATCCGAGATGCAGAGGAGTTTCATTGTCCCAAAAAATTCTCTCTTGCTGCCCTATTGCACTATGTTATTTGGAATGACTTATTATTCATTATGCATTTCTTCTCCAGCTCACTCGCTTAATGCAGCCCCGGGTCAGGAGAATTCCAGCAGCATGCGATGTCAGTCTTCTACCCTCTCTACTGCCCATGACACTGTTAGACACTCCCTTCATGTAACTCACTCTTCCCTTGGCATCCTTGATGCCCACATTCTTTTGGTTTTCCTCCTACCTCTCCAGCCATTTCTTCTCTGTCTCTTTACTCTGACTCCTCTTCTGCCTTTCTTTTAAATACTGGTGTTCATTCTCTTCCCCAGCTACACACCCTCCCTGGATGAGCTCCTTTGAACCGTGGGTTTAAATACTACCTACTTGCCAATGCTACTCAAATTAAAGTCTCTGGCCTGAGCTCTCCACAAAGCTCCAGGCTCTGGTTAATTTCCTATTCACTGCCTGCACTTCACCTTCCTGGAGGTACCCGAAACTCAACATGCATGTCCAAAAACACATGCATGCATTTTCCCCCTGAACCTAAAACTCTTAAGTTTCACTATATGGGTCAACAGAACCCCAGCCATCCTAGAGACAAGGTTGGCCCTTCTCCAGGTTGACATCTTCCCATGTGTGATCCGTCATGAAGGAGTGTGGGTTTCACTTCCGAAGTATCTCTCAAATTCATCTTTCCTGCTGCTGCATCCCACATTTCCCACTTGAGCCCCTGCAATAACCTTCTAAGCATTCTTCCCACACCATTTCTTACTCCATTAGTGTACCTGGAAAGCTTTCTCTGACCGGGTCAAATCCCTCTTGGAAGGCACTGTTATCTTACCAGAATGTCCTCTATGTACCATACCCCGTGCAGTCATTTGCTTTGTTGCTCATCTCCTCCACCAAACCATAAGCTCTGCCCTCCACATATTAGCACAGTGCCTATTAGTGCATGGTTGACACTCAATAAATATTTGTTGAACAAATGAAAGGATGAATGAATGAATGAAGGTCAACATCTAATTTAATGGTAGGATTTATTGTATCCATGTCCATAAGTCAAATTGGCTGCAATTTTCCCTTTTTGTATTGCCTTTGTCTGGTTATACTGGCCTCATAAAATGAACTAGTAAATGTTCCTTCTTTTTTCATTTTCTGGAACAGTGTGTATAAAATTGGAATTATGTGTTCTTTGAATGTTTGGTAGAACTTTCCGGTAAAATGTCTGGGTATGGGATAAACATTTCCTAGGTTGATTTTTAACTACTGATTCCATTTCTTTAGTGGCTATGGATCTCTTTGGGTTTTATATTCTTCTTGAGTCAGTTCTTACACATATTTTTCAAGGAAATTATTCATAGCGACTAGGTTTCCAAATGTATTAACAAAATGCTGTTGGATAATTTCCTCTTAATATATTTTAATCTCTGCTGCAACTATCCATCATGTTCATTTATTCATTCCTAGTATTATTGTATATGTGTCTTCTCTTCTGGATCAGTGGTGCCAGAGATCTCCCTTTATTTAACTAATATTTCTTCTTTCTTTTTTTTTTTAAAGATTTTATTTATTTATTTGAGACAGAGAGAATGAGAGAGAGAGCACATGAGAGGGGGGAGGGTCAGAGGGAGAAGCAGGCTCCCTGCTGAGCAGGGAGCCCGATGCGGGACTCGATCCAGGGACTCCAGGATCATGACCTGAGCCGAAGGCAGTCGCTTAACCAACTGAGCCACCCAGGCGCCCGATATTTCTTCTTTCTACTAGTGTTTTCAAAGGATCAGCTTTTAATTTGGTTAACACTATTTTTTGGTTTTGTTAATTTTTATTTTTATATATTATTATATATCTTATATTCTTGTATATAAGAATAAGAGCATATATACCATATAACGAAGAATATATAGCACATGGAAGAATATAATACATATTGTGTACTATTAATATATATCTTGTATTATTTTCTTCTGCTCTCTTTGTGTTTATTCTCTTGATATTTAAACATTTTTTTTTAATTGGTGGCTTAAGTAATTAATTTTCAGCCTTCTGTTTTCTGATTGTAACATAGAAGACTATGGATTTCACTCTGAATACCACTGAAACTACATTCCACAAGATACAGAGAATTTTTATTATTATCCCAGGGAAAGAATAGATTTCAAATATGATTTCTTCTTTGGCTCAATACATGTGCATCTTTATATTTCTAAACATAAGTTTTTTTGTTTTGATTTTTAGTTATTTATATCTAAGGTAATTGAATGAGGGTCAGAGAAGGTGGTCTATATAAAAGAGATTTTTGTTATTTGTTGAGACTTGCTTTGCCAAATGGTCTATTTTTATAAATATTCCATGTGGCTTTGAAAAGAATATTCCATGTGTCTGGCTTAGTTGGTGGAGCATGCAACTCTTGATCTTGGGGTCGAGAGTTCAAACCCCATGTTGGGCATAGAGCTTACTTTAAAAAAAAAAACAAACAAATGGGTATGCCTTAATTGTTAAGTGTAGCATACTATATAGACTTATTAAATCAAGCTTCTTAATTATGTTACCCAGATTTTCTGTAGCCTTACTAATGTTTTGTCTGTTTGATCTATCACTTTTTATAGTAGTATATCAGCATCTCCTTATATGATTGAATTTGCCAATTTTTCCTAAAAATCTCTCAAATTTTATTTTTTCTATATTTTAAAAGTATGTGATAAGGCATGTCAAAAAGGGCTGTTAATATCTCCTACCATGGCTGTGCATTTTTCTATTTTTTACATTTTATTTGTCTTACTTTTTGCTTTATATATTTTCAAGCTATGTTATTAGGTACATGCAAGCTTAGATATACTGTTTTCACAGTGAATTGTTTCTTTAATATATATAGTTGACCCTTGAACAACACAGGTTTGAACTGTGTGGGTCTGCTTATATACAGACTTTCTTCAATAAAGATGGTTCAGTACTGTGAAATTACTGTATATTTTCTCTTCTTTGTTATTTTCTTAATAACATTTTCTTTTCTCTAGCTTACTTTATTGTGAGAATACAGTATATAATACATATAACATACAAAGTATGTGTTAATCAACTTTATGTTATCTATTGTAAAAATGCCATATATGATACATATAACATACAAAATATGTAATTGTTATTTATTGTGAGAATATGGTATATAATACATATACAAAATATGTATTAATTGACTGTTTATGTCTTCCAGTCACAATAGGCTATTGATGGTTAAGTTTTGGGGGAGTTGAAAGTCATATGCAGGTTTTCAACTGCTCAGGGGGTCATCATCCCTAACCCCTGCATGGTTCAAGGATCAACTATACAGAAATTATCTTTAACCCTAGTACTTCTGGCTTTAAAGTCTGCTTTGCCTGTGAAAAATATATAACTACTCCAACTTCTGATTAGCATTTGCTTGGCATATCTTTTTCCATCCTTTACTTTCAACCTTTCTATGTCTTTAAGTTTTAGGTGAGTCTCTTATAGACAGCATATAGCTGGATCTTGTTCACTTATTTATTTGACTAGTAAGTTTTGTCCATTTATATTTAATGTGATGTTTTTAATGAAACTTGGGGTGCAAAAATACATTAACCACAATCTCTGGGATTAACACACTGTCATCACTGGGTATATTCATGGCCTTATTTTATTTTTTTTTTTTGATATTATGAACACCTGTAAACCTGCTATTCAATTAGAGAACAAAAGCAGTAACAATGACTTACAACTACCTATATGCTTCTCCCCATCTTCTTCCATGTGAAGTAACCACTAATCTCAATCTTGAGTTTATTATTCTTTTGCTTCTTAAAAATTTTTATCAAATTTTTATCACACTTGTTTTTTTAAGTTATTATGAAAAATTTCTGAGGTTTATATTTTTTACCCAACATCCTGTTATTATGATTCAGCTAGATTATTACATCTGGTTATAGTTCATTCTTTTTTTTTAAAAAAGATTTATTTATTTGAGAGAGCTAGAGAGAGCGAGCATGCACGCACAGAGGGAGAGGGAGAAGCAGATTCCCCATTGAGCAGGGAGCCCGATGCGGGACTCAATCCCAGGACCCTGAGATCATGACCTGAGCAGAAGGCAGACGCTTAACGACTGAGCCACCCAGGTGCCCTGGTTGTAGTTCATTCTTTTTTTTTTTTTTTAAAGATTTTATTTATTTATTTGACAGAGAAAGACACAGCGAGAGAGGGAACACAAGCAGGGGGAGTGGGAGAGGGAGAAGCAGGCTTCCCGCGGAGCAGGGAGCCCGATGCGGGGCTCAATCCCAGAACCCTGGGACCATGACCTGAGCTGAAGGCAGACGCTTAACGACTGAGCCACCCAGGCGCCCCTGTAGTTCATTCTTATTCCTGACTGTATAATACTCTGTTGGGTACCGCTGCCACGGTTTATTTTGTCCATTTTTCTGTCACAGGACTTTGGGTTGTTTCAATTTTTTGCTGTTATGAGCAGCGCTATAATGAACATTCTTGTCCTCTGGTGCTTTGTGGGCAAGAATTTTTCTTTGGAGTGATGACTGGGTCATAAGGTATGTACAAGATAATGCTAAGCAGTTTTCCAAAGTGTTGTTTCAATTTGTGCTCCCACTAGCAACATGTAAGAGAACCTATTGATCTACGGATTCCTGATGTTTTAGAATTGATGCCTTCAGTCTCATTTTGCACCTTTTGCTTATTTGCTTTCTCTTAAGTTTTTGTTTACTTCTTTTCTTCTTTTCTATTAAACTGACCAAGAATTCTTTGTCCCCCTTTCCTCTTAATTTAGAATTGTAAGTTCTATTTCTATTCTTTTAGTGGTTATTTTAGAATTTTTAACATATGCACTTGATCCAACCCCACTACAACTATACAATAAGGTAAGAATGATTCTACTTCAATTATATCCTTCCTCGTACATGTTACTGTTGCTTGTTATTTTAGACCCCACCTGCTTTTAATACCCCTGAATTTAATCACTGTTGTCACTTTGGTTTTATGCAGTTCTTCACCTTTGTTTCTGGCCTACCATTCCTTTTTTCTAATTACCAGCCCTTTTCCTTGAAACATACCCTTTAGTATCACTTTCAGGGAGGTTATGTGAGTGACCTGCTTTCTCCATTAATATAAAATGGTTTGACTGCACTCTCATCCTTGAATGATGATTTCTTTGGGGAGAGAATCTAGATTGAAAGTTTATTTTACCCTCAAGACACATTTTGTTGTTTCTCTATTGTTGAGACGTTTGCTGTCATTTCTTTGTAGGGAATCTGGCTTTTCTTTCTGGTTTTAAGATTTTCTCTTTGTCTTTGGCTCCCTGCGGTCTTACCATGCCGTGTTCAGATGCGAATTTCTTTTTATTTACCTGGTTCAAGATTCCTTGTACATCCAAAATCTCAGGGTTGATGTTTTCTTATCAAATTTGCAAACAGTCATTGTATAAATCCTGTGTCCCCTACATTCTCTCTCTGTTCTCCTTCTGGTACCTGTACTAGGTGTATAATGTACCATCTCTTTCTAGGCAACATACCCTGAACCTTTCTCTCAGACTTTCCTTCACTTTGTCTCTCTGTGATGCTTCCTGGGCAATTTCTTCAGTTTTTTTCTTCAGCGATGGTTAATCTGCTGTGTAACTCACCCACTGAGCTTTTCATTTCAGTGGCTATATATGTCATTTCCAGAGGTTCTACTTAGTTCTCTTTCAAATCTACCTTTTTAAAATGCTGTTATTTTCTCATGGTCCAAATGTTCTTTTATGTCTTTCATAATTTTAAACTTATGTATTTTATAAGTCTGATAGTTCTGTTTCCTGAGGTTCTTGGGACACTTGTATCTATTACATCTTCGTTGTGGTGGATTACATCCATGTATATTTTGTAGTTTGGAGTAGGGTCTGTATCTTTATCTTTGCTTTTCAGTTTTGGGGTTCCTGATTCCTGGATCATACAGATAGGGTAAATTCCAGCCCCAAATTTACATGAAGGCTGGGCTATAGTCCCAAATTCTCAGTGAAGACTTCTTTCTCCACTTTCAAGTCATGACAAGACAGTGAAGTTTTCTTATCTTCCTGTGCCCCCAGGGAGATTTTTTTCCCAGTGAATTATTTCTAAAACGATTCATCCTTTTGAGGGTTCCAGCTTAAAGTGGGGATCTCAGTACCACCTTCTCACTTTGAATGGGCCCAA
This sequence comes from Phoca vitulina, assembly GCF_004348235.1. NCBI lineage: Eukaryota > Metazoa > Chordata > Mammalia > Carnivora > Phocidae > Phoca > Phoca vitulina. The sequence continues at coordinate 10,419,608 of NW_022589743.1, read as the reverse complement.
GCCACAGTCTCCTTCCTGTGTGGATTTGCCCAAGACCAGCTCCATCTCCGCTTACTTGCTCACGATACTAACTGCCATTTCCCTCTTGCTTCTGGCACCGGGGGCCTGTCCTTACTGTCTCATGAGCTCATTGCAGTGGGAGTTTATTGCATTTTGACCAGTTTAGAGATGGGCTATAGTGGGAGGATGATTAAAATTATTTCATCTGCCATATTGCCAGAAATGGAATTCACTTCCATTTCAAATGTTTAATGTCTTCCATTGCAAATGCATTTTTTCTTAGAGTACTGTGGCACCTAAAATTTCTGAATTTCTCTTCTGAATAATCTTTTTTTTAATTTTTATTTTAAATTGAAGTATAGTTGAACTTGTGAACAATCTTTTATGGGTGAGGTGGCATTGGCATTATCTCAAATGAGGCAAACATAGGTCAGTGCAGCTATCCATTCTAATCACCTGGAAACTTGAAAAAACACAGATCCTTGGCTCCATCCACAAGATTCTGATTTAATTGGTTGGGAGACCACCTGGGCAGGGGTCTTTTTTAAAACTTCCCAAGTGATTCTAATGTGCAACCGAGGCTAAACACAATTATTTAAAACATACTGATGAAAACGAGCAAGCCATAATGATCCCTGGGCTCTACCCCAGAATGTCGGATTTATTTTGCCTGGGGAGGGGCCCCAGGCATCATATTTTTCTGACATTTCCCTGATGATTGCAGGCTTGAGCACCATTGATTTTCCTGGGTACATGCAGTCAGAGGGAGGCATTCAAATAATGTTTGAGCGGGAAGCATGAGAAGTAATCTAGCTCAGCATATGCATATGCTTAACTGTCTGTCTGACCCCCAAGGGCCTTTTAATTATAAAGATTCCTGGAGATTATTGGGGAGACCTGGGTAGCACAGTCGGTTAAACGTCCAGCTCTTGATTTTGGCTCAGGTCATGATCAGGATCATGAGGTCAAGCCCCGCATTGGGCTCTGTGCTGGGCATGTAGCCTGCTTAAGATTCTCTCCCCTTCCCTCTGTCCCTCTCCCCGCCCCCCCCCGCCACATGCACATGAGCACACGTGCATGCGTGTGCACTCTCTCTCTCTCTCTAAAAAGAAATTTAAAAAAAAGATTCCTGGAGATTATAAGGCCAGTGAGTCTTTCATTCCCCCGAGGACTGTGATGGGCAACTAAGTCTGGAAACCATTTAGCGAACCCATCTTGTTTTACAAAGGAGGAAACCATCCCCGAGAGAAGTGTTTTCTTCACAAAGTCACAAGAGCTGATTCAGAGGATGCTGACTCCTACCTTCCAGTCTAATGTCTTTTTCATCCACTTCCAAACATAAAGCCCACTACTGCTTTTAGACGATCTTGGCCATTTTAAAGAGACAGTTTTTGAATTTGTGTGCAGTGACGTCAGGCATGTGGCGTTTTCTGTTTTCCTTTGTTTTGCTTTGGCACAGCGGAGGGAAAATAAAACAGCCTGCCACCTGGCACGTAGGGTCATAGTAGCAGCTTGGTGACCTTGAGCTGATCAGCCACCATCCATCTCAACTGCCCCATCTGTGAATAGGGGGTCATGGTGGTTTTAAAATATGACCACAACTTCTTTAATACTCCTCTAAGAAGTGGAGCCTGGTTCCCCTCCCCCTGAGTGTCTGCCATCCTTGGTGACTGGTTTCTAATGAACAGCATGTGAGGGAAATGACAGTGGGTGAATTCCAAGGCTAGGTCACACAAGGCGTCATGGCTTCCACCTTGCTCTCTCTCTCGGATCACTTGCTCTGGGGGAAACCAGCTGCCATATCATGAAGACGATTAAGTAGCCCAGTGGAGAGGCCCACATGGAGAAGAACTGAGGTTTGCTGCCGGCAACGCCATCTTGCCAGGATTGTGAACTAGACACATTGAAGGCAGATCCGCCAGCCCCGGTCACGCCTTCAGATGACTGCTACCCTGGCCTATGCCTTGACTGCAACTTCATGAGAGACTTTGAGCCAGAACCTCCCAACTAAGCCATTCCCAATTCCTGACCCTCGGATACTGTGTGAGATAGTAAAGACTTGTTGTCTGAAGCTACTAAATCGGGATAATTTGTTATCCAGAATAGATAACGAATACAGAGATACTTCAAAACGCACTAAAATAGAGCTGCTTACTTTATAGGCTTGCACCAGGATTCATATGCTAACATTTATAGAGTGTTTTAGTTAGACTCTGGCCAAATGAACTGCATATTAGATATAAAGTAGTGATTGTGTATTATTAGTGTTATCCAATTGCAACACATTTCATGTTCAGTTACCTAAAATGCTCTTTCTGGAGCATCGCTTTGCTCATCATCTTATCCCCACTGCACACTTATAAAAGGTCACTGTCAAGATATAAAAGTATATATATGATTTAAATGTCTTGACTCAGTGGCTAACAACCGTGAGCATGTTTTCAAATTGGAAAAGCAAGATTAATTTAAACTTGCTCTTTTTCACACAATGTACTTTGTTTATTTTTCAGGATTGCATTTCACTGCCAAGCCAAGTGCCTCTCTGATTAAAGAGTATGTTCACTTCATCTCTCATAGTCTCTTACAAGCCTACTCTTAAGAATAGACATGGCAGACTTTGCACCAAAAAAGCAAACCATATTTTTACCAGAAACTATTTAGTGAAATGAGTTTTTAGTCATGAAAATCTCACCAAGTATAAATTTCATGTCTGAAAGTAATGGGCCCTTTGTATTTCCCTTCAATAAATAAATAGCTTCTTTCCTCAAGAATTACAACTTCTGAGCATGCTCTTAAATTCAAAGCTAGTTTGTTTTCTTCCAAGAAAATGAAAATATGCATGTGCATACAGACCCTTCTTTGGTTGGTCCTTCTAGATCTGTGTAAAATGGGAAAGCCAAGATGGTATCTTTCTAACAGTCGTAACTGGAGATATAAAATATCTGGGAAGAACATGAACAAAGGCAGAGGGTGTGAGGCTGAAAGCGAAACTGTATTTTTCAAACACTCTTTACTTATCTAACATATAAATATCTTTATGTGTAATTTACTCCCAACATTGTCTGGTATACTTAGAGACATAAAAGTCTATTTAAACGATGGAGAAAATTTGCTTCGCTTTGTTATTTCTTTCCCAGACCGGAGAGGGAAATGCAAAAAAAAGCTCCCTAATCGGGGGAGGGGGGACATATTTAGCCAAAATTTTTCCTTTTTTTCTTTCCATGTTCCCATAAGACACAGCTAGAAATTGAGTGGGGTGGTTGAAGACTTTTGCTCCTTTTTGTCCCCTCTGCCTTCCACGTTCCTTGTTCCAACTCAAAATGATCACACCCAACCAGGGCAAATGCTGCTTACAAGTTTAGCTGAGTGAGAAAAAGTCAGACTCCTAATAAATGTCAACATCTTTTATGGAGTGACCGCAGTGAGGATCCTTCTAGGTGCGGTGGCGGACAGAAGCTAGGACATCTTTATTCCTCAGGAGTTGTAAGAGGTGGTCAGTAGCTTGGGGTTGGGTGTGAGGCTGGCTCCAGCCCCTCTGGGTGGTAGCTCCCTGCAGGGGACACCCTGTGCCATGCTGGTGAGCCCCCTCCCCGGCCATGGCTCCCTTAGGTGAGTGTGGGCGTGGCAGGCACAGGAGAGAAGCCTCTGGAATTAAACAGAAAGTTCCTGTTTTCACTGACAATATCCCAGAGCTGCTCTCCCCTGCAGCTGAAAACTGTTTAACTGCCATTTGTCATTCAGTCATCATTATTCTTATACGTGTAGGTAAATATTTTATTAAGCGTCTCCGCTGCTTGGCAGTTAGGGAGCCCTTTGCCTGCTAGACCTGGCGGGCGCCCAGCGCTGCCCAGGGGGGTGGGAGAACAGCGGGCTCCCTGAACCCTCGGTGGTGTTAGTAAAGCGGTGGTCCTTTCCACCTGGAAACCATTTTCTCCTCTGGCCTCTTGGGCATAATCTTCCATTTCTTCTTGTCTTTTTTTAATCAGTTACCAATTTGGTCTTGATGAAAGGTGCCGGGGCCTGCGGGAGAAAATGGCTCTGCCTTTCAACTCCACCTGGAAATGGTTGACTCGGTGCCGCGGTCACCTTCCCTTACACCTCTGCACCCATTTGGGCACTTGCCCCATCCCCACCGCGCTCTGCCTTGCCGAACAGAAACCTCGGTGTCACAGCTGGAAACGTGCAGGGGCCGCTCCACCCAGGCCCCCTCACACACACCGCAGTTATGTCTGGGACCTCCAAACATTCCCCTAGGCTTTCACCGTCTAGCCTCCGAGCCCCATCAGCTTGCCAGGTCGCCAGCAACCAGCTCCCAGCTCGACCCACAAAACCACCCGTTAGTTTGGACAAACGTTGGGTCCACTTCTTCAAAATCCTTAGCTGTTTCCCATTTAACCAGTATTAGAGGTGGCCAAAACAGCAATAGGAAGCATGGCTGTAGTGTCATCCCGTCATATCTCTGGGTCTTCTGGAGGCCAACGGGACCGGATCTGCTTGTGTGTGAGGAATTGCAACTTTGGAGGACCGTGGGTATGACGCCCTCTTCTGGTGGCTGTGGGGAACGCCTTCTTGCGCCCATGCGTTTCAGTTCCCTCTGCTGGCGGAGGAGAGAGAAGCTGCCTCTCGCCTCCTGGCCCCAGATTCCAGAGCTCCGGGGCCCTGCCGTCAAAGTGTGAGACCCAAGCCCCACAGATCCTGAGGTTTCCTGAAGTTGAAACCGAGGCCCACCACGATAGCCCCGCACTGCAATTTCTACAGTTACCAGTTCCAAGTGGCTGAAAAACAAATGAAGGGAAGGGTAGGAAAGGGAGAAAGCACTGTAACCTCCGAAGGGGGTTCAAATAGGCCGAAATCACATCTGTGTAGCTACTCGTGGTATGGACACACAGTGACAGAGGGAAGAAAGGAATCAGAGAAAAGATCAGGAGTGAGGACAATAGAGGACAGACTTTACAGCGAATTGCTGAGTAAGACACTCGTGCTAAAAATAACACCATTTGGAGAGGGCATAAGAAACAAAAGTGTGGCTGTGCCCATGGGTGGGAGGAAGAAGAGGCTCTGCATATAAACACCCAGAATTAGAACAACATGAAGAAAGGACCATCACCCAAGTGGAGAAGGAATGAACGTAAGAATAATTTGAAGTGAGCCAGGAAATTAATTCTGTCACCATCCTCTTGCTTCTGTGGACCCGATGATGCTGGAGGCCCCCCAACAGTGGATGGCCACGCCTCTGGGTTTGAGCAGGCCCCAAGACCCCATCACCCACTCAGCAGATGCCACATAAGAGAGGAGGGCGAGCCCCGGCTTTGTATCTTCTAGTCTGGATCACAGATAATCATGAACATTCAAAAAATCAATTGCCCAAGTAGCTGATGGGGAGGTCTGGCTTGACAGAAGGCGTTCACGAGGAAGACCCGGGGGGTTAGCTGATCACAAGCTTGATGTGAACCTACTTCGCAGGGAGGCTGTTGAGAACCCTAATGCAATCTCAGGCTCTATTAATAGAACGGCGGAGTGTGGAAGGAGGGAGGCCGTAATCCCAGTGCGTGCTGGCAGGTCAGGCCACATGCAGCTTTATGCTCAGTCCTGCAGGCTATATTTTAAGAGAGGCACTGGCAAATTCGAGCCTGTTCAGAAGAGCATGAAAAGGACTGGATGCCAGTATTTAGACAGCACCGAGATTAGCTTGACAGTCCTTTTACAACTGGCGAAATCGGAATGCGTATTGCATTGAAGACAGAATCTCAGGAGCTAGGACTGAGAATCGGGCTTTCAGTGTTTACTTAGCCTCCCTGAGCCTGATGGGGTGCACTTTCCATATAATGGGGATACTGCTCTCCCCCCGACCTACCTGCAAGCATAGTTTGAAGGACAGTCTGCTCAGCGGGGCTTGTATACTGAGCATCTCCTTGCTGCCAACTCCCGGCCGGGCACTAGAGCACCAACAGGAGCTTGGAGTCTAGTCTGTGTTGGAGACACAGGCCCATCAGCAGGCATCTTGCATATAACATGACAGATGATAATAGATACATGCACTGATTTGCAATGAGATGTAATTAATATCTTATCAGGAAAGAATGACAAGAGAGAAAAACAAAGTCTTCAGGGCATATGTACTTGTAAGTGCAAAGGGAAAAAACTGCTGGAGGCCAGAGAGGAGGAGAGTCCATGAGTGAGGAAAGATTAGAACTGGAAAATTTCAGAGTCATGAAAGACTGTTGAAAGGTCTCTACACTGTCAGGCGCCACCAAGAAATCCAGGAGGAAGAGGAGAAAAGTTGAAATATTTCCAGACCACTCCCTGGATGTGGAGGTTAGGCGTTTCATCCTTAGTGGTCAAGAAACACCTTTTGGGGAAATGCTGGAGGCAGAGACGGACTTCATTTAGGACGTTTGTGGCAGGATGCATTTATTGGAGACCTACTGCACACTTAGCATGGTGCTATGCACTATGGAAGTTGGAAAAGCATAAGATTTTGTTGGAGCCCACTTCAGTAGTGACTGGTGAGTTAAGAGTAACACCTATACATTCATTAGCGAAGAGCAGAAGATTATTACACAAATTGTTCAGCGGGGTAAGGCAGACAGTGGTTTAAACGGCCAGTTGGTTGACCCATGATGTTCCTTATGCTTATGAAAGTGAGAAGAAGAAAAGATGGCGGCAGTACATTCCAATATGGTGAACCTGATCCTAGTCTTCCTCTTCCCCGTGTCCCTTGGGAAGTTTCCTTTCCTAGAAGTGTTCAGAAACAATTCTTGGCCTAACATCCCTCATGTGTGCTCCCATTTTGTTATTTACCAGTGAAATTAATATTACTCTTTACCCTACTCACCTATTCTAGATCCAACATGCGTTTTTTCATCAGTGGGTTTGTGTTTGGTTGATTAGTTATTCATGTATAATGCAAGATGACAAGAGCTGTAATACAGAGAAATGATTGTGGAGAATACAGGCATACAAGCTCTGGGGTTGGCTTCTTTCTTTCTTTCCTTTTTTTTGGGAGGAGTGGTGTTGGTGGGTGGGTAGGCAGGTTAGTAAGGCTTTTGGATTACTTACAGATGGTTGAAATTCTTTTCTTACCAAACTGGTGACTGAAGCAAAATTGGGGGAATTAAAGTAAATGCGCCCTTTGCTTTGCATCCCCCAGTCTCCTTGATCTACATCATGAGTCCTTCATGGACTTCTGCATCTGTTCCTACAGTCGTTCACATCATTTGACTTCTCTGGACTTGAGTTTCCCCATCTGTATCATGTCCAATGTATCTTTTTCTATGTTGGCTTCTTTCACAGGCTAAATTTTTGCAAAGGGAATCCACCTTATAGATGAGTTCTACCTCAATCTTACCCTCTGGGACTTCCCTTGGAGTAGCCAGAGAGGTCTCTATAGGATGCAAATCCGATCCCTCCAGTGGCTTCCCACTGTACCCAACCCCTTTGTATGGCCTAAAAAGCCCTATGTGATCTGATTCTGGCCTGCTTTTCCAATCTATATCATGCCATCATCCCCTACCATTTCTCAAACAAAATGAATGACTTTCGTTCCTGAGGCCCTTTGCATATGCTGTTCATCCTGCTTGGAATGTTCTTTCTCCACTCACTGAATGGACATATCCCTATTACTTTCCAAATCTTAGTTCAAATACCACCTCCTCGCAAATGCCTTTTCTGTTCAACCTCTCTAAAGTCACCTCCTCATCCATTGCTTTCTAGTTCATTGCCGTATTTATTTCCTGCTGGGAGCCCAGCTGAGAGCCTCAATTAGCCTCTATTTCCGTCTTTCCATGTGGCAGCATGGGCTTCCTAACAGCATGGAAGCTGGATCTCAAAAGGGAAGAAGAAACACCCAAATCCAAAATGTTCTCCAGCATCCCCAAATCCTTTTCTAGCACGCTATCCTAGTTTCTCTTCTTTGCCCTTCTCACTCTTTGAAATTATTGTACTAATTTCTGATTCCTTGCTAATTGCTGGCTCCCTCCCCCCATCCATGAGGGTAGAAACCCTGTCTGTCTCATTCACTGCACATGCCCAGCACAGAAGAAGTACCCAGTAAACATTTGTTGAATAAGTGAATTTTAAATGTTCAGAAATAAAGAGAAAGAAGCAATTAAGATGCATACAAACATACACACGTTCACAAAAAATCAGGCTGCAGAGAACTTTTCAGGATGAGAACCATGGCCTGAAGGGTGGAGAGCCCACCACGCAGTGAGCGAGGCATGAATTGGATCATATTTGCAGCCCACCCGCCTCCTGCTGTTCAGAACTCATCACAGAGTTGACCTGGGAAGGTGGTGACTCAGGCACAGGGACCCAGGACACATAGGATCCTGCAGGGGACCAGGATCAGGACCTGGACAGCTGGACCTTAAGGGGAAGTAGGCTATGCCCAGACATCATAGGTCCCCAACAGGATGATGTCAGGAGCAATTCCCTGAGGTCCTGTGCCTGGCATAGGAGGGCTTTGGGTGCTTTACTTGAACCCAAGCATGCAGAGGAAGATGATCTTGGTTTAACACAATTCAAATCAGCAGCTACTATGCAAAAAACATTGTGCCACCTGCAGTGGGTGATGGAGGGGTGAGAGGCAGGGACGGTGCCCAAGCAGAGTGGCTCTTTGACAAGATGGAAGGTGTAAGTGGCAAGGGAAGGAGGCCAGCAGCCCCAAAGTTACAGAAAAGGGAGAAGCAAAAAGGCTTCCAAGAGGGGCCAGCGCTGGAGGTGGCTAGCCAGAAGGGCTTTCCAGAGGCAGGAAAGCCGGGGTATGTTTGGGAATGCCCAGGAGCTCCATTATTAGGCTGGAGGAGGGTGGGGTCTACAAGAAGTGCAAGAAGAGCAATTTATTACCAAAAGTTCCAGCGAAGTCCCTCAGAACCAATCCCAGAAGCCAGGAGCTGGAGTCTTGGACTCAGAGCAGAGAAGAGTGAAGAGCAGTTTCACAGCTTTCCAGAGAAGAAGAGGAAAGGGGGGATGCTGGGCAAGCAGAAGCACAAGCCATCCACACTGCAGTGATGGAAGAGGAGTCCAGAAACACATCTGGGACATGTTGTGATTGAACGAAGTATAAGTGACTGTTGGAAACTGTGTGTATGAGGGGATTTGGGGTAGCGAGTAATTATAAATGCAACAGAAGGATGGGCTGAACAAACTGATTCTAGAAATCAATGTGGAGCACACCCATGCTCACAGCAGCACTATCCACAACAGCCCAAGGGTGGAGACAACCCCGTGTCCATCAACAGATGCATGGATACACAAAATGGGGCACATACATCCAATGGAATATTATGCGTCTATGAAAAGCAATGAAGAAGTGACACAGGCTACAGTGTGGATGAACCTTGAGGACATTATGCGAAGTGGAAGAAGCCAGACACAAAAGGACAAATACGGCTTAAGTCCACTGATAGGAGCTACTTAGAATAGTCAGATTCATAGGACACAAAGTAGAATGGGTGTTGCCAAGGTCTGAGGGGTGGGGTGAACAGGAGTTATTGTTAAATGGGTACAGAGTTTCAGTGTGGGATGATTAAAAAGTTCTGGAAATGGATTAAAAATAAGTTCCGGAAATAATAATGATGATAGCACAATAATGTGAATATATTTAACATCACTGAGTTGTACACTTAAAAATGGTTAAATGGTACACTTTGTGTCATGTCTATTTTACCACAACAACAAAAAAAATGAATGTGGAAAAATTAGGAAGTCAAGAATATCCAGTTTAGCTCTGAGAAAGGAAGGTAATAGGAAGATAAAATCCTACGAGATAGTAACACAAATTATAAAACCTCAAGAATTAAAACAGCATGGCGCCAGCACTTGACTACACAGACAATGGAACAGATAGAAAGTCCAGAAATAGGCCCACATCATTCAAGACTTTCATGTGTGGGAAAGGTGGCATCTGGAAACAGCAGGGAAACCGTGCTGGGAAGAACTGGAGCCATCAGGGGAAAATGGAGCTGGCTCCTGATCTCATCCTTATACCAGGAAGAACTCCAAATGGAAAAGAAATGTAAATGTGAAACACAACCCCATACCAAAACTAGAAGGAATCAGGGGAGAATTCTTTTTTAACCTCAGAGGGTGAGTACATATCAGCTGTGACTTTGGGTCACAAGCTCTCTATGCCTATGTCATGGGCTTGGTGTGATACATGCAGAGTACTTGGGATCATGCCCAGCACACACACAAAACTCCGTAAGCGACCACAACTACCACCCTCCTGTCAGCATCACCACCATCAAAAAGAATCGAGGACATTTACAAACTGATAAGAAATAAGTATAAAGGTCTATTAAATGGAAATAAAAGGCAAGGTAGAGCAGTATGCACATAATATGCTATCCTTGGTTTTAAAAGGGAGGAGTAGACACATGCTCATATATATCTACCTGTATGTGTAAGTGTATATTTACACACACATATACACAATAAACATCTTTGGTCAGGCCACTGCATGACACAACTCCAGGGGGCACAATTCCATTGTATTCTATGTCAGTGGCATCCCAGGAGCTCAATATAAATGGTGTCTCTTGGAGGTGAGCACCATGGTGGCCCAGCTAACTTGGCTGCATGTGGTAACATGTCTCTGGGAACACAAAGAATGGAATAACACTGCTCACTTGTGGGAAGAGACATAGGTGGCTTGGAACAGAGGTGGAAAGGAGACTTTTCACAATACGGTCTTTGTGTCTTTTCAATCTGGAACTATGTATATGTGTTATGGAATAGTCCTCATTCCAGGAAATAAAGGGACCTGTGAAAATAAATCAATGCACACATATAAAAGTAATGCATAAAAGTAACAGTACACATTAGGGAACTGGGGAAATACAAAGAAGTACAAAGGAGAGAATTATAATGATTTTTCTGGTTATCTCTGTGTGTCGGTCTGGAGTGCTCTGAAAGGCATCATATAGAGCAGGAGTGGGGGAACAATAGCTCCAGGCTATCCCTGGCCCACCACCTGTTTGGTTCTTTTGGTTTTTGTTTTGTTTTGTTTTGTTTTGTTTTGTTTTGTTTGTGCATTCAGTGCGGGGCCTGAACTCACAACCCTGAGACCAAGACCTGAGTTGAGATCAAGAGTCAGATGCTTAACCAACTGAGTGGCCCTTACCACCTGTGTTTGTAAATAAAGTTTTATTGCAATGCAGCCACACATTTGGTGACATATCATCTATGGCCGCTCTCCTGCTACATTTAGTTATTGAGTAACTTTGATTTTGGCAAGTTATTTGCTGCTGTTTCTAGTTCAATCTATAAATCTAGTTCAATCTATAAATGCGCTGGCATAATGTCACTAAAAGGCACAGTGAAGAAGTAAGATGATAGCAATGGGTATTAACAAATATGTTAGCTTGGAATTAGAACTTAAGAAAACAAGAAGCAGAGGTGTTCACCACAGTGAAATTAATGCTAGGATAAGTGGTAACAAACTGAATTTGTGTGCATATAATAAGAAACAGAAAGATAGAACCTGAATTGAAGTAAGAAAAACATACCAAGACAGATTAAAGATTATCAAAGTGGAGAAAATAAAAAAGAAGATATTCTCCCAAATAAGCTAGGCCTTATTAAGAAGTATAGTAGTAAAATAATTCCCTATGTTATGACATGGGATAAGGTATTTAAAAAATATGAGAAAAAACACACCTCCTATCTTGAAATCTCACCAGACATTCAATCCTCTCAAGGTCCAGGGGGACATTCAAAAGTCATAGGAGACTCAGAACAATTCTCTTTTGGGCAGGACTATCCTGTGCATTGTAGGAGTCTGGCATCCCTGGCTCCCTTAAATGCTGCTAATGGTCCGGTTCATAATGACAACCAAAACAACTCCTTCGAATTTTCAAAACTCCCCTGAAGGGCAGCACCACCCTCCTTGAGAACCACAGATACATGTGAAAGCAATTTGAAACGTTAAAAGCACTTTTCAAATTCACAGTATGATTAATCTACAAGAATGCAGTGGATTTTCAGTAGATACTGTGTATCTGCACTATTTACATGAAGACTATTGAATTATAAAACACGTTTTCTTTTTCCATAAAACCAGTTTCAGTTTTGGAAACATAGCAAGTAAATCAATATACTTCCTGAAAACAACTAAACATTCTGGATTTAAAATAATTGAAGGGCATCAATGAATGAACAGAAAAGTTAAGGATCCTTAGCCCAGGGATTGAAAGATGTGGAGCTCAGAGTTGTAAACTGAGCACAGCACTCCCCTAAGACATTTGCTGAACCTGGTGAACTTGAACTTTGGTATTCATAGCCTCAAAGACATAAAAAAAAGAGCCAAAGCCCCAGGTATGCCCAAGATGGGGAGTCTAACAAGAGATCTTCCAGCATAAAGATGGGATAGCTCCAAAAACTATTCTTGTAGTGAAAACATGGACTCAGAAATACCTCCAAGTTCCTCCTGGAGACTGCAAGGAAAATCTGCCTCAAACCTTGCAATTGAGCGGATAAGATGTGTATGAGTGTGTGTGTGCGCATGCACACATGTGCCAGGAATCAACACAAAACATTCAAACTACAAGCTGTCCATGACAGTTTATAGCAAAAAATCTACACTATCTGGGTGGTCTGAACACCCCAAGTGGAGAATGTAACTGGAGTCATCCCAGGATCTAGTAATGCCTCCAGCACCTGGCAGAAGAAAAAGCGAATCCTCTATAGAGGAAGCCAAATTTATCCCAGACCTCAAAGTAGTCCCACAAATAAAATGTCAAGGAAGATGATCAGGTTAAAGTTAAATGACAGAGGGAGGGAAAGAGAGAGGGAAGGAGGGAGGGAGGGAGGGAGGGAGGAAAGAAAGGAAGATACTAAATACACAATGGAATAAGGCACTAAGAACTAAGAGCAAGAAGCAGCAGGTAGCTGGAACAAACCTGCAAGAACCTCAGATGCTGGAATAGTAAGATGTAGACTATAAAATAACCATGTTTGAATGTTTGGTAAAAACAAAGTCCATGCATGAAAACATATACAAGAAAAAGAAGCTATAAAAAATGATCAAGCAATTTTGAAAAAGAACCCTGTGGGCCTAAAAAACAAACAAAAAACTCAATGGACAGATTTATTAGAAAAATCACATGTGAAAAGAATGGGTAAACTGGAAGACTGGTCTGAAAAACATTTCCAAATTGCAGCATAGGGAAACAAAGATAAAATGAAAGAGGAAATAAAGACATGGAGGATAGATCAAGAATTGTAACAAACATCTAATAACAGTTCCAAAAGGAAAGGAAAAGAGGATGGGGCAGAGGCAACATCTGAAGAGACAGGACTGAATATTGTCAGGACTCATGAAATACCAACACACAGAATGAAGAAATCCAAGGAATCCCAAGGAAAAGCTATCTAGATAGATAGGTAGATAGGCAGATAGGTAGATAGGTAGATGCATTGGTAGATAGATAGATAGATAGATAGATAGATAGATAGATAGATGATAGATGATAGATGTATGTCTTTGGTGTTCTACTATTTCAGCATCACTATAAATGAATATCCATCACTGTGAAATTGCAAAACACCAAAGACAAAGAGAATATTTTAAGAGCGGTGAGAGAGAAAAGACAGATTCTTTTTTTTTAAGATTTATTTATTTGAAAGAGAGAGAAAACAGGAGTGTGTGAGTGGGGGGAGGGAAAGAGGGAGAGAATCTCAAGCAGACTCCCCACTGAGCACAGAGCCTGTCATGGGGCTCAAGTCCACACCCCATGAGATCATGATCTGAGCCGAAACCACGAGTCAGACACTCAACCAACTGAGCCACCCAGGGACACAAAGATTATTTTTAAAGGAGTGACAGACAACTTACTACTCACTGATATCAATAGAAATCAAAAGACAGGGTAGAATATCTTCAGTGTGCTGAGAGAAAATGATGGTCGTTATCAATTCCATATCCATAATGAAAGAGGAAAGGTCGCTTCCAGACAAACAAAAACTGAGAGACATTCGTACCAACAAACCCTCACTCCTGGCAAAAGCAAAATCAGTCCTGACATAAGGTGTGAGGAGCAAGAGGGAATAAAGCACATAAAAAGTGAAAAGCAGGTAGAATATTGACTATATAAAACAACAATAATAATAGGCATGGAATTGCAAAAGGAAAACTGATAGAATTAAGAAGCACAGCGATAACAGCATAGACGTCAGGAAAGTGTAAATGGAAGTTGTAAGGTTTTTATATTTTTCAGAAGAGTAAAATTATTGAGTAACTTTGATGTTGGTAAGTTATTTACTGCTGTTTCTAGAGAAACCACTTACAGAGTAGAAACAGTTCTTAAGCCAGTGAAAGGAAAAAAATGAAAATGGAAAAAACAACAAATCAATCTAGACGAGGGCAAGAGAGGATAGAAAGATAAATGGAACTTGTGGGAAAAACAGAAATTAAAAACATGATAGCTATAAACCTGAAAATATTAACAGTTATAACAAATGTAAATGAATTAAATGCATCCCCTAAAATACAGAGCTTGTCAGAATGGATATATTTTTTTAAAACTAACCATATGCCGCTCCTAAGAAACATATTTTTTTTCTAAGAAACATATCTTAAGCAAGAGCATACAGAGTCTGAAAGTGAAAGGATGAAAAAAGATGTACTAAGAAAAGGGGTACAGGGTTTAGCTATCTTAACATTAAGCAAAATGAACTTAAGGCAAAAAGTATGCTACAGACAAGGAAAGTTAAGTAATTCAGTTAAACAGGATATTAAATTTATATACTCAATAACTTTCCAAGTATATTAAGCCAAAATTGACAGTTACCAAGAGAAAGAAAAAAATCAGCAATCATAATGGGACACTTTACTCACCTTTTCCATTAACTGGTGGAACAAACAGTAAAAAAATCATCAATAGGGATATAGGAGATTTGAACAACCCAGTGGACATTATGTCAGTTGAGGAAAATAGATACCAAGATGGGATTAGATGTGCAGGAGGTTTACTGAGGAGACTGCCTGTGAAGGAGGAGGGGAAGGAAGCAGTGGTAGACAGGTTTGAAAGGAGGGGGAGAAAGAAGGAAAAATAAGTAGGAAGAGTTTCCCATTCCAGGGTGGTTCTACAAATGTGTTGGCCAGACTGATGGGGTGGCCCTGAGCCAAAGTTGCCCGTGAGGGGAATGAACTTGCAGTAACACCCTTGACCTCAGTTATTTGCTGGGAACAGCCCAGGGAAAGAGTATCTCAGCACAAATGTGTTGGTGGATCCAGAGGCATGGCAGGTAGGGCTCCGGTCAACTATGCTCCTCTCAGCAGAGCTGAATTGCACATGATCATGACCTCCATAGACATCTTTAGCAGAACCGAGTGGCACATTTTCACTGCACCACAGATGAATTTAGAACCCCACTCCCCAAAACTGCAAAAACAACATCTTTACAAGTATACACAGAACATTTACTAAAATGGACTATATACTGGGTCATAAAGTAAACCTCAATACATTTCTTAAGAATTGAAATCATACAGACTGCAATTTCTGACAACAAAAAGTGACAGAATACCCCTTATATGCGTAGAAACTCAGAAACACATATTCAGAAAACCAAGGGATCAAAGAAGAAAACAGTAGAAATCAGAAAATACTAAGAACTAAACTATAATGAAAAGACATAGCAAAATCTTTGAATAGAGCTAAATAATACTGAGGGAAATATAAGACCTAAAATAGTATGTTTAAGAAAAAAAAAAAAAAGAAAACCACCATCCAGTTTAGCCTCCATTTTATGAAGTTAGAAACAGATAAGCAAAATAAACTCAAGAAAGGTCGGAAACGAAATAACAAAGCTAAGAGTAGTAATTAATGAAACAGAAAATAAACACAATAGAGAGAATTAACAAAGCCAAACATTGATCCTCTGCAAAGACTAATAAAAGTGACAAACCTCTGGTAAGACTGGGAAATAAAGAGAAAAAGCATAAACAATACCAGGAATGAAACAATGATATAAATACAGAGATTACAGACATTGAAACAAAGTAAGAGGACATTGTCGAAAATTTTTATGTCACTAAATTTGAAATCTTTTATGAGACAGGCACATTCTCAGGGAAATCTAATTGACTCAAGAAATAGAAACCCTGAACATCCTATAACCTCGAAGAAAATGGAATTTGTACATTTAAACCTGCCTACATAGTAGACTGCAGACCCTGATGATATGGGTAGCGAGTTCCAGACATTCAAAGAATAAATAATTATAATCTTATATGAGCTATTTCAGAGAATTTAAAAAGAGCTCCCATTCCTTCAATTAATTTTATGAATCTAGCATTAACTTGATATCCAAACCTGAAAG
Source organism: Phoca vitulina (assembly GCF_004348235.1). Classification (NCBI taxonomy): domain Eukaryota; kingdom Metazoa; phylum Chordata; class Mammalia; order Carnivora; family Phocidae; genus Phoca; species Phoca vitulina. Next base: position 10,403,282 of record NW_022589743.1, on the reverse strand, counting down.
TATAAGAAAGGAAAAATTCAGGCAAATCTCTCAGGAATATAGGTTCAAATATCATAAACAAAATATTAGCAATGTGAATCAGCAATATATGAAAAGGATAATGCATTATGAGCAAAGCAATATAATAAAGGAGAAAAATCATGTGATCATTAGCTATATTAGCAGTTGCTCAAATTCAACATCCATTCTTTTTTTTTTTGACAGAGAGAGAGGGAGGAAACACAAGCAGGGGGAGTGGGAGAGGGAGAAGCAGGCTCCCCACAGAACAGGGAGCCCAATGCGGGGCTCAATCCCAGGACCCTGGGATCATGACCTGAGCCGAGGGCAGACACTTAATGACTGAGCCACCCAGGTGCCTCTCCATTCTTTTTTTAATAAAATTATTTATTGGGGTGCCTGAGTGGCTCAGTTGTTAAGCACACACAGTGAAATATTATGCAGCCATCAAAAAATGAAATCTTGCCATTTGCAACAACGGGGATGGAACTAGAGGGTATTATGCTAAGTGAAATAAGTCAATCAGAGAAAGACAATTATCATATGATCTCACTGATATGAGGAATTTGAGAAACAGGACAGGATCATAGGGAAAGGGAGAGAAAAATGAAACAAGATGAAACCAGAGACGGAGACAAACCATAAGAGACTCTTAATCTCAGGAAACAAACTGAGGGTTGCTGGAGTGGAGGGGGGTGGGAGGGATGGGGTGGCTGGGTGATGGACATTGGGGAGGGTATGTGCTATGGTGAGCGCTGTGAATTGTGTAAGACTGATGAATCACAGACCTATACCCCTGAAACAAATAATACATTATGTTAATTAAAAAAAGAATTTAAAAAACTGAAAAAATTTTTTAAAAATTAAAAATAAATAAATTTTTAAAAAATAAAACTATTTATTTATTTTTATGTAATTTCTACACCCAACGTGGGGCTCAAACTCATGACCCTGAAATCAAGAGTCTCATGTTCTTGTATCATATGACCTCACTGATATGAGGAATTCTTAATCTCAGGAAACAAACTGAGGGTTGCTGGAGTGGGGGGTGGGGTGGGAGGGATGGGGTGACTGGGTGATGGACACTGGGGAGGGTATGTGCTCTGGTAAGCGCTGTGAATTGTGCAAGACTGTTGAATCTCAGATCTGTACCTCTGAAACAAATAATGCAATATATGTTAAGAAAGAAAAAAAGAAGAAGAAGAATGTAGCAGGAGGGGAAGAATGAAGGGGGGGAAATCGGAGGGGGAGAAGAACCATGAGAGACGATGGACTCTGAAAAACAAACTGAGGGTTCTAGAGGGGAGGGGGGTGGGAGGATGGGTTAGCCTGGTGATGGGTATTGAGGAGGGCACGTTCTGCATGGAGCACTGGGTGTTATGCACAAACAATGAATCATGGAACACTACATCTAAAACTAATGATGTAATGTATGGGGATTAACATAACAATAAAAAAATTTAAAAAAAAACAGAAATAAAAAAAAAAAAAAAGAGTCTCATGTTCTTCCAACTAAGCCAGCCAGGTGCCCCTCAATGTCCATTCTTGATTTAAAAAAAGAAAACTTGGAATGGGAGGAAGCATCCATAACATGATAAAGGCTGTATATCAAAAATACTATGGTAGAGGTCCTAACTAATATAATAAGGCAAGAAAAGAAATTAATGGTATTATAAAGGAAACCATCAATATTTACAGACAAGTTTGTGTACATTGAAAATCCAAAGGAATATACACACTATCAGAGTTAATAATTCAACTTAATAAAACTGCTAGATACAAAGTAAATATTGTAAAAAAACAATTGAATTTCTATACTTCAGTTGTAAGCAAGTTGAAATGAAATTTTTTTTTATTTTAAAAGATTTTATTTATTTATTTGCCAGAGAGAGCAAGAGAGCACAAGCAGGGGGAGCAGCAGGCAGAGGGAGAGGGAGAAGCAGACTCCCTGCTGAGCAGGGAGTCCGATGCTGGACTCGATCCCAGGACACTGGGATCATGACCTGAGCCGAAGGCAGACGCTTAAACCAACAGGCGCCCCGAAATGAATTTTTTTTTTAAGATTTTATTTATTTATTTATCTGAGAGAGACAGAGCATGAGAGGGGAGAGGGTCAGAGGGAGAAGTAGACTCTCTGCCCAGCAGGGAGCCCGACGTGGGACTCGATCCCGGGACTCCATGGATCATGACCTGAGCCGAAGGCAGTCGCCCAACCAACTGAGCCACCCAGGCGCCCTGAAATGAAGTTTTAAAAAGATAATATTTACAATAGCATCAGAAGACATAAAAAAACCTAGGAATGAATCTTCATTAGGTGTGCAAGACTTCTACACAGAAATTATAAAATACTATTAATAAATATTAAAGAAGATCTACATATGTGGAAGGTTATATCATGTCCATGGGTTGAAAGACTCAAGTTAGTAAGGATATCAGTTCTCTTCAAGGTGATCTATAGAATCAATTTAATCCCAATCAAAATCACATCAGGATCAGGCACTTGGGTGGCTCAGTCGTTAAGCGTCTGCCTTCGGCTCAGGTCATGATCCCAGGGTCCTGGGATCGAGCCCCGCATCGGGCTCCCTGCTCGGCGGGAAGCCTGCTTCTCCCTCTCCCACTCCTGCTTGTGTTCCCTCTCTCGCTGTGTCTCTCTCTGTCAAATAAATAAATAAAATCTTAAAAAAAAAATCATATCAGGATCTTTAAGTTTCAATTTTCAATTTTTTGTTGCTAAACCTAAGGATACACAATTGAATTTTGTATATTGAACTTGTATTCTGTGACCTTATGGAACTCATATTAGTTCTGGTAGCTTTTTTGTAGATTCCTCAAGATTTTCTAGTAGATAATCCATTATCAGTGAATAAAGACAGTTTTATTTCTTCTTTTCCAATCTGTATGCCTTTTTTTTCTCTTGCCTTGTTCTCTTGCCTCCATTAAAATGTTGAATAGAATTGTTAAGAGTAGACACACTTGTCTTGTTCAGTCATAGGAGGAAGGCATTCAACATCTCAAGAATAATGTTAACTGTAGATTTTTTTGAAGACATCTTTGACCAGGTTAAGGGTTCTTTTTTATTCCAAGTTTGCTGACAGTTTATATCATGAATGGATGTGGGGTTTTTTGAGATATTTTTTCTATTTAGATGAGCATATGGCTTTTCTTTTTTACTGCATTAATATGAATTACATCGATTTTTGAAGGTCATACTAATCTTACATTCTCAGGATGAACCCCACTTGATCTCAGAATGTATTATCCTTTTCACATGTTGCTGGATTCAGTTTGCTAAGTATTTGTTAAGGACTTTTATTTCTATGTTCCTGAGGAACATTGGTCTGTAGTTTTCTTTTCTTGTAGTGTTTTTGTCCGGTTTTGTTAGCTTAGTAATGCTGGCCTCATAAAATGAGTCAGGAAGGATTCCCTCATCTTCTATTTTCTGAGAGAGATTGTGTATAATTGGTATTATTTCTTCTTAAGCATTTGTTCGAATTGATCAGTGAAGGTATCTAGGACTGGTGTTTTCTTTATGGGAAGATTTTAAGTACACATTTCTTTCTTTCTTTCTCTTTTAAGATTTTATTTTTAAGTAATCTCTGCACCCAACGTGGGACTGGAAATCACAACCCCAAGATTAAGAGTCACATGCTCTTCTGAATGTACCAGCCAGATGCTCCTAAGTAGACAGTTCCTTAATAGATCTAGAGTTATTCAGATTATCTATTTCTTCTTGATTGTGCTTTGGCTACTCATGTTCCTTAAGAAATTTGTGCATTTCATTTAAATTATTTGAATTTATTGGCATAAAGTTGGCATAATATTCCTTTATTATCCTTTAATGTCTACAAAATGATATATTTTACTTCTGATACTCTTTTATTCCTGATGTTAATCATTTATGTCTTCTTTCTCTCTTTTTTTTTTTTTCTTCATTAGTCTGGCTAGTTTACCAATTTTATTGATCTTTTCAAAGAACCAGCTTTTGGTTTCATTGATTTTTCTCTATTGTTTTTTATGTTGTATATCAGCAATTTCTGGTCTTATCATTATTATTTCCTCCCTTCTGCTTACATTGGATTTTCTGTTTTTAACATATATAACTGTTAAAGGACAAATATCCAGGATACAGAAATAACTGTTAAGAATTTATAAGAAAATAAATAATCTTCCCCAAGCAAAAGACTTGAACTTCACAGACTTTACATAAGAGAAACATGAATGACCAATAAACATACAAAAAGTGGCTCAACCTCTGATTAAAATCATATGAAGATCTCATTACATACATACGTGATTGGCAAAATTTAGTCTGATAATTACAACTGCAGAAAGCGTTTAGCAATGGGATCACTCACTACTCATCCACTGCAGGTGGGAGTGAATTTTTCAGAGCACTTTGGGAAAAGTTCATTATCAAGTAAAGCCAAATATGTACATGCCTTAACAACCCAATAATTTGACTCTCAGGTGTAAATCCTAGAGAAGCTTTCCCAAAAATATGTCAGAAGAAATGTAAGGAATAATCAGAGCAGCAATATTGGTAACAGTCAAATGCCCGTTAACACTAGAATATATACAATTACAATGAAATACCATATAGCATTGAGAAGGAATGGACTACAACTTCACTCATCGACAAAGAAGAATCTCAAAACACAATGTTGAAGAAAAAGATGCCAAACAGAAATGACTGCATATAGTAGATTCTGATGTCTATACAGTTAAAAAAAAAAAAACGATTAAACTATATTATTTGGGGATGGATAACTGGTAACACTATAAAGTAAAACAAGAGAATAATTATCACAAAACGTTAGGATAATGGGTACCTCTGCTGGATAGAGGGGATTGCAGTTGGGGAAGGGCACCAATTTTCATTCTTGACCTAGTTGCTGGTCATTTGGGTCTCACCTCATTATTATTCTTTAGCATGTACTTGCACGGTTTTTTTGACTCATTTATGTGTATGACACATTTCAAAATAATAAAATAAAATTAACCTAAATTAATAAGCCTAAAATAAAATTAACCTAAACTGTGCATACTTTCTTTATAATCAGAGATAATATGATGATTTCAAGGTTTCGTGTGTCCTTATTCATCCATTCATTTATTCTACAGGCATTTCTTACACATTTACTCTGTGCTAGGCATTATACCAGATGCCAGAAATATAGATATTAATTTATTATTAGGGAGTTTTAATAACAAAAAGAGTAATAATTGATGTTATTATTATAACAACTGACATTTAACTGTTTACTATTTGTATTAAGCACTTTACATAGATGACTTGATTTAATCCTTTGACATCCCTGAGTATGGACTACTATTTCCCTGATTTTAAAAATGAGGAAGTGGTGGGGCGGGGTGCCTGGGTGGCTCAGTCGTTAAGCATTTGCCATCGGCTCAGGTCAGGATCCCAGGGTCCTGGGATTGAGCCCTGCATCGGGCTCCCTGCTCAGCGGGAAGCCTGCTTCTCCCTCTCCCACTCCCCCTGCTTGTGCTCCCTCTCTTGCTGTGGCTCTCTCTGTCAAATAAATAAATAAAATCTTTAAAAAAAAATGAGGAAGTGGCACAGCAATGTTTAATAACTTGCCCAGCTGGCAGAGCTCAGAAAAGACAGAGCCAAGATTTGCTCTTAACAAATGTAAGTTTTTCTGCTCAACTTCCAGTCCCTTTCCTCCAAGTGACAACACTCTGTTTTCCTTTGGGGAGTCTCTCCCCTTCTCACATTTGGTCCTGTGGGTCAGTTGAAGCTAACTATCTGGTCCTGGGTTCAAGGACTGAGGAAATGACCATTTATCCTATTCCAGCCTCTTGGATGCAGTAGTTGGTTTAGGCATGAGCCTAAAGAGAGAGAATTTAGAGACTGAGTCCTGAAGCCTTGATTTAAACCCCTGGATTCAGCCATGCCTGAAGCTCGCCCCAATGTCTGGTCTTTTCAGGTACATGAGCCTCAAGTTGGATTTCTAATACTTGCAAAAAGGAGTCCTAGCTAATACAAGGACACATAAAAATAATTTGATAATTATTGTACCAGCTAAGTGACAAAGACTAAAATTAATGTGGGTGTTTAGGATGCACTTAAACATACTCAGGATACATGTAGTGAGGTGTTTTTTGTATTGTTTTGTTTTGTTTTTTACTTTTTTCCCTGTCCCATCCTAGGTCTGAAGCAAATCTCAGAGAAGATAAATTACTAAGAGAGAAAGTCATGGATTACCTTGATGCTTCCACAGACCAAGCCAGTCATCCTTCACAGGGGAGATGGGGAATGAGGTGTGGGTGTACCCAATGTCATGAAAGATTATCACAAAAGACCAGATCTCAGGGATGACAATCACAACAACAAGAGTAATTTAGGTTCTGGGATACATTTCATCACAGGTTTACGAAGCCCTTGACAGCAAAATTAAATCTGACATCACTCTTTGGGTTGACAAACATTGTTGCAGTCTCCCGATAAAGTGAGCTCAGACACTTGAGGACTCTCTCCCCCTGAGGGTTAGAGTCACCTTCTTCCATTCGGCTAATGGTACCTCAGTCACCTCCGAAAGTGACTGAGCCTCTAGAAGACCCTTGTCATGAGAGATTAATGCAGCCCTTGGAGAAAATGGAGTTACTTACAGGAGTCAATCAAGCCATGGGCTCAAATCCATCCTTGGGTTTAACTCCCTGGTATCTCGTGTTCCTCCCCCTCCGCAACCAGGTTCAGAAAGAACTTTACCCTCCTACCTTCCATCTTAAGGGCAGACGTCCGAATCAGCATGTTAAGTCAATTAGACCAGTCACATCCTCTTAAAGAATGTAAAATCTGACATGAAGATCATCACAAAAAGTTGTATCTTTTTCTCTCTGTGGGCAAGGACAATTCGCCACTTCCAGGCAGCAGAGGCTTAAGAGCATCATCATTCAGGACAGATGCAAACAGCATCTAAATAGCCACGATGTTTAGCGCCCAGGACCATGGTCCGTTCACCTTCTTCCACAATTAAAAGTGACCATTACACTCAGTGTTTGTTTCACTAAGCAAGGTGAGGTCATACTTCCCTCCCAGAGATGGAGACCCAAAAAATGTTTTATCTCCTTGATAAATGTGAAGCTGTAATAAAACAGAATTTAGGTTTTTGGTGAATAATTCATGTTTATCTAAAAGAAAAAATAATGACTTTCATTATATTTCATCTCTTACCGAGTTCTAGAAACTGATTTCCTGGTCTGGAACTTCCAGAAATCCATTGCAGATTTGCCTGATGATTCTCTCTTGAGGGTTCCTCCCATCACCTCCACCCTCCTCACTAAATTCCCTTTGGCCCCCCAGAGTCATGGGGAAGAGAGGAAGAAAAGTCAAGGGCAGGAAAGGTCTGATCTGACAGTGGTGCCACTGGGGCGGATGCCTAGAGCTGGCAATTCTTTCATGGGCTTCCATGGGGTTCTCCAGGTTCCCCTACAACTGAATCCCAGGTAGTACATCTCGTAGACTAACTGCTTATGGACCCCCTTAGCTGGGTACCTAACAGTATTTCCTCTACCTGTTTCTGCTCAGGTCAGAGCATGCAGCTCAATGGGTGTGTCCTTTCAAACAACCCCACCCTTCCTAGAGGGATTTAGAACTGCAAGCTTTTGGCTTTCCCAGTAGTGCTCGGATTCCTCAAATGTAGTGGTTTCTCTGCTGCCCTGGGCTACCTCAGCCAGCTGCATGACTTTTCTCTCAAACGTGAGTTCAGTTTCTAGTCCCTGGGTCCTTCTCACCGCGAGTAGCCTCTACCCAACTTTCAGTGGGTGGTCTGTTCAGAGCTTCTCTCACTAGACCTGAGGTGGGGGTAAACATGCCTTACTTTTTCTCAAGAGGAGAGTGAGATTCATATCACACCCCAGCTCTCTCTAAAGAAATTCCAGTGTCTGGCTTTTTCATCTTCAATCTCCCAGCACCCAACTTTTTTTTCTTTAAATTCAACTATCTTTTTAAACATTGAAAAATTGAAAAAAAATTGAAATACGCAGATAGCAACATTCACCTTTTTAGCGTAAAGTTCTATGAGTTTTGGCAAATGTATATAATATATTGTAACCATTAAATTCATTATTCTTGGGCGCCTGGGTGGCTCAGTCGTTAAGCGTCTGCCTTCAGCTCAGGTCATGATCCCAGGGTCCTGGGATCGAGTCCCACATCGGGCTCCCTGCTCGGCAGGAAGCCTGCTTCTCCCTCTCCCACTCCCCCTGCTTGTGTTCCTGCTCTCTCTATTTCTCTCTCTGTGTCAAATAAATAAATAAAATCTTTAAAAATAATAAATAAATAAATAAATAAATAAATAAATTCATTATCCCTTAAATTCCCTTCTCCCTTTGCAATCAGCTCCTTCCCTCAGCCCAGGCCCTGACAACCACTGATCTGTTATCTGTCCCTAAATATTAGCCTTTTCCAGAATGTCATATAAATGGACTCATTCGACATGTAGACTTGGCCTTTGGCTTCTTTCGTTTAATACAGTGTATTTGAAATTCATCCATGTTGCCCTGAGGATGTCCTAACTTGTTCTTTTTTTACTGCTGAGTAGGCTTGTGTAGTATGGACGCACCAGTATGTTTATCCATTCACTAATTGGAGGGCTTTGGGTTGTTTCCAGGTGTTGACAATTATGCATAAAGCCACTATCAGCATTCATGTACAGGTTTTTGTGTGAACATACGTTTCCATTTCTCTTGGGTAAATGCCTAGGAGTGGGACTGTGGGATTGTTGGGTCGTATTATAAGAAACTGTCAAACTGGTTTCCACAGTAGCTGTGCCATTTTGCATTGTCCCTAGCACCGTGTGGATGTTCCAGCTGCCCTCTATCTTTGCCAGCACTTAGTGTTGTCAATTTATTTAAAAATGTACCCATTTTAATAGGTGTGTGGTGGTATCTCATAGTTTTAATTTGCGTTCTCAAGAACTAATGATGTTGAGCATCTTTTCATGTGCTTCTTTGCCATCCATATATCATCTTTGATGAAGTGTCAACTCAAATCTTTGCCTATTTTTTAATTGGGTTGTTTTCTTTGTATGGAGTCTTGAGAGTTCTTTATATATTCTGATCAGATACATTTTGCTAATATCTTCTCCAAGTCTGTGGCTTGTCTTTTCATCCTCTTTTTTTTTTTAACATGTTGCAAATGGCTTATTTTTAGTAAGATTGAAGTATCATCTGGTAAGGAGTAAGTAGAAGACCTGGAAAATCTTTTCCTCCACCAGCTCATTTCTTTAGATACCATGAGATGACCACTTAAATCTTTGAATTTGTACATCAGTTAAGAATTTGAGACTTGGTAACAATATGATGTTTTTATGGGTTTTTTTGTGTGTGTTTTGATGTTTATGTTTTTCAGTTTTATTGAGCTATAATTGGCATACATTACTGTCTGAGTTTAAGAGGTACAGCATCATGGGTTGACTTACCTACACTGTGAAATGATGACTGCTCTAAGTTTAGTTAGCATCCATCATCTCCTATAGGTACAATTTTTACTTATTTTTTTAAGATTTTATTTATTTATTAGGGAGGGAGAGAGAGAGAGAGAGCAAGTGGGGGGAGGGGCAGAGGGAGGGAGAGAATCTCAAGCAGACTCCGTGATGAGTACAGAGCCCAACACAGGGCTCAATCTTATGACCCTGAGATCATGACCTGAGCCGAAATCAAGAGTCGGATGCTTAACCGACTGAGCCACCCAGGCACCCCGGTACAATTTTTAAAAAGGAAAAAAAAAGAAAAAAAAATTTTCCTTGTGATGAGAATTTTTAGGATTTACTTTCTTACCAACCTTCTTATATATCATAGGATTGCTCACTATAGTCATCACAGGACGTTACAACCCTAGTACTTCATTCTCTTAACAGTGTCTTCCAAAGAGCAGAAGTGTTCAGTTTTGATGAAGTCGAAAACATCAACTTTTTCTTTTAAGGATCATGCTTTTAGTTTTGTAACTACAAAATCTTTGCCTAACCCAAGATCACAATGATTTCCTCCTCCATTTTCCTCTAGAAGTTTTACAGTATTGGGTTTTACGTTGAAAGTAAGTCTATTACCCATTAAGGGTTAATTTTTATATATGGCACAGGGTTTACTTTTGCATATAGATGTCTAATAGAAATCGGGCGCCATTTATTGTTGAACCATCTTTTCTCCATCTACTTGCCTGTGCCTTTGCTGGATATCATTGACCATATATGTATGGATCTATTTCTGGATTCTCTATTTGGTTTCATTGATCTGTGCATATCCTTTTGACAAACCACACTGCCTTGGTTACCCTAGTTTTATAGTAAGTCTTGAAATCCGATACTGTGAATCCTCCAATTTTGTTCTTTTTAAAAATTCTTTTGACTATTCTAGATTTATTGTCTTTTCATATAAATTTTAGAATCAGTTTGTGAATTTCTTTTTTTTTTCAGTAAAAATTATATTTTTAAGTAATCTCTATACCCCACATGGGGCTTGGACTCACAACCCCAAGATCAAGAGTCACATGGTCTACCAACTGAGCCAGCCAGGTGCCCCCAACTTGTCAATTTCTACAAAAAAAAAAAATTTCCTGGATTTTGATTGGGATTGCACTGAATCAATAGATCAGTTTGGGAAGAATGGCCATCTTAACAATACTGAGTGTTCTAATCCATGAATCATCCATTTATTTAGGTCTTCTTTTTTATTTCGTGAGTGTTTTATAGTTTTCAGCATACAGATCTTGTACATATTTTATCAGATTTATACTTAAATATGTTGTGTTTTTGGATGCTATTGGAAATAGTACTTAAAAATCCTTAAGTTTCCAACTGTTAATTGCCAGTGTATAGGAATACAATTGATTTTGGGGTTTTGATCTTTATCTTACAATTTTACTAAACTCACTTATTAGCTCTCATAGTTTATTTTGCAGATTCTTTGAGATTGTCTATGTATATAATTATGTCATCTTTGAATAAAGAGTTTTATTTCCTCTTTTACAATCTATGACTTCTTTTTTTCTTGCCTTCTTGCACTAGCTAGGAACTCCAATAAATGTCGGATAGCAGTGGTGAGAGTGCATAGTCTTGCCTTCTTCCCAATTTTAGGAGTTAGAGTTCCCTTGGAACCTTCTCACCAAAGTGAGAGGGAGACATTCCCTAGCTCTCTCCCAAGGGAAGAGTACAGCTCTTACCCACTGACAAGTCTGTCCAAAGAAATCTAATTTCAACTTCTGGCCTTGACAACTTCAGGCTCTGTATACTTTGAGGGAGGTAGTGGTGGGTAGAGGATAGAGATCACAACACTGGTTCCAGGATGCCTCCTTATAAGTCCTGCATATGTGTCCTAGCACCTCACTTTTGGAATGAAGGGGATTCTTGCCATCTATTTTTTTTTTCTCAGCATTTTGGGGTATCAGCCAAAACTAACTCATCCTTATCCTGATGGTATTACAACTTTTCTTTTACAAATGAGGGAAGTTAGGCTCAGAGAGTTTAAATAACTTGTTCAAGGTCTTATAGCTAGGAAATAGCAGGATTAAAACTCAGTTCTGTCAAGTTCAAAGATGGTGTTCTTCCCACTAGACCTCATCAGTACAGACAGAAACATTCAGGCACATTATTGCTCCCCAAATGCACATATAAAACCAAGAGGGCTAAGGTATTTCAACATTTAATTTAGCCATTGTAGAAGACCATACTTTGGCCAATGGAGGAGATACTGTTGCATCTATCCTTCAAATGACCATGGAATGATAATAATTTCTATATCCTGAAGCAGGTGCTGAGGTCAGAAGCTGAGAGTCTCTAATTATCAACACTGGTCCCCTCAGGCCTTCCTTGAATAATCCAGGCAGGCAATCAGGACTGACAATATGGACTCTGTGTTAGTCAAGAAATTTGACCATATGTCTCTAGGTCAAGGAATCTCAAGCCAATTTGCCTCCACGACCACTTCAGAAAACCCAGACCCTTCCTGAAGATCACTTCTTGCTGATGAGAGGCAGGCAGGCCCCAGGCAAAAGTTTAGGATTGAAGCTGATACCACTAAAGTCACAAACTGAAAGAAATACCACCACTGGCATTAATAATCCTTAGGCAGGTGAAGAAAACTTTCCTGTAAGTGTTCCAAAAAATAGATTTTTCTGGGAACTAAAATGTTTAAGTTAAAAGAAGGGGTCTCAGCAATTCCACTCCTTGGTATATACACAAAATAACTGAAAACAGGAGTTCAAAAAAAAGCAATACAATAACTTGTACATTAATGTTTATAACTTCATTATTCACAAGAGTCAAAATGTGGAAACAACCTAAATGTCTGAAACAGATGAATGATAAAGAAAATGTGGTATATCCATACAATGGAATATTATTCAGCCAACCATAAAATGTAATGAGGTCCTGATACCAGCTACCATGTGGACAGAGCTAGGAGGCATTATGCTAAGTGAAGAAAAAAAAAACAGACACAAAAGGTCACATATTATATGATTCCATTTACATGAAATATCCAGAGTAGTCATATCCATAGAGATAGGAAGTAAATGTGTGGTTGCCAGGAGACGGGAGGAGGGGGGAATGGGGAGTGATTGCTTAATAATTATAGAGTTTTCTTCTAAGGTAATAAAAATGCTCTGGAACTACATAATGGAGATAGCTGAACAACTCTGTGAATGTAATAAATGCTGCTGAATTGTACACTGTAAAATAGTTAAAATGGTAACTTTTATGTGATATGTATTTTACCATAATAAAAAAAGAGGGGTCTTTGCTAAAGAGTCAGGGTATGACCACCTAGCCAGATCACTTCCTGAAAACCGCCTCTTGCCTAATTAAGTCCTTTGTCATATCCTACGTGGATTATCACACTGGCCTCCTACCTGGCTTCCTCTCCCTGGTGTTACCTATCTCCACTCCATCTTCCACAGACTACAACGTTGAAATGAGCATGACTTTCTTTTGTTCAAAATCCTTCAACCGTTCCTAATCTCCTACTGCAGAAAAACCACATTCCTTCACACAGCCTCCAAAGTCACTTCAGGATGGGGCACCGATCACTTGGTTTCCTGTGTCTCCTTCATGGTGGGTGCACCCTGAGCAGGCAGGGACCACAACGGTCTCACACCTTGTTGTGTCCTCGGCACATGGCACGATCTTTGGTGCACAGGAGTTATCCAGTGAATATTTGTTGAGTGAATTGATCAGGCTTCAGCCTACCTGTCTGGCTCTAGCTCTTGCTCTCTCCTCAAATACCCTGTATTATAGCCAAACCGACCTGTGCATGGGAAGCCTGGGACACGTTGGTCTCTCCACTGGGTATGTTTTCTGCCCCATCTGTCAATCTGGGCAAGCTCAGACTCACCCTTGAAGATGCAGTCCAAGTGTGCACATTCTTCTGTGGCCCTCAGTCACTCGTTTCTCTGGGTTCCCGCCGCATCTCACACGGTGCTTTGTGGCAGCACTTAGCACATGTCCTGGAATCATTTATTTACATCCCTGGCTCTCCTACTGGACCGTGGGGACTGAGTAGCTCCTCTTACCCCTCCCCCAGCCACCACGTGTGATATTGGGGGATGAAACAAAAAAGTAACCAAATAATTTGTCTTGAAGGAGCAACCTGGGAAATTTTTTGTGCACAGGAGGAAACTATCTGAATTAAATTGGAGATTGAGAGCAGCTCACTGAATCTCTGAGTCATTCTATTTACTTGGCAGTGGTGAAAGGAAAGAGGTAGAGAAGGAGTCAGAAATTGAAGCAAGTGGGAAGGGCGGGAAATTGTAACAACATAATGGACATCTCACCTTCACCCAGCACCTCTCTGCTGGAAGGACGCTGCCCTGTACTCACTGAACTACTCAGACAGTGAGTCTTACCCGTGTCCCCAAGAAAGCCAGAGGCACTCCGTCCCATGCGAGGGGAACCTTCCATCCAGCCTGAGAGACTGCAGACCCACCTGATGATGAAAATTCCAGTTTCCTCCACCTCCCTGCCCCTGGGTCACTTCATCCCCTTTTGTCCACTCACGTCAGCAGGAATATTCCATTATGACTCTTCCTAATAATGTGGGTCTTTTCCGCTTGGTCAAAATGTGCTGTGTGGTCTGTGCCTTATTCAGCTCCCCGTGTTCCACGGCCCTTTGGGTTAACGTGGCCCTGCTTTTCCCAGGGAACAGGAGAGGGGAGGCCCCCAGGAGAGCTCAGCTGTGCAGCCAGACTCTGGGAGAGCTCCCCGCTTTCCTTTTCTTTTCTCTTTCAGACCATGAGGCACTTTGAACCCTGGACTTCAAGGGTCAAGAGGGGAAAGGGAGGGAGAAATCTAGGAACAGGTGGAGCTTCCCAAAACAGAAGGGAAAGGAACTGATGCTGTTTGGTGTATCTAAGTGACCTCACTTAATTCTGTCTTTGCTATGAGACAGCATTATTCCCGTTGACAGGTGAGGAAATGGAGATGAAGCCACTTTCCCAGATTCCCCTCCCCTCCTCGTTAGTGCCAGGGCCAATGTCCAACCAGATGTGTCCACTCCAGCATCTGGGCTCTCTCCTTCCTCCTCACCTGTTTGCCTCTGGCTGTGGGAGCAGGCTGCCCAGCGGGCTGACGGGAAGGACAGCAGACACTTAGGGTGCCCAAAGGGATGGGTGAGCACAGGTCTGAGCAAGGCTCACGTCCGAGTCCCAAGGGTCCAGTGTGGCCATGGGAGTTCATGGTGCTCCGCACCTCAGGCTACCTACTATCCATCAGGCCTGGGTGTTTTGGGTTTGATTTTTTGTTTTTTTTTTAATTTTTGTTTAGCGAGAGAGAGAGTATGAGTTGGCGGTGGGGGAGGAGACAAAGGCAGGGGCAGAAGGGGGGAGAGAGAGAGAATCTTAAGCAGGCTCCACGTTCGGCACAGAGCCCGATGTGGGGCTCATTCTCACCATCCTGAAATCATGACCTGAGCCGAAATCAAGAGTCGGATGCTTAACACACCCCAGGGGGGGTTGGGAACACCCCCGTCAGGGAACCCAGACACACGGAAGAGAGACTAAGACAGGATCTCCAGTATCTCCGGGGGCCGTTGCTCCCTCCATCCATCTCGCTTCGGTGAAGCTTCATGAAGCGCAGTGGCATCTGAGGAGGACTGTTTTTCACGCTCCCACTTACCATTTTGGTGTCTCTGCTTTGCTGGCGCTGTAAACACACACACACTCGGCCTACAGGAGTGTGGGGCTGGTGGCTCACAGCGCAGGGCCCATGCGCACAGAGCTGCCGATCGAATTTCTGTATCCTTCATTCACACAGCAAACATTTCGGGAGCTACTATGGGCTACGTACAGGGTATAACCAGATAAGTAAAACCAAATCCCTGACAGAAGGGAGGCCACAGGTAGCCAGGAAGCACATGTGTATGTGAATAATTGTAGCATAAGGGATCAGTGACCTTGAAGGTGTGTCTGAGGTAGCCTGGGAGCAATGTGTCCCTCGAAGATGGGGGTAAGAGAAAACATCACAGAGGAGAGGGCATGTTCCTGGGCCAGCAGGGATAACAGGAATTTGCCAGATGGAAAAGGATGGGAAGGGGTTTGCAGATAGAGCAAATGACAGAAGGAAAACAACAGAGGCAAGAAAGCGAGTGACACGTTTGGAGAACAACGGGGAGCTCAGAGAGTGGGATGGGGGGGTGTTGGCAGCGGTGCAGGGCCTCGGTCAGCCCCCAGAACTAAACGTCAAACATGCTTGATGGTGCAGCAAGGGTTAAGACATCGAGCTAAGAACAGTAGCAAAGAGAGAAAATAATGTTTTCTTTTTTTTAGTAGGCTACACACCCCATGTGGGACTTGAACTCATGACCCCGAGAACAAGAGTCGAATGCTCTAACTGACTGAGCCTGCCAGGCGCCCCATAGAAAGAAAAGGTTGTTATCGCAATAAGGTGAACCCCTGTGTTCTGAGAGGCCCCCTCTGTGAGGTCCAGGTGGACGTGAGGGAGCAGCCCAGGTTTCTGCCATCACCCATGCCGATCCGCCTTTCTCCTTTGCACTGCTCACCTGTGGCTTAAAGAGTAAAACCAAAGGAAAGTAAGCTAACGGGGTCAGAGCGACTATTCTTCCCAAGCCTTTAACCTGGGTTAACCTCTCTTTCTGGCCTGTGTAGATGACAATACCAGTGCTCTGCCCTTTGGGACATTTCTGAGGTGCAACCTACACTCCCCTGTGGGGTCAGGCTGATGCACGCCCCGCAGAGCCCAGTCTGCACTTGAGCCTGGCTCAGCTTCCTCCCCTGTCCTGGCCTGCCTCGTCCTCTCCCTCTCCTACACTCCTACTCTCCTCCGAGCATACAAGTCTCCCCTGGGAGCACTTCTTTAAATAAATTACTTGCCCGTACATCCTCATCTTAAGATCTGCTTCCTGGGGACCTGACCTAAGACATTGAGCTTCAGGAGCATGCGAGAGAAGGCTGCAGCTGTGGCTGGTGCCAGCCGGGGACCCAGGATGACATTCTTGCAGCACTGCCAGATTTAACAAATAAAAGCTTAAATTTCAGATAAACAGGATGCCCAGTTAATTTGAGCTTCACATAAACAACAAATAAGTTCTTAGGATAAGTATGTCCCATGCAGCATTGGGGGTATACTTACACTAAGAAATCATTCATTGTTTATCTGAAATTCAAATTTAACCAGGCATTCTATCTTTTATATGGTAATCTTAGGAAGGGCCCTACATACTTTTGCCTTCATGGGCCTCTTCATTTATGAAATTTTAAAAAATTCTATTTATGACTGCATAGATATAAAGATGAATAAAAGCCAGGCTGGATTCATTATCATATATTCATTATTATTATACTCATTTTTTCCAACTTTAAAATAAATTAAAGCATGTTCTCGGGCCTCTAAGGGGCCTAATGGAGAAGTCATCCTGTTACCAGCTTAGGAAGAGTCTTGAGTGCCATGATTAGATGTGACTGGACTTTTCTTCATCAGCCATTGTTCAACTAGGAACTCTGTGATTAGACTGTGTTGACTCTGTGTTAGCCCTAGTTGAGAGTGTGAAGAAAAGGCCAAAGAATGGAATTTTTGGAGGGGGGAGAAGCTGATCACCATGACTGAGGTGGGACATCAATAGGACCTCCGTAAGAACAGCTGGTAAGCTCATTAGTTCAAGGGTCTACATGCTATAACGCCCCCCGGGTCTCCATCTGCAAAGGCATGGCCTGGGCACAGGGCGGGTGGTGCAATGGGCTTATCTGAAGGCGTCAGAACCACTGTTGGGTCAACCCCCTCCCTATGAGAGCAAGCAGGGCACCATCACTCAAAAAACTATGGCTTGGGTCCCCATCAGGCAAAGCACCGAGAGATGTTCCAAGCCAGAGCATAACCTGTTCTTGTAAATACAGCTTTATTGAACAGTCATGCCTATTCAGTCCCATGTTGTTTATGACTGCCTTTGTGCAGCCTGGAGTAGTTGTGATGGAGACCAAACGTCCCACAAAGCCTAAAGTATTTGCTATCTGGCCCTTTACAGAAAAAGTTGGCGAACACTGCTCCAGGCTGTGGGGGAGAATCGCAGGAGACTTCGTGAAAAACTGGTATTTCTTAGTATGTGAAAACTGAAAAGAAAGCCCCGCCCATCAGTCTTCGGCGGCTGCGCAGAGTGTCTCCCCCCCCACACACACCGCTTGCCCGCGCCCTCCAATTGAAACAAAAACTCTGCACATTGTCTCCAAGCAGACGGAAATGGCTTATCTCTTTGGTTATTGGGGAAATACAGAAGAGAAACTTGTCCAGATGGTGTTTATAAATCAAACCAGAAGCCCACCCCACAAAGAGCAGGGGGAGCCACACAGGGTTAGGGAGAGGAGGAGGAGAGAGATTTGGGGAGAAGGGGGGAGATGCTAGTCAGAAATTCCTGCTTGCCCTTTTGCAATCACTTAAATAATCTGTGGTGCTCAATGGGTACCTTACCTGACCTAATTAAAAATCGGATTGCTATTTTAACTGAGAAAAATAGTACTTTGAACTGTTTTAGGAAGAAGAAAAGAATAAACATTATCAAGACCATCTCTTAGAAGATTAGGACAAAAAAATCCAGAAGGAGAGGCTTCAAAGCTGTTTTTGTTTTCCCTGGCTTTGAAATACTTAGTTCTGATAATTTTATCTTCCTCGAAATATAGCAAATAAAGTCTATTTACTACTCCCAGGCAATTCCATACATAAATTAAACACACACACACACACACAAAACACTTTAAACGAAACTTTCTGTGAGTCTCAAATCCATCATTTCTCTTCCTGTGGTGAGGGCTTTATACCACTGATCAATGCAATTCGAAAGTTTTGGAGGTGATTTTGTTTTCTCTACCTTGCTATTTGATGAGTTTTCAGATGGCCATCTAAAGCACAGCTTACATGCTGTCCCTCACGGATCTCAGGGAGGCTTCAGATGAGCTGACATGGTGAGAGATGGTTAGCAGAGATAGAAATATATTTTATCTAGTTTCTTAAGTCAGCTTTTAAAGTTAGTTCAAACACACTACTTAGTGATTCATGAAAAATCTTTTTTTTTTAACCCTGAGAATAATATTTTCACTTCTCATCCTCCCATTTAGGAGAGTTGCTTTAGGAAGCATCATCCTTCCCATAAGAAAAGGCTTTCTAGGCACAAATATGCCACAAAAAGCCCATGGAAAGATAAGCTGATTCCCCTTGAACTGCATTTTGAATGTCCTGGTTTTAAAAATGGGATAAGATATTCCATTATCCCTAATTAGAATTTTTTTGGGCAGCCAGATAGAAAGTAAGTTATTCTGTGGCCATAAAAGTAATCTACTCTTGGCAGGACGTGCATTTTAAAATAATTTTGTATATAATACGTTCTTTTTTTCTTTCAACAAATCATCTATCAAGCACCCTGTATGGGCCAGACCCCGTTGCCAAACTTAACAATAGAGAGATTAAGGATGTGGTCCTTGCCATTAAGTTGCTCACAGCCCAGCAGGAAGATGGACACGGAAAAAAATAATTGCAGTACAATGCAGCGAGCGTGTCCATAGACCTTCACCCTGAAGTTGCCTGCTTTACTGATGGCGTGCATCAACGACATTGATTGGTTGTCTCGTTGACTGATGGAGACCCAAGCCTCATTCCTAAAAGGGACATTATCAATATGGCTAATCAAATGGTATAGCAAAAGAGCAAATGGACAGATTAAGTAGACCTTAGCTAAATCTCTTACTTTCTGCCAAGGAAGATAAATTTCTATCTCAACCCTTCCATGAAGAGCAGATACAGGGCACCGATAGAGCTGTGATAACTTCCTTTTCCAGGCACCGATATTAGATAGCTTGTCTTTACCCCACCACCACTACCTTAAAAAAAAAAAAAAATATATATATATATATATATATATACACACACACACACACATATATACATATATATATACACATACATATATATGTATGTGTATATATATATATATATCAGGGAGCCAATACATGGGGGGAAACATTATTGTTACCTAATATTTGGGAGTGGGATTAGGGGAAGGAATAGGGGAGATGCTGACAGGGCTCCTGGCCCCCAGAGCCTGCAAGAGAAATATTTGCACGCACAGTTCAGACATGACCGAGTTCCCATGATCCCTATATACACCAGTTAGGATGTTTTGGGCTGTAAGTAACTGAATATTCAATTAATGTGGCTTAAGCGGGAGGGGTTATTTTCACTACATAACAGTAAATCCAGAGGCACTGGTTCCAAGCGAGGGACAAGGGTGGTACTCAAAACACTTAACAGTCGGTATCACACAGCGCTGACCGATCAGGACCAGTGGCCCACCAGACAGCGCAGCGACACAGTGCAGCCGCCTCTGTCCGTCCGCGGAATCCTGTCCCTGGCTCCAGGTTGCTTCCACAGCTCAATGATGTCAGAGCTTAGGTCAGCTTGAAAAGATTCTCTTGGCCTTGCCTTTGCGGTGAGCAGCTGAGTGCCATGCCCCAAAACATCACTGCATCACCTAACAACGAAGCCTAACAGCAGGAAGGAGGGAGTGAATGTTTATCTCGGTGCATCTCTCTTTTTATGAGCGGGAAATCTCTCCCAGAAGCCCTCAATGGACTTCCTCTTAAGTACGATTGGCCAGAAACTGGGTCACATGTCCATCCTTAAACCAATCACTAGCACAGGAACGGGGGCGTGCCGTAGTTGGCTTGGACCAATCATCATTCATTCTCTGGGGCTGGGGCGAGCGTGCCCCCTTGCCAAAACACATAGCTTTTGTTACCTGTACTAGAACCAAAGTCGTGTGCCGTTGGCATGGAAGAAAGCACAGTGGGGAGGGGGGCAGTAAGGAAGAGCTTTTTGGCAGGCAACCAGTGATATCTGCCACATCACCCTTTTGGTGAGAAGCACGTTTCCATTTTCCCAATACGATCACCATAGGGTGGAGGTGGGGTGATCGGGGAATCTGATCACCCCACCGGTCTGCTCCTTTTCTCTCAGAGATGGAGCCATCATCAGCCTGTGCAGGCGGCCCTAGAGATCTTCAAGGTCATAATTTAAGACCAACTCATACATACAAGGTAAGTGATGGAGCGCTCTGATCTCACTGTGGACAGGACGCCATGCTTCACTACTGTCCTTGGTAGGTCACATCTGTGGCCTAGATTCACGAAGCTTGATTTATAGCCCTTCAGCCACAAGCCGTCGGTTACTCCTCCTACCTCTTCCATGTGTAGAGTGTCTAGGAAGTCAGCAAGAACCCATCCAACTACAGAGCAGACATACTGTGATGGGGTGTTTCCAAAAAACAATGCTTAGTGAGTTCAAACCTTGTTTCAAAAAGAAATATTCATGAAAAACCAATGCCCTGATTTTATGGTCTTCCTTTTTGTAAAACGCAGGAAGTGCTCAGGAAGGTACTGAGAGAAGAAACCATAGGCGATATTTTGAATGCGGGACACCCTTTGGCCCTGCAATTGCTTGCTTAGGGAGATAGCCCCATGGAGGTCAGGGCTGTGGTCTGATTACTCTGTGGGTCTACTCACTTCACACAGTGATGGCTTGGGTTCCAGGTCACACGGCACACCCATGGCCTGGGTCAGTCTCACAAATACAGTCAATCCCTCTGTGTAGGCTGATTACAAATAATGTCCCTAATTCTCCATCTGCCTGCATCTTTGCCATCGATAACAGACTTCACAGCTCCTCCAGTCAAGAGATGGGGTTGATTTCCCCAATCCTTGAATCCAGGCTGACCACATGACTTGCTTTGGCTGATGGAACGTAGTAAGTGGCACTGAGATAGTTCTTCAAAGCCTCTCATACTTCTTCTAATTCTCTGGGAACCCTGCCATCACCCAGAGAACAAACCTGGGCTGGCCTGCTGGATGCTGAGAGACTCATGACTCAGTCACCCCCATTGCTGCGGCCAACAACTAGCCAGTCACCTAACATAGGAGTGAAGCCATCCTGGACCAGCCGGTCTCCAGCCATCTCACCAGCTGAGAAGAGAGAAAAGAGCATGAGCGAGCCAAGCCATGATCCAACCTCATTGAGGCCATACCAGAGAACCATAGTTTTTCTATAGACTTGCGAGGAATAACTAACACTATTGTTTTGGGGTGGTTACACCACAGTCGTTCACTCATACCCCGTCCACTATAGAGGTGACTTGAGCCTCTTCCCCACCCATCCTCCCTTTGGGAAAAAGTACTTTAAATACCAGGGAGGGGGGTTTGCCATCTCCTCCATTACAGGACAGCATGTGGTGAGGAGTCCTGCTAAAAGTCTTGCTGGTGATATTGGGGTTTCTTGTGCCTTTATGAAACCCACAAGCTCTAAAGACATCCATGCCATCAACTTGGAGTAACTTCTCAGGGCCAGTGAGCACCATTCTGTTAAATCTATTCATGGCTATCTGATAGGGTCAAAGGCTGAACGTGAAGAGGTTAATCCTGGAGTTCAGTGAAACCAGTTTCACTCTTCTAGAGTTCTGGGATCCATCTTGGTGCCATGATTCTAGATACCTCTTAGCATCTGACTTTTCAAGCCATCTCAGAAATCATGATCCAAGTCCAAACCACCATATGATGGCCCTTCCCAGCCTGGGGCACCCACCTCTCTCATGGGTGAGCTAGTAACAGTCCCTTCTCCTCCATGCAGATAGCAACCCAAACAGTCCAAAAGAGTTATCACCTCTGGTGCTTCAACACCGTTCTTGGCACAGCCTTATTTTACCCTTTCCAGCCCAGCAAGTTTTTCTCCCTAGTCCCTATAGTGGGCCTGTGCTCAGGCTGGAGGCGGAGGGTGGTCTCTAACTTGTCCAGCTCAGAACGGGCATGAAGGTCAGAAAGAGCCTTGATCAGAAAAGTCCCTGAAGAGGAGCAGGAGGTAATAAATCAGCTTTGGAGAAGCAGAGCTTTTGAGTGTGCTTTGGTCCAAACCAACTTTTTTCATCATTAAATATGCCCCAAATTACAGCCCAGAGATCCAGAAATCCACTTACATAAAAACTCAGGTAGGGAAAATGTCAAGATAAAAACAAATGGTCTCGTCTATGGAAATGTTAATGCTTTTTCCCTGCTTTCACCCCCCACCCCCCCCATCAAACTGAAACCTGCACAGTGTTCTTGCTCATGTTCAGAATCAAGTTCAAGGAGCTCCTTCTTCTCTCTTCTGCATTGGGTTCCCACCTCCCGTCCCCCACCCACCGAAAGTCCTGTGTAAAAAAATCTGTGAGGGGCCCTGAATGGTTAGGTTTATGCCGCTGGGAGGTTTTTGGATGATTTTTTTTCCCCTCATGAAAGGCGCCCTTGACGAAGTTTTGCCTTCTCCCAGGGAGACGGCTGGGGACGGCCTGAGTTTCCTGAAGGAGGCAGCCATTCTGCCAAACTCAGAAGTGTGAAGCGGGAAGGTCAGTGAGCCCCAGGCTCCAGGATAACAGGGACCCTGTTCTGCTAGCTACACACCCCTGAGCTCTGTGTCTAGCAAGAAGCCTAGAATTACTACACAAAGTTGAGCCTGAGGATAACCTCCCCCTAAACTCAGAAAACTGATTATTCAGGCCTCTAATTCAGAGAGTAGGGGGTGCTTGAATTAAACGTTCATTTTTATGCCCAGTTTGGCAATGGGAGTTGGGCACCAACAGTTAAATTTTTTATCTTTTTTTTAAAAGCATGGAAAGTTTGGGGGCTGGAGGATCCTTATCTTGTGATAAGTCAGTCAGACTCCAAGGGTAACCATCAGAAACTTAGAACCGTGTGTCACTCCAGCAAAAAATGGAACTGGGTGAGAAAACCCCATGCTGGGGCTCTTCGCTTGTGATGCTCGGGAGACTGCTCCTGTCTCACGAGGCAGCTGCTTGCAGGAAAATGAGCAAGGGATTGAGTCCTGGGTCTGAAATCTGCCTCTGCTCTCCCGACTGGCTGTGCAGTCCTGGGAAGGCGACCTAATCTCTCTATGTCCCCATCATCACTTTCTCGGAAAACGGGGGCAATTATAAGCCCAGCATGGTGATTACACAGTTAGAGGGCATGATGCATTGTTGAATAAGATCAATTTTAAGAACAAACACCAATAACTAGGATTATGTTTGAGCATTGTATTTGTCCGAATAGACTGGGTTATGTGTGTTAACAAGTGACTCCAAAATCTCAGGGGCTCACAAGATGTAATTCTAGCTTAAACAGCTGGTCCATTGTGGGGGCTAAGGCTCTGCTCCATTTGCACTTCACCTTGGGACCTGGACGATGAGAGTGTCTCCTTGTGGCCTCGTGGCAGAGGAAAAGGGAATATGATGGAATGACACAGTGGCTCTCAAGCCCTCTCTTAGAAGTGGCACAGGTCACTTCTGCCAAGTCTTCACTGGCCAAAGCTAGTCATGTGGCTGAGCCTGTCCTCAATAAAATGGGAATATTCTATCCTCCCACAGGGATAGAGAGGAAATGTTTGAACAGTATAATCCATCATTGCTGCCTGTAACAGAAAATCCCAAATACCGGAGGCAGATTCAGAGGCTGTTCCTTTCTTGTAAAATAAACCCCAAAGTAGGTGGTCGTGGGTGCACGTGGAGGCTCCTCAGTCACTGGGGACCCATACCGTCTATATGTGGCTTCTGTTGTCCGTAGCTGACCTGTTATTCAAATAACAGTAGAGAAATGTGTGCTCTTTTAGAAGTGGGAGGAAAGGGAGGGGTTCCCCTATTTAACTATTGCGCTTTCCTAAATGGGGCTGTGCCCAGCACTCCGGACCCACTGCCCGCTGCTGCCTTGGGGACCCCCCCGACCCCTCCCCCGGCCACGGCGAGACGAGTGCCCTTTAGGAAAGCGCATTAGGACTCCTTAGCTGAGCGAGTGGGAAACAGAATAAACAGGAACCTGACCCACCCAGTCGAAGCTGGGGCATAGAAAACGAGGAGACACCAACGTGAACATAAAATGGAAATGCTATAAGCACACACAGGGACTCTGGCACCGAACGGGTCCATGGCGAGAGGATGGAGAAGAAGCTGGCACGCTCAGAAGGAACCTGTACCACGAGCCCTATTGCACCCCCATGGTCCCAGCTAGTGAGATCTGGGAGCCACTCCATCGTACTTCCCGAGGCCTCTGGTGGATTCATTTGTGGTTTTGTCAGCCTCTTTCGAGTATTTTTCACAGACGGGGCGGGGAGCCGTGCACTCTGGGTTTTGTACATCTGCACGTATTTTGTCTTGTGCTTCTCCTCTGTCTTCTTAAGGTGCGTGTCAGTGTTTGGCCAACACTGATGCCTGTCTCGGTTTTGCTCGACACAAATTCCACTGGTTGTGCTTGATCTCCGCAGGAGGACCCAAGGACCCAGACAACCCATCCAGCTCTGGCCCAGCCTCTTGCCATCACATGTAGACAGCAGCCCGGGAATCCTCTGTCCCATGAGGGCCAGGCTCTCTCGGGGGCCCGCCTCACCCTAGCCTCTCTGAGGCCGATCGCCCACCACTCACCCAGTCCTCTTGCACTTCTCCCAAAGCCCAGAGCCTCGCCACCTCTCTGGGCCATCCCGGTTTAGAACGCAGACGGACAGGGGTTGGGCATGGCCAGGGAGATAGCCTTGTTCGGTTGCCACGTCTGCAAGAGACAGTTTTGAACAAGCAAGTGCTTTGTCCCTTCAAGGTGCACACAGAGGCAGGGCCCAAACGTCCTGTGGCTTCTGTGAAGAGATGAATTGGTAACTGTTCTCACTTCTTGAGGCAGCTTACTCAGAAACCAAATTGCCACCCCAAGGCTGGGCCGGCCAGCTCCCTAGACACCAGCCCCAAACCTGGGCCTCTGAGTTCAGGCTCTGGGGGTGCCTTCCCCTTCTTCGGAAAGTATGATCAGTAAAGGTGATTTCACGGTGCACCAGGACGGTGCCAGCTCAGTCTGGAGAGCAGGCCTGCCCTGGGTGGGCCCTCCTGTGGCCCTCAGCCTGTGTGGGCAACGCATGAAGGCCTTTAATGTCTTGGGGGATCAGGGCAGAAACTGGAGCCACCTTTTTAAATGGCCTGACACAGGGCGCCTGGGTGGCTCAGTTGGTTAAGCGACTGCCTTCGGCTCAGGTCATGGTCCCGGAGTCCTGGGATCGAGTCCCACATCGGGCTCCCGGCTCAGCGGGGAGCCTGCCTCTCCCTCTGACCCTCTCCCCTCTCATGCTGTTTCTCTCTCTCAATCTCTCTCAAAAAAAAAAAAAAAATCTAAAAAAAATAAAAAATAAAAAATAAATGGCCTGACACAGCAGGCCTGGTTCACAGGGCTCTGCACAGGCCTGACGGGGCACACACATGGTCAACAAGCAAGGGGAGCCTTCTCATTTCAGTCCCCACACATAGGGTTGTGTGTTATTTCCAGAAGGATTACGCAGGCAGCCCTGTCCCACGGTGTTGGCTTTCAGTGCCACGCTCAATGAAGTAGAAAACCTGAAAGGATCCCACAGATGCCATGCCACTCCAACTCCATGTAGACTATGGGCCACTTTTAAATGCCAGCTCTGAAAGTCACGGCAAAATGGGCCTTAGAAGCCCAGCACTAACCCAGTTAAACCATTATGGAACTGTAGGTTCAAATCTCAATCAACTCCCCTTCCCGCCATATAATATCATTAGAGCACATTTTTGCTAGACCAATCCTCGGGTATAATGCCTTAATCCTAACCCAAAGTCTCTGCTTGCCTAGAAATGTCACAAGACAGGAGGGCTCCGCATGCTTCCCGCTAATCTTCTTTCAGATAAACAGTGGATTGTTCCTGGGTCCCCTGCTTCTCTGCCTCCTATCAGAAAGAAGCCCAGGATTCCCTCACTCTGAACCTTTTCCAGAAAATGAGGCTGGAACTCCCTGGCACGGGAAAGCTGAACTCTGCAGGAGGACGCATACCCCAGCACACAGACACCTGCTGCAATGTGGGCGTGGTGGAGGCGAAGTGGGCTGTGTGTGAGGTCAAGGTCTCTGTGTTGCATCACTAATCACCACAGACAGTGGTTTAGAACAACACACCGTTAGCTCACGGGGGCCCAAGGGCCAGGAGTCCAGGCATGGACAGCTTAGCTGGGTTCTCCGCTCAAGGTCTCCTGAGGCTGCAGTCAAGGTGTTGCTGCCAAGCTGTGTTCTCATCTGGAGGCTCAAGTAGGAAACCATTCGCTCCCCAACTCATACAGGTTATTGGCAGAATTCATCCCCGTGAGGCTGTATGAGTGAGGGCCCTAGCTTCTTACTGGCTGTCAGCGAGAGATGGCCCTCAGGGTCTGAAGGTCGCCCGCAGTCCCCTGCCACGTGGCCCTCTCCGTAGGCAGTTCACAACAGGTGCTCGCTTCTGTAAGGCCATCAGGAGACTCTCTCTTGCTCCGGTGGGCTAAGACAGAGTCTTATATGATAAGGTAGTGTGATCCTCGGAGAGACATCCATCACCTTGCCATTTTCTATGTATTATGAGCCAGTCACAGGTTCTGCCCACACTCAAGGGGGCAGGACTATGCAGGGATGTGACTCATTGGAGGTCCCCATGGGGTGTGCCCACCACCCCCCATAAACTGCTGCCCACCTCTGCCACTTACAGTTAGGTGACCTTGAGCAAGTTACTCGGCCTTATTTACAAATAATCTTTCTTATTTGTAAGATGGAGGTAAACCCCATAGGATTCTTGGGAAGATCAAATAAAATATTCCATCTCAAGTGTTTTGCAGAATGCCTGTCACATAGTAAACACTCACATGTTAGCTGTGATGGTGGTGGTGGTGATTAATATTAATATTATTGGCACTGTGAGACTCTCAGGTCTGTCTTGGATACTAAGAAGCAGAAATATAACTCAGACTACAGCTCCCCTGGCTACACAACCCTTCATGAAGGCCAGATCTGTATCACTGGCCACTCCAGGAATCTCAAGAGAGATCAGCTCCAGTCTCAGCGGGAAGCTGGGGCATCTTGGGACACCGGGTGGCAATGCCAGCCTCCCAGCCACTGCTATCTGTTAGGTGACAAGTGTGCATCAGGAGATGCAAGGTGCTTCAGCAAGAGGGTCTGCTCATCTCCTGTGAGCCCCTGGGGCAGCTGAGCTTAAGGGGTGGGCCTCACCAGACCCCATGGGACAAGACAAATTGAGCATCTCTCCCAAGTTGGCCATGATTACCTCACTTATATTAGGATATAGGAAGTTCTTCTTTTTTTTTTTTTTTTAAAGATTTTATTATTTATTTAATAGAGAGAGAGAGAGAGAGCGTGAGAGGGAACACAAGCAGGGGGAGTGGGAGAGGGAGAAGCAGGCTTCTGGCCGAGCAGGGAGCCTGACGCGGGGCTCGATCCCAGGACCTTGGGATCATGACCTGAGCTGAAGGCAGTCACTTAACCAACTGAGCCACCCAGGCGCCCCAAGAAGTTCTTCTATATCCTAATCATTCCTGCACCTCTAATTCTATTATTCGTTCACACAGAATAACAAAAGCCATTGTTTATTATTCGCCAGAATCCCGTAAATCCCATGAGAAGAATTAAAAAATAACAAGTAAAAGACACAGTCAACCCCACCATCATTGCAACAACAACCTAAATACACATACCATCAAGCACACAAGCCAAAGATAACCATAGTTAGAATAGCTCACACCAATAATAATAACAGTAACCGACAATGAATTTTTCAAGTTTAGTGTTAATACACTGATCTGGACATTGGCTCACAGAAGGATGTACTCTCAGGGCACCTGGGCGGTTCAGTCGGTTAAGCATCCCACTCTTGGCTTCGGCTCAAATCATGACCTCGATGGTTGTGAGATCAAGCCCTGCATTGGGCTCTGTGCTCAGTGAGGAGTCTGCTTGAAGATTCTCTCCCTCTGCTCCTCCCCCCTCCCTCTCTCCCTTCCTCTCTCTCTCTCTCTCTAATAAATAAATAAATCTTAAAAAAAAAGATAAATAAAGGATGTGCACTCCTGGCTTGGCATCATGGGAGCTCAGTTGTTCTGGTAATGCATTTATGTGGTGCTTCGTTTGTGCGACATTGTTCTGAAGGATGCTTGGAGGCCCACCTCAATGTTAGCTTCTCAACCCTATGGGGTTCCCATACTGGACACCAGTACATCTTAATTTTTTTCTTTTGGAATTTTTGGAAACTTCGAGGTTACTTATTTCACAGGGAGGTAAAAATATTTTTCTAATTATTTTTATTTTTTGAAAGAAGAGCTGCACCACCACTGGAACTTGAGGGGGTGGCTGTTTTGAGACTCATAGGCTTGGAGGAAAAAAAAAAAATCTTGCTTTGTTTCAAAGAAGGATATGACCCTTCAATAATATCCAGGAGAACTGGATGGGTGATTATCGTCAGTTCTTTGGAATCTATAGGCAACTCGATTGTGTGAAGAGGCAAGGGTCTGTGATCTACTTAGCTTTCCGTTTGGGGAAATTTCCTCTAGAGGATTTTCTCTAGATCCTGAAAGCTCTATGTTTATGAGGTGTATGTAGGTGTACCAAATAAGCCAGGACACACAGTGGAGGGCTGAAGCTTGGGTTTTTGACTGGAGAACCACATCCCACCCTCATTCATTCTTTCATTCAACAAATGCTGTGGGCACTTCCCATGTTTCCAGTCTATATGTAGCCTTTGAGGATAGAGCCGTGAAGTCATGATGGAAATAAATATGGCTCCTATTCTAAGAGTTCACTATCAGAGGAGATTCTCAGTGTGGTGTAACAAGAGGTAAACCTGGGATCACACAGAGCATTAGACAAGCACAGGGATGGGAGGGACACCCAACTCAGCTTGGAAGAGGGATAAAGGAAGGCTTTTCCGAGCCAGTAAGTTCAAGGAGGATAATAAGGGTGTAGGGTGGAGTCCTAGGCAATATTCCAGGCAGAGGGAACAAAGAATGAAAAGTCTCTTAAGCCTAAGAAAGCAAGGTGTGCCAGGAGCTAAAGGAAGTTCTGAGAAGCTGGCGAACAGAGATGGGAAGTGGGGGGCAGACTCTCTGGAGAGGCACATAGGGGGCCACCTCACAGCCCTGCCTTGGAAAGCTCCTTCAAACTGCTGCCTCAGAAAAGCCATAAGAAAAGATAAGGCCATCTGGCAGTTGGGGAGCCTGGATAGAGGATTACAGTTAAAGTTAAATTTTAAAGCAGAAAATTCCTTTATTTTTACATCATTAAGCTTTTAAAAAAAAACTTTATGTTTTAATACATCCTCGTTTTGACAAATTCAAACAATACAAAAACTACATTAATTAGAAAGAGGAAGTGCCCCCATCCCCTTCCAGTCCTATTCTCCAGCAGAAATTCCTGTTACTGTTTGATTCTTTCCTTACCCATTTTTTATCTATGCATATGCCAATATATATCTGTATATCATTGCTGTTGTTGTTATTATATAAATAACAAATACTAACAAGGAGTTCCAGTGTTCCTGAGCACTGTTCTAAGCCCTTTGCATGGACCCTCACTTCATCTTGACTGCAACACAAACAGGTTATTTATCTCCAGATCAGAGGTAAGGAAACTGAGACACAGAGAGATTAGGTAACTTGTCCATGGTTGTACATGTAATCTGAGAACCAGGATACAAACCAGGCAATGTTATTCTAAAGTTTGTACATCTAACCACTATGTTCTATGCATGTATGTGTGTATACACACACATGTGCGTGCACCTACAACCCACAATGTTTGTTATTTTACCAAACTGGGATCATAGCATACATATTAACTATTTTCACTTAAAATACATCATAATTTAAAAATGGGCAAAAGATCTGAATCGACATTTCCCCGAAGATACACAAACAGCCAGTAAGCACATGAAAACATGCTCAAAGTCATTGGTCATTGGAAAAACACAAGTCAAAACCACAATGAGATACCACTTCATACCCACCGGGATGGCCATATTTTTTTTAATGGAAAATAACAAATGTCGGCAAGGATGCAGAGAAATTAGAACCGTTGTACATCACTGATAGGAATGTAAAATGGTTCAGCCACTGTGGAAAATAATTTGGCAGGTCCTCAAAAAGTTAAATATAGAATTACCATATGACCCTGCAATTCCACTCCTTGGTATATGCCCAGAAGAACTGCAAAGAGGTAAACAAATACATGCACACGTATGTTCATAGCGGCACTCGTCACAGTAGCCAAAAGGAAGAAACAACCCAAGTGACCATCAACTGATGAATGGATAAACAAACTGTGGCGTATCCATACAATAGATTATTATTCAGTCATTAAAAGGAATGAAGTAGCGGCACCATGCTACAATGTGGATGAACCTTGAAAACACACGGGTGCAAAAGCCAGACGCAAAAGGCCATATACCGCATCACTCCATGTACATGAATTATCCAGAGTGAATAAATCCATACAAACAGAAGAAGTTTGGTTGTTGCCAGGAGCTTTTTAATGGGCACAGGGTTTCATTTTGGAGTAATGAAAATGTTTTGGAACTAGACAGAGGTGGTGGTCATACAACATTGTGAACATACCGAATGCCACTGGATTGTCCACTTTAAAATGATTCATTTTATGTGAATTTTACCTCCATAAAAAATAAATGAATAAAAATATATCATGGGTTTTCTAGTCCTGGCCATGACTTAGTAGCTGACATCAGCCTTAACTTCTCACTATAAATAACTATAAAAGTGAACAAAAGATACGAAGCAACTGATTTCAGGCATTGAGCAGGTGCTGAGCTGCTACCCTGAGAGAAGGGTAGCACAGAAGAAAAATCCCATAGGAAGGTGGTTTCCAAGTTTCAGGGACATAAGCGGGGCCCAAGCTTAGAGCAGTGGTCGCACTGGGAGAAAAGCAGGGGCCTCGAGGAGGAAACAGGTTAGAGTGCAGGGCTGCTGAGGGGCACAGGGTGTGGCATGGAGGGAACTGCCTAAAGGGGCCCCGGCAATCTGTGAAGGGCTGCCTGGACCCAGGGCCATAGTTCACAAGGTCTAGCAGAGAACAGCTTCTGAGGGGCTGAGAGATGAACAGAGATTGCACACGGTGCAGAATACTGAAGAGAACTTGGAGTTCGGATGCAGCCAGAGCGGAGAAATTCAGGGCACTCAGTGGGACAGTTCTTAGGAATAAGGACCATGCCCTAGGAGTAAGCACTATGCGCCAGGAATAAGAGCAACACTGAAATAGACCCACCTTAACAAAACAGCTAAGCCAAGCCTCAACAAGGGCAAGGTGACCCATCAAAAATTTAAATGCCTGCCAAAATAAAATTCACCACTCGGTAGAAAAGGATTTTCAAAAATGCAGAGTCTCTATGCTACATCAATCATAATACCAAGAGTGAGAAAATTTGAAATGAAAATGAAAAATTACTACCCATTTTTCTATTCCTATATATATGCTTGACCTTTGTTCTGTGGCGTGATTAAGTTACTTAGACACAGTATGATTCAGGTTTTGTTTTTAAACTTTGTCAGGTGGGAACTGAGTAGCATTTAGTCTAGAGCTAATTCTATCCCACTATGGAGGAAAGACTTTTCTGAGGACACCAACTGACTGGAATGCTTTGTTGGAATTATGAGGCTTTCCACTCTGGTGGCAACAGGTATTATTCCCAGCCCTGCGCAAACTTCAGGGATTGTTCTCTCTAATGCTTTTGGGTAGTTCTTTCTTCAGCTTTAGATAGTTTCCTCAGATGCATGCACTATCCAGTATTTAGCTGAAGACTTGTGTGTGCCTGGGCATGCGCACACACAGCTCCTCTTCTCTAGTACCTTGCCCTGCAAACTACACACACCTCTACCTTCCCAGACTCCCAGCTCCACCCCTTCAACTCAGGGAAATGGCTGGACTCCACCTGGGTTCTTCCTTCCTGCACCAAGGTCTTGAATCTTTCCCCAGGCAAAACGTTCAGGTAATTATAGGAGGTTCACTTTGTTTGTTTTCTTACTCTCAACTGTCATTAGCTATTGTTGCCTGATGTCTTATCTAATGACAACCATTGTTTCACATATTTTGTTTGTTTGGTTGGTTGGTTGGTTGAGGCAGAAGGGCAAATCTGGTCCCTGTTACTCCATCTTGACTTTTGATTTACAGCAGTAAGTTCAATGACTTAAAGGAAATAGAAAAATTCCTTGAAAAACAAAACTTTCTAAAACTGACCCAAGAAGAAGTAAAAAATCTGAATCATCCTATATCTGCTAAAGAAATTGAATTCATAATTTAAAACCTCCTCATAGGAGTGCCTGGGTGGCTCAGTCGTTAAGCATCTGCCGTCGGCTCAGGTCATGATCCCAGGGTCCTGGGATCGAGCCCTGCATCAGGCTCCCTGCTCCGTGGGAAGCCTGCTTCTCCCTCTCCCACTCCCCCGCTTGGGTTCCCGCTCTCGCTGTCTCTCTCTGTGTGTCAAATAAATAAATAAAATCTTTAAAAAAAAATTAAAAATTAAAAAAATAAAAACTTCTCACAAAGAAAACTGCAGGCCCCTATGGCTTAACTGGTGAGTTCTATTAAAATTTTAAGAAAGAACAAATTTTATATAAACAT
Source organism: Phoca vitulina (assembly GCF_004348235.1). NCBI lineage: Eukaryota > Metazoa > Chordata > Mammalia > Carnivora > Phocidae > Phoca > Phoca vitulina. The sequence continues at coordinate 10,370,335 of NW_022589743.1, read as the reverse complement.
TTTTTAGAGAACAGAGGAAAACAATTTCCAACTCAGCATAACCCAGATATCAAAGTCTGACAAGGACATTATAAGAAAAGAAAATTTACACCAAAATCACTTATGAACATAAACATAAAAACTCTAAATAAAATATTAGCAAATTAAATCCATTAATTCATAAAAAAATGCATCATAGCTAAATATGGTTTATCCCAGGAATGCAAGACTGGTTTAATATTCAAAATTCAATCAGTGTAATTCACAACATTAACAGAATAAAGGAAAACAAACATATGAACATCTCAATAGATGCAGGAAAACATACAACAAAATTCAAAGTGATTCAAGATAAAAAAAAAGAAAGAAAACTCAGCAAACAAAAATAACATGGAAATTCCTCAACCTAATAAAGTACACTTATATCATAAAAACCACACACAAAAAAAGTACACTTATGAAAACCTACAGCTAATATCTACTTAGTGTTGAAAGACTGAACACTTTACCTTAAAACTGGGAACAAAAAAAAGATGTACAGGGTGCCTGGGTGGCTCAGTCATTAAGTGGCTGCCTTTGGCTCAGGTCATGATCCCAGGGTCCTGGGATTGAGTCCCACATCGGGCTCCCTGCTCAGCGGGAAGCCTGCTTCCCCCCCTCCCCACTCCCCCGCTTGTGTTCCTTCTCTCACTGTCTCTCTCTCTGTCAAATAAATAAATAAATAATCTTAAAAAAAAAAAAGATGTACATTCTTAACAGAACTGCATAGTTCTGGTGGTCCTAATCAGTGCAATAAGGCAAGAAAAAGAAATAATATATAGGGCGCCTGGGTGCCTCAGTCATCAAGTGTCTGCCTTCAGCTCAGGTTGTGATCCCAGGGTCCTGGGATCAAGTCCCACATCGGGCTCCCTACTCAGTGGAGGCCTGCTTCTCCCTCTCCCACTCCCCTTGCTGTGTTCCCTCTCTTGCTGTCTCTCTCTCTGTTGAAAAATATATAAAATCTTTAAAAAAAACAAAAAATAAAAAGCTAAGAGTTGGTCTTTTAAAAAAAAGAAATAAAATATATAAAAATTGAAAATGAAAAATAAAACCAACTCTTTGAAGATAACATGATTTAATACATAGAAAATCCAAAGGAGTCTATAAAATCACTATCACTAATAAGAGGATTTGCGTGATGCAAAGACAATGTACAAAAATCAATTGTATTTCTATATACTAGCAATGAATAATTGAAAAATTAAATTTAAAAAACAAAAATACCAAAAACAATTAAATACTTAGGGAAAATTTTAACAAAATATGACATGTACAATGAAAACTACAAAACATTCCTGAAAGGAATTTATAAGATCTAAATAAATGGAAAGGTATACCATATTCATTGAATGAAAAACTCACTATTGTTGAGGTGTCAATTTTCTCACAAACTGATCTATACATTCAGTGCATTGATCTATAGTTTGTTTTTTTTTTTTAGATTTTATTTATTTATTTGACAGAGAGAGCAAGAGAGCACAAGCAGGGAGAGCAGCAGAGGGAGAGGGAGAAGCAGGCTCTCCACCGAGCAGGGAGCCCCATGCAAGACTCGATCCCAGGACCCTGGGATCATGACCTGAGCCGAAGGCAGACGCTTAACCATCTGAGCCACCCAGGTGCTCCTGATCTGTAGATTCTAATTAAAATCTCAGCAGGCTTTTTTTTTTAAACATGCATATTCTAAAGTTTATATGGAAATGGGACTATCCTAGAAGAGTCAAGATAGTTATGAAAAACAACAAAGTTGGAAGACATATTACCTGCTTTCAATTAACTCAAATGGATCAGAGGCCTAAGTATGAAAGCAGAAACTATAAGATTTATAGAAAAAGCTTCTAAATCAGGAAATATCTTCATGACCTTGGGGTAAGCAAAAATTTCTTAGGGCACAAAAGTCACTAACCATAAAAGAAGCATAAATAAACTGTGTCACTCTGTTCTTCAGAGCACACGATTTAGAGAGTCAATAGACAAACAGCAAAAATACTTGAGATACGTATGTCCGACAAAGGACTTATATTCAGACTATATAAAAACTACTACAAATTAAAAACAAAAAGACAATGCAACAGAAAAGGCCAAAAGACTCAAGAAAGTATTTCCAAAAATATGAAGACTTAATAATCATGAGACTACCTGTTCCACATCATTTATCATCAGGAACATATAAATTAAAACCACAATAAGATAGACCGTTACACACATTTAAATGGCTAAGATTTAAAAAACTGAAAATAGTCAGTGCTGGCAAGAGCAACTAGACCTCTCATTTATTTCTGGCTAGAGTGTGAAATGGTACTATCCCCTTGGGAAACTGACAGTTTTTAATATAGTTCAACATATAATTACCATATGACACAGAAATTCACTTCCTAGGTATATATCCAAGAGAACTCATGTACACACACACACACACACACACACACTTTATACATATGGCCCCACATTGGAACAGCCCAAAGGTCCCTCTCTAGAGAATAAATAAACCATGGTACACAAACAACTGAATACTACTCAGCAAGTCTGCTCATGCTGCCATAAAATACCCCAGGCTTAAATAACAGAAATTTGTGTCTCACAGTTCTGGAGCCTGGGAAGTCCAGTCAAAGATGCTGGCAAAGTAGGTTTCTGAGGTCTCTTGTCTTGGCTTATGCGAGCCCACCATCCTGCTCTGTGTTCACATGACCTTTTCTTTGTGCCTTAACAGAGAGAGAGAGAGAGAGAAAGCCAAGAGCAAGCTCTCTGGTGCCTCTTCTTTAAAAAAATACTAATCCAGGGCACCTGGGTGGCTTAGTCGTTGGGCGTCTGCCTTCAGCTCAGGTCATGGTCCCAGGGTCCTGGGATCAAGCCCCACGTCAGGCTCCCTGCTCAGCAGGAAGCCTGCTTCTCCCTCTCCCACTCTCCCTGCTTGTGTTCCCTCTCTCTCTGGGTCTCTCTCTGTCAAATAAACAAATAAAATCTTTAAAAAAAAAAATAAAAAAATACTAATCCTATGGGATCAAGATCCTACCCCTATAACCTAATTTAACCTTAATTACTTCCTTAAAGAGCCCATCTCCAAATATAGCCACACTGGGGGTGTGGTGTTGGAGCTTAAAACTTCAACATACGATTTGGGGTGGGGGGTGGGGGGTGAGTGGGACACAAATACTCTGGGCACAACAGCAACAAAAAGGAAACTACTGTTACTTGCAACAACATGGCTGAATATTTTTTAAAAATATAATTCCAAAAACATAAAGTTTAAGAAGAGACAAAACGAATCCGTGGTGTTAGAAATCAGAGTAATGATTGAGGCACCTGGGTGCTTAAGTCGGTTGAGCACCCAGCTCTTGGTTTTGGCTCAGGTCATGATCTCAGGGTCGTGAGATCGAGCCCTGCGAGAGGCTCTGCCCTCAGCAGGGGAGTCTGCTTGAAGATTCTCTCCCTCTGCCCCTCCCTCCACTCATGCTCACTCTCTTTCTCTTTCTCAAATAAATATCTAAATCTCAAAAAAAAAAAGAGGAAGTAATCAGAATAATGATTACTTTGTGTGGGTGGGGGGGGATTGATGAAAAAGTGGCATAAGGAAATTTTTGGAGTGATGGAAATTGTTTTTTTTTAGCTTGATGGGGTGATGGTAACAGGTGAATACATTTGCCAAAAGCCACAGAGCTATATTCTCAGAAGTGGTGCATTTATTGCATGTAAGTTATGACTCCATAGAGTCCATTCCTCCATGGCAGCTCGTATGGATTTACCTCTATCTTTTTAGCAGCTACATAGTCTTCCATTATGAATGTCATAATTCATAACTATTTTCCCCATTGATAGACGTTTATAGATAGACCTTCCAAGCTTGTGCTGAAGTGAACACACTTGAAGGATAAATTCCTAAGCGGGATTGTTACAGCCTTCACTTTGTTAAAAATGAAGAATCTGAATGAAATGAATAAGTCATGGGGATAACCGCTACAGCATAAGGCATCTAGTCAACAGTGTTGTAATACGTTGCATGGTGGCAGATGGGAACCACACACGCCACCGTGAGCATAGCAGAAGTCGCTGAATTGCTGTGGGGTGCACCTGAAACTAATGTAACATTGTGTGTCAACTATACTTCATTTAAAAAAAAAGAAAAAGAATCTGAATCTCAGAAGCAAGAAGAGACTTCTCCAAAGCATGCCGTAATTACACGGTGTGTTATGCCGACAGAACCTGGAAGTGAGGAGATATGTGTTATTACACAGAAATACTGATGCGGGGTGGAGGCCGATGCTGAACTTCTGACCAGGATAACAGGAACCATTTATGCTAATTCCATTTCTTTCCTTGTCTTCCAGTCATCCTGTGAGTATTAATGCCTTCAGGCAGCCTTAATTTAACATAATTCTAAGTGAATTCCCAGGATCCCACAGTACTTTAGTTATAGTACCTTAATAGTATTAGTACCCATTACTTAATAGTAATAGTACCCAAAGTACCTTAATAATAACTCATTACATGCCAAGCAATGTGCCAAGCAATATGCATTATCTCATTTAATCCTCACGACTCCATAAAGTACAGCTGTTATTAATTCCATGTCCATTGTATAGATGGGAAAACTGAGGCTTCAACAGGTTAAGTACCTTGCCCAAGGTGACACCGCTAAAAAGTGATCGAAACAGGTTTCAGACCCAGGTCCCTGACATAAAAGGCCCTACTCTTAACCATTATACCACACTTCCTCTTAAGAATAAGATTCCACAGGGATGTTGTTGTGAAGGTCACACAAAATGATTACAGTGTTGACTACCAGCTTCTCAACAACTTGAAGGCAGTTCATGCATTTTTATTTCTGTCTTCCTGACATCCGGCTCCCAGTGGAGTGCGAAGGGCTTAGCACTGTGCCTCACACATAGTAAGCACTCAGTGAGTGCTAGTTATTATCATTCTTGGAACTCAATAAATGTTTGTTGAGTAAGTAAACATTTGCATGAATGACTAATTATCTAAAGTATTCTTTTAGCAAATAAACAAGGAAATAGGGACCACAGGTTGCAAGCCCCCTGTCCTGCCCAACAGCTCATCCGGAGGCAGCTGAACCAGGAAGGAATGCCCAACCCCCTTCTGTTCACTTGTCTGCTCCCCCATGGGACACAGAAACAGGAAGCGCCCCCAATTTGGTGTGGGACATCAGCCCCAGTCTATGCGGGCACGGTGTGGGGCAGACTCTCAACGTATTTGTGCGTGAAGGAAAGAATCATTTGGTACAGCGGTAGAGGTGATGGTGGTGGTCGCGGTGTGTGTATGTGTGTGTGTATGTGTGTGTGTGTGTGTGTGTGTGTGCGTGCATGCGCCCTGCCTCTTACTCCCCCTCACAGTGAAACCCAACTACAAATGAGGTGAGGTTGGGGAGGTGCCTAATACAAAGCTTTGGGCAACATCACAGGGTGCACACAGGATGAACACGGGCTTAAGAGTAAGTCATGCCATGTATCATATGACATCACTGATATGAGGAATTCTTAATCTCAGGAAACAAACTGAGGGTTGCTGGAGTGGGGGGTGGGGTGGGAGGGATGGGGTGACTGGGTGATGGACACTGGGGAGGGTATGTGCTCTGGTAAGCGCTGTGAATTGTGCAAGACTGTTGAATCTCAGATCTGTACCTCTGAAACAAATAATGCAATATATGTTAAGAAAGAAAAAAAGAAGAAGAAGAAGGTAGCAGGAGGGGAAGAATGAAGGGGGGGAAATCGGAGGGGGAGAAGAACCATGAGAGACGATGGACTCTGAAAAACAAACTGAGGGTTCTAGAGGGGAGGGGGGTGGGAGGATGGGTTAGCCTGGTGATGGGTATTGAGGAGGGCACGTTCTGCATGGAGCACTGGGTGTTATGCACAAACAATGATTCATGGAACACTACATCAAAAACTAATGATGTAATGTATGGGGATTAACATAACAATAAAAAAATTAAAAAAAAAAAAAAGAGTAAGTCATGCACTCAGGGTCCAAGGACATCAGAAGGTCCTTGAACCTCTGCTGTATCTTTCCATTCTGTTGCCTCATCTTCGTTAGAGGAATGGCCTGCAGCAGGAGGTAACAGGTTTAGGGCGAGGAAAAGCCTCAGCCCCATGAGCCGGGGGAGCGCTGCTTCTCTTGCCCCGCACGGCCTTGTGTGCCCCATCCGCATTCGGAGCCTCTGCCAATTTCTTCGCCAGCTACCAACATCCACTCAAGCAGAGCTGGGGGTTGACCCTTCCCGCTCCTCTGCCTACGTGCTGACCCTCCCCTCTTCCTGGCACGGGCTGGGAGCAGAAGACAGCATGTCCCAAGAGCCTGGTGAACTGAGGGAGCACCCAAAGCACTTGCTAAGATCACAGTTTTTTTTTCTACCGGGCTCCTGCCTTGCCTAGTTACCCAATCCTCATCTTACGCCTCTAAAAGCCCTTGTTCTCATCTTGTCGTTAAACTTTCAGAGCCCTGCTCACTTGAGGCAGTTTTGATTTAGGTTTTATGGTGATCCTTAAACTCATAAGTGAAACTTGTTTGAAACGTCTGTCACTCTGTTATTACAGAAATAATATAACAAGAAATATTTTCATGTAAGACTTTGCAGTGAAAAGACAAATTGTTCTCAAGCTTAAATATACTTGCAAAATATCAAGACGAAGAGGTGGAAAAAAGGAGCCAACAGATAAGAGACATAGAGGAATAAGTGAGGATTCAACCAATAGAAGCTTATGGAAAAAGAGAAGAAACAGAGGAGGGGTGCCTGGATGGTTCAGTCAGCTAAGCGTCTGCCTTTGGCTCCGGTCATGATCACGGGGTCCTGGGATCGAGTCCCACATCGGGCTCCTTGCTCAGTGGGAAGCCTGCTTCTCCCTCTGCCTGCAGCTCCCCCTGCTTGTGCTCTCTCTCTCTTTGTTCAAATAAATAAATAAAATCTTAAAAAAAGAAAGAAAAAAAAGAAACGGAGGAGAGGAAATTATCAAAGAACTAATACAGGAAAATTTCTCATAGGTAATGGACACAAGATCAGAACAATGAATGAAGCAAGGCTCACACCTGGGAACAACACTGAAATAATAGGTCACCAAGAATAAGGAGAGGAACCTAAAAGCTTCCACTGAAGGTCAGGGTCCTTATAAAGTGATAACAATGAAGTGGATCAGGATTTTCAATGGGAAAATCGATACAAGGGGCAATAGAGCAGTGCCTTCAAAGTTATAAGCGAATTTAGGGGCACCTGGGTGGCTCAGTCAGTTAAGCGTCTCTCTTTGGCTCGGGTCATGATCGCAGGGTCCTGAGATCGAGCCCCACATCAGGCTCCCTGCTCAGCATGGAGCCTGCTTCTCCCTCTCCCTCTGTCTGCCACTTGTGCTCTGTCAAATAAATAAAATCTCAAAAAAAAAAAAAATTTAATTTTTAAGTAATTTCTACACCCAACGTGGGGCTCGAACTCACAACCCTGAGATCAAGAGTCACATGCTCCTCTGACTAAGCCAGCCAGGCGCCCCTAAATAAATTTCCAAACATAAAAGATTTGGAAACTGTACCCAAACACACCTCTGCCTAGGACGTCACTTACTGGTATGCTCTGGCAAAATAAGGGAGGAAAAATCAAGAACAACCCCCCAGATCTCAGGAACTGCGGGTTGAGGTCAGGGAATCAGTGTAAGGAAGCTCCCTGATGGTTACTGTCCAGATTGAAGCAAGACGACAGAAGGTTCTAAAAGGAAGATCTTGGGGTAGGGGAAAAAACTCAATAGAACGCCTGTTAGAATGGAAAGTGAGGGGGAAATGGAGACCATGCTAAAGTCAAATAGTGCAAGAAGGGAAAAAAAAATGCTATTTGAAATTCCAGCTCAAAGAAAAGTACCACAAGGAAGCAAGCATTAGCGGGGACACTGGCGGCCGGCAGAGAACCACAGATGTACGTATGTGTCAATAAGGGCAATATTGTTCATTGATTTTAGAATCAATCTTTAAGCAAAACATTGATTTCAGTTATGGAACAGAATGAGGATGCCATCTATCAGACCCTGTGAAAGCACGTGTGACAGAGATGTATAGAAGGAAGGACAGAATTGGGGGGAAGCCTGCAGCATTAGGTGGGGGACCTCGGGACTAGTAAATAGTGAACGAGTGTCGTGTCGTTCTTAAAGCGACAGTCGTAGCCATAATAGCGGTATGATTATGTTGGGAGGACAAGAGGAAGGGAGAGGGAGGTGGGTGTACATGAGCTAAGCCCTTTACCAACGTAGCAGGAAATCAATGAGTACACCCTTAAAACGTAAAACAAAGAAATAGCAGTGTTTCCTGGGGGACATGCGGATAACATTCACAAGAAACAGCTGAAAATGGGAGAGATGGTTGCTCGGGGGAATGGATTGGAAGAAACAAACGGTGGACGCTGTTACTTTGACTTAAGAAAGAGTTTTGTTGTTGGTTTTTTTTTAAGATTTTATTTATTTGACAGAGAGACGCAGTGAGAGAGGGAACACAAGCAGGGGGAGTGGGAGAGGGAGAAGCAGGCTCCCCGCTGAGCAGGGAGCCCGATGCGGGGCTCGATCCCAGGACCCTGGGATCATGACCTGAGCCGAAGGCAGACGCTTAACGACTGAGCCACCCAGGCGCCCCTATGCAGGATCACTTTTAATGAACAACAGCACCCTGGGTTAACTGTTTATCATTATGCCAAGTATTTCTTTGTTTTTTAACCTCCATTTTACTTTTATATAAGGCCGTTCCATTTACAGACACTTTCTTAGCAACCTCACAACTTCCCAGCATGTAGTGGGAGCCGGTGTTATTATCCCTGCTTTCTAGATGGGGAAACTGAGGTCCAGAGAGATCAAGCAAGGGTCCTGCCCTAGGTCATACCGGCAACAAGGACAGGGCCAAGTGGACACTTCCTCTAGGTCTTTGTCTCCCAGTTTGGTGTTTCCTTCCACCACGCGGCTCTGACTTTGAGCATCTCTTGGCACATTCTCTCGTTCACAGGAAGGAATTATTACCACCTCATTTTGCAGGTGAGGAAGCTGGAGCCCAGAAAGGGAAGGTAACTTGCCCAAGGTCACATGGCAGAGCCAGGAGGCAAACCCAAGCAAGCTGACTCAAAGCCAGATCTCTAACCCCCACCCCAGCCTCCCCAGACCCCTAACCCCCACCCCAGACCGAGGCGTCATGTTCTCGCCCTGTTCCACCTACTTGTTCTCATGTCTTAGCAAATGCTGGCCCTCAGCTCAGCTGCTCACATTCACTTTAGAGGAACCCTTGGGCTGACCCCAGGCATCCAGACACCGGGGAAGCATGGCTTCTTGGGCAGAATCAGTGGATGAGATTTTGGGGCTTTTTTTCCATTTTCCATTTCCATTTCCATTTTCTTCCATTTGGTTGATTGGTGTGTGTGTGTGTTAAAATATACATAATATAAAGCTTACCATTTTAACTAATTTTAAATGTACAATTCAGTGACATACATTCACAATGATGTACAACTATCACCAGGATCCAACTCTATCTAGAACTTTCTCATCTTCCCAAACTGAAACTCTGTATCCATTAAATAATAACTCCCCATTGTCCTTAACCTCCAGTTTCTGGCAACCACTATCTCTATGAATTTGATAACTAGGTACCTCATAGAAGTGGAATCAAATAGTATTTGTCCTTTGGTGTCTGGCTCATTTCATTTACCATGATACCTTCAAGATCCATCCATTTGTAGCATGTATCAGAAATTTCATACTTTTTTAAGGTTGAATAATATTCTTGTGTGTATATATATATATATATATACTATATTTTTTATTATCCATTCATATGTCAATGGACATTTGGGTTGTTTCAACCTTTTGCTCACTGTGAATAATGCTGCTATAAACATCAGTGTACAATATCTGAGTCTCTGCTTTCAACTGTTCGGGGTCTAGACCCAGAAGTGGGTGAGTTTTCAAAAACAAATAAAAACTCGGGGCGCCTGGGTGGCTCAGTCATTAAGCGTCTGCCTTCGGCTCAGGTCATGATCCCAGGGTCCTAGGATTGAGCCCCGCATTGGACTCCCTGCTCAGCGGGAGGCCTGCTTCTCCCTCTCCCACTCCCCCTGCTTGTGGTCTCTCTCTCGCTGTGTCTCTCTCTGTCAAATAAATAAATAAAATCTTAAAAAAATAAATAAATAAATAAATAAATAAAAACTCTACACTCTCTGTTTCCAGCTTTTCAGAAGGCGGGGGGTGGGGGGGAGGCAAGCACTACATAAGCATGGATGGGTAGGAGAAAATATTTGCAAATCATACATCTAATAAGGAACTTGTATTCCAAATATATAAAGAACTCTCACAACTCAATAATAAAAAGACAACCCAATTAAAAAATGGGCAAAGGAACTGAATAGACATTTCTCCAAGGAAGATACACAAATGGCCAATAAGCACATGAAAAGATGCTCTACATTATCAGTCATCAGGAAGATGCAAAATAAAACCACAGTGACATACCACTTCACACCCAATATGGCTAGAATAAAAGAGTCAGACAATAATGAGTGTTTGAGGATGTGGAGAAATGGCAACCCTCACACGCTGCTGGTGGGAATATGAAACGGTGCGAACACTTTGGAAAACAGTCTGGCTGTTCCTCTAAATGATTAAACACAGAGTTAGCATATGACGTAACAATCCCACTCCTAGGTATATATCCCAAAGAATTGAAAACAGATACTCAAACATGTGTACAGGAATGTTCATAGCTGTATTAGTCACTGTAGCCAAAAGGTGGAAACAATCCAAATATTTATCAACTGATGAAAGGATAAGGGGGACCTGGGTGGCTCAGTCAGTTAAGCGGCTCAGGTCATGATCTCAGGGTCATGAGATTGAGCCCTGAGTTGGGTTCTGTGCTCAGTGTGGAGTCCGCTTGAGATTCTCTCCCTTTGCCTCTGCCCCTCCTCCCCCCGTCTCTCTCTCTCAAAATAAATGAATAAAATCTTAAAAAAAAAAGGATAAACAAAATGTGGTATATCCATACAATGGAATATTATTCAACTATAAAAAGGAAGTACAGCAGCCTATTCATAATTACCCAAACTTGGACGCAACCAAGATGTCCTTCAGTAAGTGAATGAATAAGTCCACTGTGGTCCACCCAGGCAATGGAATGTTACTCAATGCTAAAAAGAAATGAACTATCAAGTCATCAAAAGACATGTTACTAAGTGAAAGAAGCCAGTCTGGAAAGGCTATATATATGATTCTAGCAAGGTGACATTCTGGAAAACACAAAACTATGGAGACAGTAAAAAGACCAGTGGTTGGCAGGGGTTGGGGCTGGTGGGAGAGAGAAACAGTTGGAGGAGTGAAACTATTCTGTATGATGCTATCATGGTAGATACACATCATTATACACTTGTCCAAATCCACAGAATGTACCCCAAGAGTGAACCCTAATGTAAACTATGGAGTCTTGGTGATGATGTGTCAAAGTAGTTTCCTTTATTGTAACAAACGTAGCGCTCTGGTGGGGGATATTGATAGTGAGGGCGTCTGGTTTAGGTCAGGGGTGGTCCAAGAGGTATGTGGAAACTCTCCGTACCTTCTGCTCAATTTTTCTGTGAACCTAAATTTGTTCAAAAAAATAAAATCTGGAAAAATAAAATGAAGTATTGACACATGTTACAACATGGATGAACCTGGAAACTATTTTACTGAGTGAAAGAAGTCAGTCCCAGTCCCAAGAGACCACATATCGTATGACTCTATTATATGAAAGGTCCAGAGTAGGAAAAGTATCTATAGAGACAGAAAGCAGATGAGTGGTTGTTTAGGGCTGGGGGATACAGGGTAGGGGTGCGGATGGAGGGGTAGGAGCTAATGGATATGGGATTTCTTTTTGAGATTATCAAAATATTCCAAAATTGACTGTAGTGATAGTGTACTGATCTGTGAAGATACTAAAAATGACTGCAGTCTATGCTTTAAATGGATGAGTTGTATGGTATAGAACTTATATCTCTATTAAGCTGGAAGGAAGGAAGGAAGGAAGGAAGGAAGGAAGAAAAAAGAAAGAAAAGAAAGAAAGAAAGAAAGAAAGAAAGAAAGAAAGAAAGAAAGAAAGAAAGAAAGAAAGAAAGAAAGAAAGAAAGAAAGAAAAAAGCATATAGGACTGCAGCCTCCCAGAAGCCCCTTCTGATGACCTTCATCTGAGGCTAAGAGGCTGCCCCACCCCCAGCCCAAGCCTCTCTCTAAAGGAAAACGCTGGATTCCGCATCTTGAGTGAAGAGGGATGGGGCCCAGGTTCCTGCCAGACCCCAGCAGCAGCAGCACAGCTCGGCTTAGCGGTCTGCCAGGTGTTTTCGCCTCAGGTGGGCACCTAGACAAGCCACACCCTCGACCTCATGACACTGTGACAGAGCCCAGCACGGAGGGGACACGGCCGCCCTACTGCCACAGAATCAGCCAGATGGGCCTGCGTGAGAGAGAGCCCTTGCTCTCCCTTCGGAGTGAGGAGGAGCCACCCCTCCCTCAGCCTGGAGGCAATTGCAGGCCAAGGCAGATTCCCGAGGCCCAGGAGCCTGTGACTTGACCTTTAGTCAAAAAAAAAAAAAAGTTATAAATGTTCAGAGCTGAAAAAGACGTTGGAGGTGATCCAGAGAGTGGCTTCTAGACTTCTAGATTTCATAGCCCATATCATTCCAAAATATCTGGGGAGCCTGACAAGTTTGACAGCTTCTTATTTTGCTAAATGAAGACAATTTTTAAAATTAATATCCTTACTTGATTTTTTCAACAAATCATGGAGGCAGAATGTCAGAATAAAGAGAAGCTGTTTAAATTGAATAAATTTAGCTTGATGAAAAACTCACTACATTTCTCCTCCCCCCCCACCCTCCACCCCCACTTTGGCAAGTGAAAACTTACCAGACACGAGGGAAAACTTTATCTTGGAACAGGGATGGCTTTGGGGCCGGGCTTTAAGCACCCTTCCCCATTCAGCACTTGAATCTTCTTGAAACCATCTCTGGAAAACAGCTTCCCGACTGATAGGGTTTCAGGGCCACAGAGCTGTGGGTTCAAATCCTGCCTTTGCAACTTGCTGGCTCTATATAGACTTCTGGGAATTTCTGACCTTCTCTGAGCCTCAGTTCCCTTATCCTTAAAATAATGCTTATCTCACAGATATTTTTATGAAAATTATTACAAAATAAAAAAAATATGAGAGATCTTGGCACATAGTAGGGCATTACATTGTTGTTTTCATGCCCCCTAGTGGTGAAAAACAGTCTCTAAGGGGCTCCTGTGTGGCTCGGTTGGTTAAGCATCTGCCTTCGGCTCAGGTCATGATCTCAGGGCCCTGGGATCAAGCCCTACATCGGGCTCCTGGCTCAGCAGTCAGCCTGCTTCTTCCTCTCCCTCTGTTGCTCCCCTTGCTTGTGTTCTCTCACTAGCTCTCGCTCTCTCCCAAATAAATAAAGTCTTAAAAAAAAAAGAAGAAAGAAAGAAAGAAAAAGAAAAGCAAAATAGTCTCCAAGACAATGCATTGCATTTTCCCAGCACTTTAGTTGATAAAAAAGTTCTTCCCTAAGTATAGCTCAAACTGCCTTCCTGTCTATCTACCCCTTGATCTCACATATGGGCTTACCAGTCGCAAGGAACAAATCCAATCTTTCTGCCATGACAGATCTTAGTTCCTTTTCAATCTTCCATTCTCTAGACAAAATACCCTCTTTCTGTCAATCGTTCCTCAGAGACGTCCTCACCATCCTGCTTGTATCAGTCAGCTACTGCCAGGATAATGCCCTGTAACAAACCTCTCCAAAAACTCAGTGGGAAAAACCAAACACTCGATGGCACACTACCTTAAGCTAGGCCTGGTGGGGCTTCCCTCCATGCTTCACATCAGCTCCGGGTGTTTGTCTGTCTCTCATCTTCCTTGGACTCCCTGAGTCTTGTTCTTTCAATGACAAAAGCCAGAAGTGTGAGGGGATATACTCAAGTGCATAAGCATATTTCTAGGTTTGCTGCCTTCACATACCATTATCCAAAGCAAGACCCCAAGGTCAAGCCCAAAATCAAGAGGTCATGGCAAGGGTATGGATATAGAATACAGAAAGGTGAAGAATTGAGACAATAATTCTATCTTCCCACTGCTCACTTTCCCTGTATGCTCTTGGCCTTAACTTATGTATATTGAACATACTCTTCTAAGGTCTTACTGGGATGGGGCAGTAAGAGTTTTGGGAGGAGACACAAAGCCTTGCATGATCTGGCCCCTGCCTACCTCCCTGACCTTTTCTCCTACCATTCTCCTTCTTGCTGTCTACACTTTAGCCACACTGGGTTTCTTTCATTTTCTTGAAAGCTCTAATCTCTTTGCCACCTCAGGGCCTTTGCATGTGCTGCCTCTTTTTTTTTTTTTAATTTTTATTTATTTGACAGAGAGAGACATAGTGAGAGAGGGAACACAAGCAGGGGGAGTGGGGGAGGGAGAAGCAGGCTTCCTGCCGAGCAGAGAGCCCGATGCGGGGCTTGGTCCCAGAATCCTGGAACCATGACCCCAGCCGAAGGCAGACACTTAACAACTGAGCAACCCAGGCACCCCAAATGTGCTGCTTCTTAACGCTTTGCACAGAAAACTCTTTCCCCCCAACCCCTTCCCCTGCTCCTAGTTTGAATTTCTTCTTACCTTTAAAATAGAACTTACATGTCATGTTGTCAAAGAGATGTTTTCCTGACCACCAAATCCAATTAAATCTCCCTCTTTTGCTCTCTAGCAGATGGGTCTTGTTTATTTTCCTCTTAGATACAGATACAGAAAAACCTCTTAGTATTATACTTGGGTTTGCAATTATTTATTTGTTTATTTAATTCGGGTTTTTCCCCCTACTAGACTCCAAGCTCATGAAGTCAAAGACCATGTCTGGCTTGCTCATTGTTGTGTCCCCAGTGCCCATCATAAGCGCAACACACAGTAGATGCTTAATGCATATTTACTGAGTGAAGGAATATAGGATTAATGCAAAGGAATAAATGAACAAAGGATTTCATCAGGTCTCATTCTACTTCCCTCTGTTCAATGACAAAAGGTAAAGGAGGATAGGAAGCATAAAGCTGGCCTTGGAACACAGCCTGGAGAAGGCTCCTAATCTTTTCTTAGGTGCATGGCCTTTGCCATCAATGCTTGACTTTTTTTTTTTTTTTTTTTTTGAGAGAGAGAGAGAGCATGTACAAGGTGGGGGAAGGGCAAAGGGAGAGGGAGAGAGAGAATCTTAAGTAGGCTCTACTTCAAGCACAGAGCCCAACATGGGGCTCTATCTCACAACCCTGCGATCATGACCTGAGCCAAAATCAAGAGTCAGATGCTTAACCAATTGAGCTGCCCAGGCACCCCTCCTTGATTATTTTTTGATGAGGATTTGCTTCCACAACTCATTTTGCTTAGACATCTACTCAGGAATTCATGCTCTCTGACCACATGCTCACTTTCCAGGTAGGTGACCAGATGTGCACCAGGGGGGTTGAGATCAAAAACATGCCACCAGCAATTCACCAGGGAGATACCTGACAAGGGTCAGCATAGGGGAACTACAGATAAATGGAGCTCCATGACACAAGCCGCTACTTGGGGGGTGGAGATGTTTGATGTCCAATGACAGTATTGTTCTATCTGCCAAAAGTGTCCATTCCAGCTTCCTCTTCGAGATCCTTCTCTCTCCTCTCACGCAGCCTTTCAATCAGACTTTGTCCTTCATCACCCCCACAAACTGCTGAACCAAGCAAAAGGTTTGGTCTTTGGCTATTTATATCATTGGCCCTTTGAAAACATCTGCACCTGTTTAATAAAGCCCTCTGTAGCCTAGAGAAACAAGAATAACCTGAGCCAGAAAGTCAAGTTCCTGAGTCAGTTTCCTCACCTGACAAATGGGCATGGCCACACTCAGCAAACAGTGATGAGGACTGGTTGAAACAAGATAACAATAAAGTGCGTCCTAAAGTGTGATAGACAATTCAGAGGTTAGTGGTATTGTTTACCTCTTTCAGCCAAGTAGGGTTGTGTTGTGGTACACAAAGGGTTAAAGATTTGGGAACCAAAAATTCTTTCTAGAACAGAAGAAAAGAGAAAAAAAAAAAATAATGCCCACTTCTCCAAGCACTTGAAGGACAGATTGCTTAGGGTGGGATTGCAATCGGGTCTCCAAGTGGGAGAAATGATTGCCATCCTCATCAATATTACTGCCGGCTGAGTCTACATGGGACTCGATCGGGTAATTGAGGTCCCAAATTTAGTTTTTATCCAGACACCAAGATTAATAGGAATGGCTTCTGGGAATTAACTCTTTGTAGCTCTCTAACTCACAATGC
Organism: Phoca vitulina; assembly: GCF_004348235.1. Classification (NCBI taxonomy): domain Eukaryota; kingdom Metazoa; phylum Chordata; class Mammalia; order Carnivora; family Phocidae; genus Phoca; species Phoca vitulina. The sequence continues at coordinate 10,353,989 of NW_022589743.1, read as the reverse complement.
ACTTAGGACTCGATGTCAACATTTTACACCTGAACATTTGGAAGGCAAAGATACATTGTCTGGTTTCACTAGCCCAAATGTTAAAAAGGTCAAGGTCATTGGATTCCTGTATAGTTGTCAGTTCTAGTTTGACCTGGGGAACTTCAGCTACCTGAACCCCTAGACAGCCGCTTCTAAGTTGTTGTAGGTCCCCCGGAAGAAAGAACAGTCACAACTGGGGACAATCCACCTTAGATGCTATAGAAACAACAATAAACCAATAACACATAAACACACAACTAAAATATGCAGCAATATCGCTCTGATGTTGTTAGGGCAGCAGCTATTTATATCATTGACTCAATAAGTATTTACTAAATCTTTATCACGTGGTCAGTACCATATTAATAGAGAAAGAAAAGCTACATGACCATCTCAAAAGATACAGAAAAACCATCTGAAAAAACAATCCAATATCCGTTCATGGTAGAAACCCTCAACAAACTAAAAGAAAACTTTCCTCAACCTTTATAAGGGCATCTCTGAAAAACCCTTTGCTAACATCACACTTATACTCATTCTTTCCCCCTAAGAATCAGGAAGTAGACAAGGAAGTCCACTCTTTTTTTTTTTTTAAAGATTTTATTTATTTATTTGACAGAGAGAGATAGCGAGAGCAGGAACACAAGCAGGGGAAGTGGGAGAGGGAGAAGCAGGCTTCCTGCGGAGCAGGGAGCCCAATGTGGGCCTCGATCCCAGGACCCTGGGATCATGACCTGAGCCGAAGGCAGATGCTTAACGACTGAGCCACCCAGGCGCCCCAAGGAAGTCCACTCTTGCCACTTCTATTCAATATTGTAGCCGGGAAGTTCTTGCAATTAGGCAAGGGGAAGAAAGGCATCCAGATTAGAAAGGAAGAAGTAAAACTATCTCTATTTACAGATGACATGATCTTACATATAGAAAAATCCTAAAGAATTCACACACACCAAAAAAACTATTACAGCTAATAAGCAAGTTCAGCAAAGTTGCAGGATTAATCCACACACTCAGCTGTGTTTCTATACACTAGCAATGAACAATCCAAAAAAGAAGCTAAGACAACAATTCCATTCACAATAGTATCAAAAAGAATAAAATACTAAGGAATAAATTTAACCAAAAAAGTGAAAGACTTGTATACAAAATGTTGAAAGAAATTAAAGAAAACTTAAATAAATGGAAAGACATCTTGTCTTCATGAATTGGAAATGAATGCCTAGGTGTTCCTAGGCAATAGTTTCTTAAGTATAACACCCAAAGGCAAGCAACAAAAGAGAACATAGATGAATTAAACTTCATCAAAATTTAAAACTTTTGGGGTGCGTGCGTGGCTCAGTCAGGTAAGTGGCTGCCTTCGGTTCAGGTCATGATCCCAGGGTCCTGGGATCGAGCCCCACATCGGGCTCGTTGCTTAGCAGGGGGCCTGCTTCTCCCCTGCCTGCCCTTCCCCCTGCTTGTGCTTGCTCTCTGTCTCTCTCGCTCTCTCTGTGTCAAATAAATAAATAAAATCTTTTAAAAAAATGTAAAACTTTTGTGCATCAAAGGACATTATCACAAAAAAGAAAGACAACCCGTAGAGTGGGAGGAAGTATTTGTAAATCATGTATCTATAAGAGTCTAGTATCCAGAATATATGAAGAACCCTTACAACTCAATAAAAAGACAACCCAATTTAAAACAAAGGATTTGAATAGACATTGTTTCCAAAGAATATATACAAATGGCCAACAAGCACATGAAAAGACGTTCGACATCATTAGTCATTAGGGAAATGAAAATCAAAACCATGAGATACCCCTTCACACGCACTGCTGCGGCTATTATCACAAAGACAACAACAAGTGTTGGTGAGGATGTGGAGACATTGGAACTTCAGACATCGCTGGTGGGAATGTAAAAGGGTTCAGCCACTGTGTAAGATAACTTGGCAGTTCCTCAAAAAGTCAAATATAGAATCACCACATCTGCCGGCCATTCCATTCCTTGGTATATACCCCCAAAGAATTGACAACAGGTGCTCAAAAAATTGGCACACAGATGTTTATAGCAGCCCTAGTCACAACAGCCAAAAGGTGGAAATGACCCGTATGTCCATTGACTGATGAATGGATAATCATGATGTGGTATATCTATACAATGGAATATCACTCAGCCATAAAAAGCAATGAGTACTGAAACATACTGCAACATGGACGAACCTTGAAAGCTGTTAAGTGAAGGAAACCAGACATAAAGGTGATATATTGTATAATTCCATTTATATGAAATGTCCAGAACAGGTAAATCCATAGAGACAGAAAGTAGATTAGTGTTTGCCAGGAGTTGGGGAAAGGGAAAATGAGGGATGACTGTTTAATGAGTATGGGATTTCTTTTGGGGGTAATGATTATGTTCTGAAATTAGATAGAGGGGATGGCTGCACAACACCGAATTAAAATCACTGAAATGTACATTTAAATGTGGTTTAAATGGTGAATTTTATGTAATGTGAATTTTATCTCAATTCCTTCTCTTTTTATTTTTTGACTCTTTTTTTTTTAATTGAAGTGTACTTGACACACATTGTTAGATTAGTTTCAGGTGCATTATGTTTAATGATTCGATAACTCTATACACTATGCTGTGCTTACCACAATACAGATACAGTCTGTCACCACCAAGGACAGACTCCAAACCCCATTAGTCTAGCACAGTGCCAAGAAAACCCTGAAAACAGTGGGACTTCAAAACTTAGAGAAGCCACAGAGCCAGCCCATCAACAACTGACCCAGGGAGAAAAATGGGACCACCTTGACTCTTATCCAAATCTAGTGGTGCCTCTTAGAGTAACAACATGAACAGAAAAAAAGGAACTTCCCCAAACACAGGATCACACAGAAAAACAATCTGAATTTCTTCTTCTTCCTCCCCTCCTCCAAAGTCTAAGGCATCAGGACTGAAAAAAAAAAGCATCCCCAGGCAGGTGCGATGAATGCCAAGGTTACCGAAGGGAAATCACGTTGATTATTGAAATATAAAGATCCATCCACTCAAAGCACTGGGAGCTGTTAAAAGCAGAATGAGCCATTTCCACTGAGGAATCAGGCAGCCTTTCAGGGGTTATGATGACAGAGTTTGGAATGCTCATTTCAGAGCAAGTAGGAAAAAAATAAAAGCCAAAACTATACTTCATCACCTGACATTGTCACCCTTTTCTCCAAGCTTGGCTAAGCCCCACTCTCAGATTCTCAGACACTTAGCTCATCTTTTCCCTGCACCACAGTGAGGATACATCCTGTGGTATGGACGAGAGTTCCAGCCGTATCAAAATCCCCCAGGTGCTCATCAGCAGAGACCCTTCCTGTTCTGTACCTGGGGTCAGGCTTACCACCTCTTGCTGTTCTCCAAACGTACATGTCCCTGGGTCTTCGCCAAAGCTTCCAGATCCCAGGCTGGATGTGACCACTCCGTCTTAGTCCTCACAGCCTCCTGGGTCCAACTCCATCAAAACCTGCCCCTGCTCCCTGCCTTTTCCTCACCAGACCGTGAGCGCCTTGAAGGCAAAGGGGCTCGCGGTTGACTGCCTTTATTTAAACTGATAACTGAGGGCACCCTATAGAACATGTCTCCTCCTCCATAAAATCAGGGGGTTGGACAAGCTCAGCGATGTTGTCTGAAGATGGCCTTCACGCCTATTTGGCCCACGCTGCACTGATTGTATTTAAGCAAGCATGCTAAAATTGGAAAACTTGGGTGGCTCAGTCAGTTAAGCATCTGCTTCCGGCTCAGGTCATGATTCCAGGGTCCTGGGATCGAGTCTCATGTCAGGTTCCCTGCTCAGCGGGGAGCCTGCTTCTCCCTCTGAATCTGCCCCCACTCATTCTCAATCTCTCTCTCTCTCAAATAAAATATTTAAAAATAAATAAATAAAATTGGAAAACTTTATGTTAAAATCTTGATTTCTGTCTTGTCTAGAAAACTCAGGCGATCTTGCAGCATGGGGCCCATCGTTGTGGCTGGAATAGTCAGCTGCTCTGTTGAGGTGGTGCACCTGCTGGGGTCCCTCACTCATCTAGGCCTCTGGAGGCATTGGACTTGAGTTTCCTGGTCTAGGTGCCTTCTTCTCGTGCAAGTCTGAGGCTCTACCATTCCATCATTCCAATTTCTCTTCCTCCTCCAGCCAATCATCACTGGGTTTGTTTTTTTGTTGTTGCTTTTTTTTTTTTTAATCTTGGTGAGAGCCAATGCATTGAGAAATCCAACTTTCCTTGCTTAGTTTTGTTACTTTCCTAGAACTGCTACACTAAGACAGTAGCCACAAGCCTCCCAGGTTAATTCCTCAACAGTTAATCACCAGATACCATCTTTATAAGCAATGCCAGCCTTCTAAAAAAGCACTATCACTTTTAGGTTATGCAGAGCACTCTCCTCTTTCTCAGCACTGAACTGGGAACGGCAAACGCCCAATTTCAAAAGCACATTTCAAAGGTAATCCAGCTGAATGCAGACTTCTTAAAAGGACATCAAATGCTTGAGCAAATCCTACCTATATATAACCATTTAAGCAATTTCAAATACATTTCCGTTGTATAATTATGCGAGGACTTTGGTCATAAAACATCTCCTGCAAACTTAAGAGAAATCGCCACAGATTTTTATTTGTAAGAAAAATGCCCGGTTGCAAAGTAGACCTGTCATCAGCTTCTCAGTGCCTTTCCATCTGGTCATTCCCCACCAACCTGCGGGCCCCAGTGGGTCCTCACTCATGTGAACAAGCACCCAACCCAAAGAGGAAACTCAATTAGCATCTAGCTGGGCCTGAGCAGATTGGCTCGTAATGCTGGGGATTTTGAGCTTGAAAGCAGAAGTCATTATGTTTCGGTATATTAGTGAAAAGGGACCATTATTTCCTCCGGAAACCTGCTATTCCTCCTGTATTCCCTATTGACAGACTTTGGAGCAATGATTCTCATCCCTGGCTGCACATTAGAGACACCCTGGGGGGTTTTTTGTTTTTTTTTTTTAAATGCCAAAGTCCGGACACCACTGCAGACCAATTCAGTCAGACTTGCAGAGAGGGGAGCAAGCTGACATCAGAATTTTGAAGTGCTCACGTGATTCCAATGCATGGCCAGGGCTGAAAACCACTGGTGTATGGGGATGCGGTGGTTCCCGAAGTGTGGTGCCCGGATCAACAGCCTCAGCATCACTCAGGAACGTGTTAGAAATGCAGATTCTTGGGTCCCACGCCAGACCTACTGAATCAGGAACTCTGGAGGTAGGGCCCAGTAATCTGTATTTTAACAAGCATTCCAGGTGATTCTAATATATGCTAAGGTTTAAGGACCACTGGTGTCACAGACTCAGTCAGGCTTGGGTTTCCATCCCGAATCCACCACTTACTAACTCTGTGACCTGAGCCAAGTGCTTTCCTAGATGAAGCTCAGTTTTCACATCTATAAAATGGGTATAACGAGGAATTAAATTGGACAATGCACTGAATGCACTTAAGATATGCTCCAATAGAGTCAGCACTCAAGTAACTGTTGGCTTATGTTATCCAGGTGCCCCACCTGGAATATATCTTCCATTTCCCTTCACACTGCACCACCTCATACAATCTTTGGCCAAGTCTATCCATCCCTACACCCTTACCATTTCTTCCCTTCTCCTCCCTTCGTCCCGCCACTGCCCTGGGATCCAGTGGAGCGAGGTAGATTCTGCACAAGAGCTGAGAATAGGAGTGAGAAGACAAAGGGAACGAGACAAAGGGGAGCTCGGGGAGCCTCCCTAGGACACGAGTCTGCTTCCAAGGAAGAGGGTGAGTCCCTGCTGGTCAACTGTGCCAATCTTTTCTCTCCTAAGATTTCATGCTGGGTGACAAGCGTGGCCCTGAAATTTTGAACAAACCCCTTGAGACGACAGACCTGCCGCCCCTGCAGCAGAATGCGTCCCAGGGCCTCCCGTGTGGTTTGTCGACGCTCCAGGCACCGGCGAAACCTAATGAAAATATCTCCTGATAGGTCCTCGGGGGCTGCCCTCCAGGAAGGAATAATACCGTGGCCACGGAGCGTCAGCTTTTTAACGAGACCTGATCAGTTTTTCTCGAAGCAGCATCTTCAGCTGGGGCCTCAGATCTCCTTCCTAAAGGGTGTGATTGCCCCAAGAGAGAAACAGCCCCTCATTTGTCCCACTTGGGTGACTGTTCCCAAATTGTCTCCCCAGGCAACAGTCACATGGATGGAATAAGGAAGAACAGGGGATTGGGATCCAGAGGCTTGGTGAATGTGGCCTGTCCCAACCCCAAAGGGCTCATTACTGCTCCTCAGGCTCACCAGGCACTCTCCTGCCCGTGGGCACCCCTGCTGGCCCGTCTCCACCTGGTTCACGCTTCCCCGGAGGATCCCAGAGAGTGCCTCCTCATCCTCACATCTTTACTCAAATGTCCCCTTTTCATGGAGCCCCACCTTGACCATCCTCTCTGTACTTGCAGACCAACCCCCGCCACGCACCGTCTCTGTCTCCCTCCTTCTGCTCTTCCACCATCTTTCAGCTCAGGGACTCGCAAACCTGAGTCGCATCAGAATCCTCCGGAGGGCTTGTTAAAACACAGACCGCTGGGCCCCAGCCTAGCAAGTTCTCAAGTGGTCCTGATACTGCCCGTCCGGGGCCCTCGCTCTGAGAACCAGCGAGCTAACATACCACACACGCTGCTAGCATGTCACCCATGAGGGCGGGCAGGCTACTCAGAGAGTATGGTCTGGGAGTCAGACAGCCCTGAGGCCAAGTACTAAGTCCACCAGTTTCCCAGCTGTGATCTGGGGCAGGCGATGTAACCTCAGTTTTAAAGATTTTATTTATTTATTTTATTTGAGAGAGAGAGAGAGAGAAAGAGAGAGAGAGCAAGCGGAGGGGCAGAGGGAGAGGGAGAGGCAGACTCCCCACTAAGTGCAGAGCGATGTGGGACTCCATCTCACGCCCCTGAGACTGTGACCTGAGCCGAAACCAAGAGCCGGATGCTCAATCCAATGAGCCACCCAGGAGCCCCTGCAACGTCAGTTTTAGAGCCTCAGTTTCCTTGTTTGTAAAGTGGGTATAATTAGGACCGGCTGCCACATTTGCAGGGTCCAATGTAAAATGGCAATATAGAAGTGTTGTTAAAAAATTATTAGGAATTTCCAGGTGTTGACCAGCAGAGCATTAAAGTGAGTGCAGGGCTCCTGCTGAGCACAAGGCCCCCTGTAGGACGACACTGGCTGCGATGTCCGGGACACTGGGCCTGGGTGTGACAATGAGTAGTATCTATTTCACTGGTTTGTTGTGAAGACCAAGGAGGATAAGGTATGTAGATACACGTTCCACAGTTCCTGGCACGTGCTAGGTACTAAAAAAAAAAACAACAACCAAAAACGAATACCCCCCCCCCCCTTATATCTTCCCTTCTTCTTCCATCCATCTGTTGTCTCTCAGGATAAGCTTTCTTGGCTCGCACGGCTGTAGTCCTCACCCCCGAGCTTGGTCCTGCTGGGAACTGACAGCAAAGCCCTCCCCCACCCACTACTTGGCCTTGGCCCGCTGTGGCTGCTGGCGGCTGGCGCAGCTGTTCCTGGCAAGTGGGGGCCACGGCCCCCTGCCTAGGACCCTTTGTGGTCTGGGTAGTTCAAGGGGGAAGTTCTAGGAGGCGCAGCGGGAGGGAGCGAAGCCCCAGGCCCGTGGCTAGGCAGCTGGCCCCGAAGCTGCTCCCCTTGGGTGAATGAGGGATCATAGGCATGGGGGGCTCCACTGGGCTGTTGACCTCCCACATGAGTGAGCCCCATACGGGGCTGGTGGCTTGCTCCTCCCACCCACCCGAAGAGAAAGACAGAGGGACAATTATTTTTGGGAACCGCAAAGCCTCACTTTCTATTGCTTTTCTGCGTTAGCTCGTCTCATAGACTCTGAAATGATCAGACCTGGCAGAAATGACTGGCCCTTCTGTGGGTGTGGAGCTGAGGGGTGCGGGGGGGAGGGGGGAGGAAAACAAGAGCCCACCCCTTGTGCACCACCCTGAAGACTACAGACACCTCCTACCCACCCTAGCTGCAAGCCGGAGTCAAGGGCCTGGCCCACATCAGGTTGCTGCAAACCAAGGCGAGACCCTGAGCTTCTCGTGGTGTGCTCGTGATGAATCCGAGCAGGGGGGAGCGACAGCGGGCAGGGGCTGGCAGGGGGGCCAGGGAGCTCCTTCCTGTTTTACAAGTTCCAACTATAAAAACTCACAGGCTTACACAGAAGAAGAGAGAGGGTCCCATTTTCCAATGGCCTCCCCCAACATCTCCTTTCAGGTCTTTTTTTTTTTTTTTTTTTTAATCGAGTCTCCTGGTAAATACTGTAATTCAATTTTACAAGACATCCATTTGTGCTTAGCCCTTCGGAAAGAGCAATGCCTGTCCTGGGCAGTAGTGTTCCCATGCACGCACCTGCCTGGTTGTGTGCACACGCCAGCATGCACGCGCGTGTGTAAAACTTAACAGTAACATTAGGCTCCACGTTTCGCTTCCCCACTGTGCCGGGCAGTCAGGTTCAAGTCCTGTGATGGCACTTACGAGCTAGGTGACCCTGCATGAGTTTTTTATCTCTCTGCTCTGCCTTTTTTCTCTTTTGTACGTGGAGGAGTGGTGAAGATGAGCGATAATGAATATTAACGAGGTGACTGACACAGGGTAATAGTTAATAACAGCAAATTTGCAAGGTTGTGAGAACAGCCAGAGTGGATGTACCAGGCGTGTGGAAGCTGCCCCAAAAATGTACCCTGAAAGGAGTCAAGGACCCTGAGTCAGACACCGAGATCCCAGGATGAGAAGTTGTAACCTGGGGTCTCTCCCCTGCCCCCTCCTTTCTCCCACCTGGCTCTCCCTTTCTCCGTCTAGTTATCCTTTTTGTTACCTCTTCGACAGAATGGTGGGATGCGGGGGTCCCCTTTCTCCCCCGCCCCCCCGGCACCATTTGCCTGGTGGCAGGAGGATGACCAAAGGCTGAGGTGTGGCAGTGTAACGGTTAATTTTATGTGTCAACTCAATGGGGCTGACAGAGGCCCAGAGAGCTGGTCACATGATTTCTGGGTGTGTCTGTGGGGGTGTTTCTGGAAGAGATGAAGCATTTGAATCAGTAGACTGAGTAAGGATCACCCTCCCCATGGAGGGTGGGCATCCCCCTGATCCGCCGATGGCCCGAATACAATAAGGAGTCGCAGGGAGAGTGAATTTGCATTCTTTGCTTGAGCGAGGGCATCCACCTTCTGCCCTCGGACGGACGTCGGTGCTCCTGGTTCTCGGGCCTTCTGCTTCTCCACAGAATGCATTCACAGAGTAACACCAAAAGGGGCGAAGGAAGATGCTAGTCACCCTACGTCTTTCAATGTGTCTTCCATACCCTCGGGTGCGGCTATGAGAGTGAGAACCAGGCCAAGCACTTCAGGAAACTGCTGGGCATTGTCTTCTAAGGCTGAGCGAACGCATACCCAATCCAAGGGAAGTGAGAGCATACGGCCACCCGAAATGCAGGCACAACAACATTGTCTTGGTCTGTTCGGGCCGATAGAAACACCAGAGCCTGGGTGGCTTATAAACAACAGAAATTTATTTCGGACAGTTCTGGAGGCTGGGAAGCCCAAGGTCAAGGCGCCAGCAGATTCGGCATCCGGGGAGAACCTGCTTCCCGGTTCGTAGATGGCTGCCTTCTCACTGGGCCTCACATGATGGAAGGGACAAGGGAGCTGTCTGGGGTCTCTTTTATGAAGGCACTGATCCCATTCCTGAGGACTCCACCCTCATGACCTCATTGCCTCCCCAAAGCCCTCCCCCGCTAATACCATCACACTGGGGGACCCAAACATCCAGGCTATTGTCAACGTTCTAACAGTTTGTTCGTCATAGCCCCAAACGGGAAACAGCCCAGATGCTCATCAGAAAGAGAATGGGTAAACGAATTGCACACAGTCATGCAATGGAATACCACACCCACACAACAGTAAAAAGAATGCACCATGGCCACATACGAGAACACGGATGATTTGGGACATAATGTTCAGTGAAAGAAAACAGACTCAAAAAATATTCCATTTATACGAAATTCAAGAACAGGCAAAACCAGCCCCTGGTGATACAAGTCATAACGGTGGTCGCCTGTTGGGGGTATTGACTTCAAAGGGGCATGTGAGACCTTTCTGGGTGCTGTAACTATCCTGATCTGGGTAGTGGTTACAGGAGTGTAGACATAAGTAAAAACCGGCAAGCTGTATACCTGGGATCAGTGCACTTTACACACACTTTACTGTATGTGTGTTATATCTCAATAAAAATGAAAAAAAAAAAAAAGATTATATTCTTTTACCAGAATCTACTGTGCGTGTAGAAGCTACAAATGAAGGAATCCAATAACTGTCTTGGGAAAAGCACACTTATATTGCATTATACGAATTTTTTTGTGCAAATGGCCTTAGTTTTAAACAGGTACACATTTGAAATACGCTACAATTTTTGCAGCCTGCTTTGATGTTGCTCCATTGTTTAACAAACCGAAGCTTAAAAAAAAAAAAAAAAAAAAAACGAAGCTTAAAGAAAGGCAGCAACAGTCTGGCCCTCTCTGAGCTTCTGGGAGGCCCCCTCATGGACACAGCCACAGGACAAATAAAGACAGTCAGGACCCCTGACGCACAGCCTGGAGAAGCAGTGGGGTCTGGCCAAGTGCCCACTTGGGGATGCTGATGAGGCAAGAGGGCGGCCTCAGGGTGTCCAGTCCCCACCCTGAGCCCTTTCTGCCTCCCGCCTGGGAGACACCTGCCGCCATCCCAGACTCTCTAAAGCCCAGGTTGTGCTGGTCCTTTCCATAGCTTTCCCGGCATCCTAAGGCATACCTCTGTGAGAACCCAGCCCTGGAAGAGAGGCCCAGGAGCCGGAAGATGCCAGGAAACTGCCCAAAGTGGGTAGTCTGGACTGACTTCCTGGGCATGTGTTGTGTGCAGACACACAGGACCCCACGATTGGTTAATACTCTGCTGTCATTGTCTTCAAATTCTTAATAGTTGTCGGACAAGGGGCCCCACATTTTCATTTTTCCCCAGATTCGATGGCAGTCCTGGAAGTCAGAGTCTGGTGTTAACAACCCCGTGTCCAGCACTGGGGTCTAGTCCCCACTCTGCCCCTCGCCGGCGGGAGCACCTGGGCCAGGCTGCTTCATGTCTGTGCCTCAGGTCCCCGGTCTATAACATGGGAGTGACAGAAAGACTCGTTCAGGAAGCGTTAGGGGAATTAAACCAGCCTGCAGCAGCGGCCTGCCACATTACAAGCGCTCAGTAAAGTGTTGTGATTGGCGTTAAGATGATTGAGGGCCGATTATTGAGGCAGCAGTCTTGCCTGGACCTGTCTCAGAAATGCCTTTTCTAAAGGCAGGAGCCAAAGAAAGAAGCTTTGGGATTAACTCTTCCAAAATAGCAAATGTTCTCTCTTCGGCATTAGGTCTAACACCAGCTGCATTATTTCACCCCAGGAGAAATGTGTCCTCATCAAGTCACAAAAGCCTGGTTTCAACCCACGGAGAGAACAAAAAATAGTCTGAAATCCTGAAAAAGCCAATAGCATCAGGTACACGATATCCAGTCCATCTTTGATTTGGGGGTTCACTGAAGCATGGCTGACGCGTGGTTATCTTGGGTCCTAGGTGTCGCTTCTGTAAATAGCCTTTTGTTAAAAAAAAAATTGACTGACTTGGAAAAAAATGAAAGAAACACAAGGAGCAGCAAGAATACTTTCTCTCTCTATCCTTTCCCACGAAACTGACAGGTCTGAGAACTCCAAGGATCCTGTCTGTTCACACATTAATTAACCTCTTCTAGCCTCCTTTCTGCCCTTGCACGCAGAAGTTCACAGCAGAGATTAGGAATGCAGATCTCGAGTCAGACTCCGGGGGGCATCTTAACACCTTCGCTCCCCAGCTGTGTGGCCTGGCACCAGGCACTGGACCTCTCTGTGCTTCTGCATCCTCATCCATAAATAGGGATACTAATGGTAATTCCCTCCCGGGTTCATCTTGTGATGACGCAAGCTCATGCATGTAAAGTGTAGAGAATGGTGCCTGGCACACAGTAAGGTCTCCAGAAATGCTAGCCACAGGTCATGAGCATGAAGCCTCCAGCCACAGTCACACAGAATCATGGGAGAAGTAGCAGTAATTCCAGTCGTGTTGTTGTTTAGACTGCCCCAGGGCCTTTGGTCATATGACTACAGATCCCTTCTGAGGAAGCGTCCAGAAGGTAGGAGACCCATGAGGAGCATGAGGGATTGTTCAAGGCCTAGGGGAAACCTCAACCTATCTGAGATCTTCTCAACATTTCAAGGGCATGGGCCACAGAGCTCAGAGTCATTTTAGATGCCGGGGGGCGGGGTGTGGAAAAACGGACCTTGGAGGTCAGCAAGTCCACATCCCTCACCTATATATGAGGCTCAGAGAAGGCAAGTGACCTGCCCAAGGTCACACAGCAGAATAGGGGCTCCACTGGGAAGACAGCGCAGGGTTTATGACTTGCCACAGCCCTGCCCCGCTCCTTGCCTCCTACAGCTCATTCAGCCAGAGCTTCCGGCTCCTCACACAGTCCTCCCCACCCCTCCACCTCTCCGGTGGGCTTTCTATCAGGCTATGGGCTCATCTCATTCTTGGCCACATCCTGCTGAAGACCCATTTTTCTTACTGAATCAGGCCGCCATTAGGTCCTGAAAGCCCCATACGTCTTCTATGGATGAGCAGATCCCTTAATCTATTATTCCACAGTCCTATTTATATATATTTATCCATATGGCTATATAAATAGGGCTTTGAGACATATACGTGGCAGGTTATTGCTGTGGCATAGTTGTTCTCCCCAAGAGGAAAACAAAAATGATGTATGGCTGAGGCTCTTTTCCATGCAGAAAGCTCCCGTCTGATTTATTAAGAGTGAGGTTGCAGCCACATGCTCTGAAGGTAGAGAATCTATTGCAAAGTTATCTAAGAACAGGACACTCCGCTCCACATGCCAAAAGGCAATCTAGGGTGTGTCGGGAGCTCGAAGCATCTTAGAGCAGTTGCTCACAGGCACTTGCTATGTCCCGGGCTATTAACTAGGATTCCTTTGGTTGCAAGTTTAAGCAAAAAAAAGGGGGGAGGGCATTTGTTATGAGGGTACTGGGTGTCTCCGGGAAGTCAGAGAGGAATGTGGCCGGGTGTCAGGAACGGCTGAGCCTGGAGAGATGAACACCAGCCTGCCTCTCTCTCCCCTCCCTGCCCCTCCCCGGGTCCGTTCTCTCTCCCTCCAGAGTGACACCCTCCATATGGAAGAAAACAGGACAGCCAACGGCCTCCACGGACTGACTCTGTGCTTTCTCTGGTCCCAAGTACAAAACCCCATGGAAGGGGACTCATGTTCCCTGCTCGGCCTAGGGGTCAAGCGCGGGGTCTAGAGAGCCCAGCGCAGCTGCCGCAGGCGGCATGAGGACAGACTGGGTGCGGCCAGGAGCAGTCCTCCAGGGAAGTGGGGGGGCTCTGTGAGGAAGAGCCAGCAGACAAAGCAAGCATATGTGTCCCACTCACCGTGTGGGCTCAGGAAGGCACTGAACGTCTCTGGGCTCCAGCATCCTTACAGAGAAAGTCAGGATACTGGGGTGCTCCATGGAGGCAGAGAATTGTGACTGTTCAGTTCCCCGGTGGATCTCCAGTGCCTAATCAATGCCTGGAACGTGGTCATGTTTGAGAAATACTTAGTGAATAAATAAATGAATAAGAACTCCCTTGCAGGACTGTTGGAAGGATTAATTGAGATAAAACATTCAGAGGGCACTCCGTGCCAGGAACTGGTCTAAGCATAGAATCAAATACAGGAAGCATACGTAGAGCAGTTCCTGGTGCTCCCGGGGACACATAGGAAAAAACTACTTGCTGGGGTCACACGGCCTTCTGAAGCCACCTCGCTACCTTCCTCTTCACCGATACCCCCTAGTCCCCTAGTCTCCAGCCTCGGGGCAAGAGACGCAGGGAGTCCGAATAAATCTGGGGTATGCAGCATGCGTCCACATGTGTATAAAACATGGTGGGCAAACCGAATAAATTATGGTGATCACGGACACGTTGATGGCCATTTCAAAATGGATTACATGTTACACTACTTAGTGAAATACAAATTCATTGTAAATCATGAATGAACTCACAGTAGCCTAGGATCATGTTGTATTTTCTCAGTCATTGACTACTGCGAGGACATCTGTTTTTACGGGGAAGGTTTTGAAAATTTAATGTCGAGTAAAAACATCCTGATTGGGAACCTCTGGCTCCTCCTCATGCCACAGATGTGGAGAGTCAGGCTGGGATCGGGGGACAGGGCAGGAAGTGACTTGCCCCAGGTCACCCAGTGAGTTAGGATGGGCTCAGCGCTAGAACACAGACACAGGACCATCAAGGGCTCCAGAGGGCAAGGTTATCACACACCAGAGGGACAGAGGGGGACACTGCCTCCTTCCGCTCTGACGATACCAAGTACTGGTGAGGATGAGGAGCCACGGGGGTCATGCTCTGCAGCAGAGAAGGGGGGCATTCTCTATAAGCACTTGGAGAGCAATCTGGCATTTCCTAGTGAAGTCAAGGGTATTTACACCCTATGACCCAGCAACGGCACCTTCAGGGAAGCTCTAGACACGTAAATGAGGAGATACGTTCTAGAGAGTTCACTGGAGCTTTAAAAAATGGAAAGAGCATAAAGGATCATTAAGAGAACAGGTAGACTGAAACATTCAATGACTTCCTACCCAGCAGTTTCCAGAAAAATAATCCAGTTACATCCATTCATAGAAATAAACCTTATGGCTGGGAGCAGGACAGCCTGAGCTGGTCCTGGACTTGGCAGACCTTAGTCCTCTCTCCTGGCCAGGCCTTAGGTTTTTTTCATCTGCAAAATGGGAGCTTGTGATCAGACCAAGGGCTTTCAAACTGCTTGGCAAAGCCCTAAAGATGCTTCACGGGTTCTGCAAATGTTTGATTCAGATATCATCGTTCAAAAACAGTTTTAACTTTTAAAAAGCTGCAGGGAACAATGTGCACACGCTCCAGTGTGCTTTGTACAAAACGTTAACCCATCGCAGACTGGCACCGCGTTGCTTGTGCCATTCTCCAGACCTCGGAACGAGCTCCCCGTCTTCTCAGTCTCAGAGCAGCAGGTCCCCGAGACCGTGGGGCCCGCAGCTCTTACAACCTGTTGCCATTTCCAACCACCTCGCTGAGTCCAGATTTCTTTCAATACTGTGTAACCAAAGCAACACAAACCAATAGTTTGTATGTTGTGCAAGATGATCATTGTTGTGCGTAATGTCACATGTGTAGTTTTTATTGGTTAAATTTTATTTACTACTGTAATAAAATCTTTTAAAGATTTATTTATTTAAAGATTTATTATTTATTTATTTATTTATTTATTTCTCCCTCTGAGAGAGCACGAGTGGTGGGGAGGGGCAGAGAGAAAGGGTGTGCGAGCGGGGGTGGGGGGGGTGGGATGGTGGGGGAGGGGCAGAGGGGAAGCAGACTCCCCACTGAGCATGAAGGGGGGGCTACCCAAGGGGCTCAATCCCACGACCCTGAGATCACGACCTGAGTGGAAACCAAGAGTCCGACGCTTAACCGACTGAGCCACCCAGGCGCCCCAATAAAAATTTTTAAATAAACTTTTTCTTTTGGTAATTTTGTATTCACACTCACATTGCAAAGGTAGTCCCGAGAGTTCCCGAATACCTTTCACCCCGCTTCGGTTCGTCCGAGTATCTGCTCTCATACAGGATGGCGTTGTCAGACGGGACATACGTTTGTCAAAACGAAAGACACAAACATCGTAAGTAAAAAAGATGTCACTGGTTTTTCTACTTATGTCCTTTTTCTGTTCCAGGATCCAGTCAGTCGAGGCTACCACATCGCCATTAGTCAGACTTACATTTTCATCGAGCCAATGTCCTCATTTCGTAAGTTAAACACTAATGCAAACCTGTAGTTTTATGCTAATAAAATACCAATTTTATCTCACTGTGCAGAATGAAATGCTAGGAAGATTTCTTAGAGGGGAAAACTGAACAAAACAAGTGGAGCTGCTGCTGCTGGAGGCCGGGTCTGACTGACGGCCCAGCAGCCCCGGCCCCGGCCCCGGCACAGAACTAGGTCTGTCGGGACTTGCCAAGGACAGCCAAGTGCCCTCAGCTCACAGGGTGGAAGTTTCACACCCGTTTCAGGTTGAAATTGCCTCTGACTGCTCATCCTGGGGGGGATTTTCTCCAATAAAATGAACGTGAGACAGGTGTTCATTTATTCATTCTTTCTTTTGACCTGCTCTGTGCCAGCAACTCTGGGAGCTGGAAATACCAGTGAACAAAGCAGACAAATGATTGCCTTTGTGGAGCTTATATTCCGACAGAGGAGATAATGATAAACAAGAGGGAAGTAAACTATAGGGTGTGTTAGATGGTGATGCCTAGAGAAAAAAAATAAGACGGGAGAGGGGGAAAGGAAAGGTTGGTGAGGGGGAAATTTTAGCAGACACCTGGGAGAAGAGCATTCTAGGCAGAGGGGAAAGCAAGTGCAAAGGCCCTGAGGCAGAAACACACCTGTGTGTTTGAGGAACAGTGAGGGGGGCCAGTGTGGCCGCCGGGGACTGAATGAGAGGGAGAGAGCGGTCAGCAGGCTGGATGGAACACGGAGAAATGCCGATGAGAAAGCCCAGAGCCTTCCAGAAATAGCTGGACACCCTGTGGGGCAGCAATGAGGCTCTAGCTCAGCAGCAGGGGCTGGGTGATCATAGTATGAGCTTTCACAGGAGCGTGACCATTGTGCGCACCTCTGGGGGCGGGGCCCAGAATCTGCCCGAACACAGTTGAGAAGCACACCTGTGTCCAGCTTGGAGCAAACTGGGAGAGCAGGGCTAGTGTGGACACCGCGCTCAGTGGTCTCCAGGACCTCTCCTGACCCAGCTCCCTGAGAAGCCACGGACACGAGGAACAAGTGTTAGCCTGCCCCCGACACCCAGGGCCCACTGGCCAGTGCGGATAAGGCGATGAGGGCACAGTGAGGCAGGGGGTGGCCCAGGGCCTGAGCCTGGACAGGTCTCCCCGTGCTGCAGTAGGCCCTGAGCTACCAACACACGGAGAAATGAACCCCGCAGTCCTTGGGGCTCTTAAGGAATGAGGAGAAGCCTGGGAAGAGAGAGAAACGTCTTGCAACTCATGGCACGGGGCGGGGGGGGGGGGGGGGCACGGTCGAGATTTTCGTTTGAAGGTCAAACCCAAACATCCTTCCACAGGCGGCTGAATAAACAGTGTGGTACATCCATTCAAGGGAACACAGCACAAAAAGGGAAGAGCTGATGCACGCACCAACATGGACGAGCCTCAGAGCGTGCTGAGCACAAGGAGGCAGGCAGAAGAGAGTACATCGCATGATTCCATTTACAGAAAACACTAACTAATCGACAGTGACATACGGCAGATTTCTGGCTGCCTGGGGACGGGGTTGGGGAGGGACAGGGGGATTACGGAGGGACTCAGGTAAACTATTGGGGGTGACTGCATATGTTCATTGTCTTGACTGTGGCAAGGCGCTCACCTGGGCGTTCGTGTCAAAATTTACCAAGTTGTATACTTTAAATACGTGCAACTGACCATATGCCAATTATACAGCAATAAAGTTGAAAAACGTAAGTGGACTAAACACCCCAAATAAAAGTTAGAGATGGCCAGAGTAGGGAAAGTAAACAATTTGACTTTGTGTCCCAAGATTTTACTTATATAATATTTTATGAATGTCCATTAGTTACACATATTTAAAACATTCTTACACGTTCTATATTTTATGTATAATTATATACATGATTATATACTACAATGTGTGCTTTTACATGTGTTATACTTGTATTATGGGAATATATTTGGTTTTTATATCTTTTTTTTTTAAGTAGGCTCCACACTCAGCGAGGAGCCCGACGTGGGGCTTGAACTCACAACGCTGAGATCAAGACCTGAGCTGATAGCAAGAGTTGGACACTTAACCGACCGAGCCACACAGGCACCCCTAGCTTTTATATCTTTTATATTTTATCTCTCTTATGTGACTTTTTTACATTTATAAATATATTTATACATACTACATATAATTTATTCATATTGTATGTGATGTATAACTTTGCATTTATACATTTTATATATTATGAATATATTCGTGCGTGTGTGTGTGTGTTTACACAGAGAATCCCAGATGTCAGGTCTCTCGGCTCCATAACGGGTAACACTGATCCATCCGATTGCCCCATTCCACAGATTCCCCAAGATTTCTCCAAATCCCCAGCTGCTTGAAGTTCCAGACTTCCAGCCTCCCCTGGTTCTGGCTCTCAGCCCAGTCTCCCAGATGTGGCTTTATGGACGCCCTGACATTGGTTCACAAATGAGACACACACCTCTTCTCCCTCCCCACGCCCTAAGCAACTCAAATACAAGGCTGACGCCTAAAAACCGAATTTTCCATGAAGACTCAGGAGTGACACGGGCACTTCATGGCAAACAGCTTCAATGACAGGGTATTCCTTGGGCCGCCCTGGTTGAGAAGCTGGGGAGCGGGAGAGTGGGCATTCTCCTTGGCCACACCAACCCAGCCCTCCTCCCTCCCGCCTCCTCCCCTCCCACCTCCTCTCTCCCCTTTGCACCCTCCCTGCTGGACCATCTTCTTCTATGCCCCAAATACTCTTCAGAGGAGGCCCGTCCTGCCTCCTACACACACAGACAAGTTTGTAACTACCCATGCAAACGTATCCGTGGGCTAACCCAAAAAGCAGCACCTGAGATTGGCAAGCTGCCCCTCCGGTTCCTTTCTCCCCTGCCCACGCCCCCGCTCCTGGGACATGGGGGCTCAGAACCCCCACCTTGCCCCCTCACGCTCTGACGTGTCTTTCCATCCTGTCCGAAACTAGGGCTTGGTGTCCCCAGTCCCCCCTCTGGGGGTTGTGTTTGCTGAGTAAGGAGCAAGCCGGCTGGTACAGAGGCTGAATAAACAGTCGGTAGAAGTTAACTTGAACGTTCAGGTAGAAGAACAGAGGCTTTCGACGTGAGCTGGGGAGGGAATCCTAATTGCCAGAGAGAGAGAGGAGGGCCAGGTGCCTGGCCGCGGGGGACACACGACGCGGGATGTTGGCGGTGGCTGAGACAGGCAGGTGCGCTGCTGATGTGCGAAGTAGAAGGGCAAGAATTCTAATGGAATGAAGACACTGTTGGGAAGGGGAATTGGGACTGAGAGAGGGGAGGTGGGCGAGGGGTCCCGGAGGCAGCCAGCTGAGGACATGTGCTGGGGCGGGGGGTCCCAGCTTCTCCCCGCAGCCAGGCTCAGAAGGAGAGGGTATTTGGGAACAGGGGTCTGGGTGGCAGGTGTTTTGATGGTGGCATCCCCCTGCAGATGGAATTACAGCGAGGGAGGCATCGCGGGGTGGTTCCAGAGGATGAGCAGGGAGTAGAGGAGATGGGCAGTGGGGTCTTCAATGTGGAGGAAATGATGGGCCTCCTGGACCCAGAAAGAGGGGGAGACCCCATCCTGCGAGAACTCGCAGAAGCAAAGATGACCAACTGGTTTGAAACTTCTACAAATCTTATCCTCATGCCTACTCCATGTGGCAAGCTGAAGGGCACAAATAATAAACAAAATATTTATCAAGTGCATCCTAGATGCCAGGAAATTCACATTTAATTCCTACTATTGGAGGTGACCCTAGTTTACAGATGTGCAAGCTGAGGCCCAGAGAGGTTAAGTAACTTCCCTGAGATCACACAGCTCTTAGCCTGTATGCCAACCCAGAGACGTCCATGTATGTAGATTGCCTTTGAAGTTGGGAGGTTTCAGTCTTAGTGCACATACCCGTGGTCAGATACATCGTGTTCAAGGGCCTAAAACCCAGCAGGATATGTCCTTTTTACCATACGACCTCATACCTGAACTGCCAGACCTAGCCCGGATCCACCAGAGGCAAGACGAGCACCACCTGTCCCAGACTTCCCCGCCACTGGCGTGAGCGACCTCCCAATGGCTCCGCACGCATTTTCTCCAGCTCCACCTGAACGCAACTCTGGCACAGACGGGATATAAGGAAGGCCTCTGACACAGAGGCGTGAGAGGCTAGAACCCAAGACAAGGTAAGAGTCATGGAAACCTTTGGGGCATTTCATCCTGTTAACTGAGTTTCTGTGGTATCTGCTTGAAGGCAAATGCCCTCAATCATTTATTCACTCAACCAAATATTCTTGAGGGCTCTGATGTTCTGGGTCCTGTTTCACATGCTAGAGTTACAGAAGTAAGATACATGCCCTGTTCTCGAGGGACTCACACCACCAGGAAGTGATGTCCCAGCAGCAGGACGAGGGGTGTACTCTGGGGATGAGCTGCAGGGGGCTATCTCCCACAGGTGGGAGGTGGGGGGGGGGCGGTGAAGACAGGAAATACTTCCCGGAGGAGGGAGCCTTGGTGTGTTAGGGGAAAAGGGGAGAACCAGCAGGGGACACAGCCCTTGCAGAGGCTCAGAGGGGAGAGAGGCAGAACTTTCGACCGTCTGCAATGACAGGGGGTTGAAGGTCAAGGGTGGCAGGGAGCTGTGGGCTCTGGAGGCCCTCAGCGTTCTGGAAGACTTTCTAGGTGGCATCAGGGATCTCCCCTGAGGATGGTGAGAATGGCCAGTGCCCCCACCCAGCCTGGAAATGGAGCTAAAGAAAACTTCCCCTGAGAGAAATGGAAGAGACTCCCCAGGCCCTTTGACTGGGTCTGCCCAGGCTAGTCCACCAGGATCTGAACTTGGGCAACTCAAATACATCTTCCGGAAGGTAACTGCGCCGGACCACCTCCGGATGCCCCTGAAAACCACAGGAGGGACGCACCGTGTCCCTGTTGCCGAGTTGCACCGTGTTCTCTATGTACCTCGGGTCCGTGTGCATGCATAAATATTCATAGCTGGAAAAACAAGGTGACAGTCCTTTCCTGCTCCGGAAGAAACCACAGAGGGCACCTGGCTTTCCCGTCCTCCTGCCTTTAAAGGCTGTGTCAGAGCCCAGGAAGGACTACACCTTCTAAAACCGGGCTTCCTTAATTTGTTTAACAAAAGACATCTCCATGCTCTGTGGCCTCTTAATTTCCGTAGATGTTAAAGTGCAGAGAATTAAAGAATCAATGACCAATTAAGGAGGCACTGGCAGCTTCTGGCCAAGACCGTATTATTTATTTATTCAGCCAGCCACACTCATTTTTAAAATGCCAACTTTCCATTTTGTTTCTGACATCAAAAATAAATCAAACTAAACTGTATACGTCACAGCTGAAAAAAATTATTTGCATGATGCATTGCCCCTCTGAAGGCTCAGTAGCCACCTGCAAAAGAAATTTTTGTGTCAAAAAAAAGATATAAATTCATTCTGGCACTGGACGCCCCTTTGGGTACATATAGGATTGAAACGATAGAAGTAAGATTTTAACTCACTAGTGATTTTTCCACCTACTCTCGAGCTTCTTTTTGATTTCTGAGCATCCATTTTCCTGGATTGTCCTGGGAGGGTTGCAAAGGTTTTAGTCCATTAACACAGTGGTGCTTTGGTGACATGTCAGAATGGGCAGAGGTAAACAGCCATAGTGGGGACATCGGCTGGCCTTTCTCTGCTCCTGGTCCTGGCCTTCCATCCAGAGTGGGGGTTACACAATGACCCCCTTTCTCCTCCAACCAAATGACACCCTTTGACATGCTTTACCTTAAAAGAAATGCAAATTTGCCACCTAGTCTCTTGTCCCTTAAGTGCTCCCCGATTTGCACAAGCCCTGCCCAAATTTGGACAATTCGGAGTTGTTCCTGCGATGGGTACCTTCACTCTCCCCTCTCCCCCTACCTCCTCCACATCCCCTCTCCCCCTCTGCCTCCAATCCTACCTCACTCCTACCCTCTCTCCAGCAATTCCTCAATCCCACTTCCTACTTACATCTACCCAAGCTACCCCAAGGTCGACTCTAGGACAGTGATTTCAAACAACCGTGTGCACCAGAACCACCTGAATGGCGTGTTAAAAAACAGTTTCTGATTCGGTGGGTCTGAGGTAGGGCTTGAGAATTTGCATTTCTGGTAAGTTCTGAGAATGAGACCATACTTGGAGAACCACTGTGGAGGCAGTTGTAGGGAGGGCGTCCTTCCAGAAACTTGTGATATGGCGCCATCTAGTGGTCAGAGGCCACAGTGGCAACGATCTGTACAGGGCAAGTTCCAAGACCCTGAAATTCACCCCTCCCCACACACCAAGAGCTTCACGGCTTGAGCGCAGGGTATTCCCTTTTGTTATCTCTACCTTCTTGGTAAGCTTTTTATTGAAATTAAATGATCTCTTTTCATCCTCGGAACAACCACAGGGCAGAACTGAGACTGAAATCTTTTGAGGCCAGAAACGACACGGTGCAAACAGATCTTGGTGTTTGTCCTCCAAATGTTGCTCAATAAATTGAATCTTTTTTTTTTTTAAAGATTTTATTTATTTATTTGAGAGAGAGAGAGATCATGAGCAAGGTGGGGGGGAGGGCAGAGGGAGAAGAAGACTCCCAGCTAAGCAGGGAGCCCGATGCGGGACTCGATCCCAAGACCCTGGGATCATGACCCGAGCCGAAGGCAGACGCCCAACCGACTGAGCCACCCAGGTGCCCCAATAAATTGAACCTTTAAAAACAAAAACAAAAACAAAAAACGTTGGGCATGACAATCCTAACACACTGGCAGGCAGCGGAAGAGCCACCTAGGTCACACAATACTTAAACCCTAATTTAACCCAAAACTTGGTCCTGAACACTCCTGGTAGCCAAGTCAAAGGAGGAAATAAAAGAGCAGCTCCTGAAGCAAAGAAGCATATCTTTTAAGAGGGAAATCAAATTGCCCCAAGTTCTAGGAGCAGGAGAGCTCAAATTTAAGAGGGCATGAGTTTAGCTACGGAGTTAATTGAAAATGCAGATTCCTAGTCCCATTCTTAAAGAGTTTCTGGGCAGGGCCCAGCAATTTGCATTTTTAACAAGCACTCCAGGTAAGCTCTGAAGCAAACGGCCTGAGCCCCAACTTGAGAAACATTATTGGAAAGAGTGTAACCTCCTCTCATGGCACTCCTCTACCCAGGGCTGCCCCATAAACGATGGGAGCCATGAGGGATGTGCACTAGTCCACCAGCCACCCTTTAAGACGCAAAAAGAAACATGTGTGACCGATCGTATCTTTTGTAATCCACTATAACCAAAATGTTTCATTCTCTCTCTTCAATCATGCTTTTTCTCACAAAGTGTATAGTTTAAGCTTACAACACCTCTCCATCTGGACAAGTCATGTCTCAAGCGCTCCGTGGCCACATGCGGCCAGTGGCCACCACGTTGGACAGCACCACTCTGGATGCGTTGGAACTGGGAGCAGATGGAAATGTTCTATGATCTGCACTTAGGCACCATTTATTGAACGCTTTCCACTGGGCCCCGTGCTAAGTGCTTTCCATGCTTTATGCCAGTGGTTTCATGCCAACCCTCTTCGTCCTCTTGAGACAGGATGCTGGGAATCATCCACTGCATGTCCAGAGGGCCCAGAGGATTTAGGAGGAAGAGCGTGATGGAGACTGAGCTCAGCCGCTGCAGGTACTGAGGGCTCTGGCGGGAGAGATACTGGGGCGAGGCTGGAATCCAATCAGCAGGGAGGAAGTGGATTCAGGGGTGGGGTGGGACTGGCCTGGAACCACACATCTGGTTAGAGAGCATTCATAGTGGCAAGCAACAGAAATGGATTAGGGATTGCCTGGAAGGTCACTGGGCAAAGCAACAGGACAGGAGCCGGAAGGGCAGCTGGGCAGGAAGAGCTCAGAGAGGTCTCTCTCTCAAGCAGGATTCTCAGTTCCAGAAACACATCAGCGTCACCTGGTGAGCTTCTTTTTTTTAAAGATTTTTTTTTTTTTTAAAGATTTATTTAAGTAATCTCTACACCCAATGTAGGGCTTGAACTCTCAACCCTGATTATCAAGAGTTGCATGCTCTACCGACTGAGCCAGCCAGGAGCCCCCCTGGTGAGCTTTTATAAATCCTGATGTGCAAATAACTACTGAGTCTAAACATAATCCGGTCCCACGGCCCGGCCCAGGAGTCCTCCTCCCAGATGCAGGCCCAAGAGAAATGAATATATACATCCACCAAAAACCTAGGAGTGAGTCGGAGCAGCTTTATTCATTCCAGCCCCAAAGGGACACCTAAATGAACACTCATCAAAGAACGGGTAGAGAAGCTGTGGTATGTTCATGCGGCAGAAGACACATACCTTCTCAGACCTCGAGGTCGGTGGAGGGAGCAGGATGCAAGAGTACTTGCTGGATGATCCCATTCATTCAAAGGTCCAGAAAGGCAAAGCTAATCTTACAGAGGTCAAAGAATAGTGGTCACTGGGGAGAGGGTGCTGGCCAGACAGGGCATGAGAGGAACTCCTGGGGTCCTGGAAATGTCCATCATCACCTGACTAGGGTGACCCAGGTTTATCTGTGTAAAAGGGCATCACGTCCTACCCTCAAGAATTGTGCACTTTATGTAGTTTAACATATGTGTCATACTCCAAAAGTAACAATTCTAAAAAATGTTATCTCAACTCCCAAGCTGCCGCCCAGCCCAGTGAAATCTGCATCTCTGAGAATGGGTCTGGGCACTGGGAGTTTCGAAGAGATTCCAGTATGCAGCCAGTTAAGACACTACGGCCCCAGAACGGCACTTCTGCCAACCTGCACGAGCACATAAATCCCCTGGGGATCTTAGGCAAAGGAAGAGTGGGTTCAGTAGGGTGGGGCTTGGGATTCTGCTCCCAGATGCTGCCAGCACTCTGGGATTGTGGACCACACTCTGCTACCCAAAAAGGGTCTTCCTGGTCTACCCCGGGTTCGTGCCCACCCTATGTGAGCGGAGGGTTCTGTGCTGGATCGCCCTACCAGGAGCAAGGCTTCTACCAGGAGGGAGTCTACAAGACACAGAGCTGCCCACCGCAGACAACCTTAGGGACCCTGAAGATTCTGTAATTCTCCAAGTCTAAAGAATTCATGGTTGGCAAGGAGGCAGGAAATACTAAGGCCGCATTTAAGTTTGATTAAATAGGGCCAAGTATGCAGGAGTGTTCATAGTGGGGAGGTCAGCGAACTGCTTTCTGTAAAGGACTAGGTATTTCTGATCTTGCAGGGCACAGTCTCTACGGCAGGTCCTCAAGTTGCTGGTTGTAGCACAATAGACAATATGCAACCCAACGCCCGTGGCTGTGGGCCAGTAACACTGTATTTACAAACACAGGTCTGGTTTGTGGCCTGAGGCTGACGCGAGGCTGTCATTCGTGTGTGTGAGGGATGGGCCCTCTCGTAGAAGACGTGAAAAACTAAATCATCTCCCTGGAGACGAAACGTGGGGGCCTGGGGGACACAGCAAGGAAACCACCTTTCACTGATTATCCTTAGATATCTTTGGAATCATGAATTGTATCGCCTATTAAAAAAAAACGAGAACAAAAAGATAGGACTTGTACACATGATCTATTTGCAGACAGCCTCCAGCGAAGACGTGTGTCCTCCTTTACCGTCTCTTTCTCCAAGTGTCCCCGAGCCAGACTACAGGACAGCCCCCATCTTGGTGGGAGGGTGGCCCCCACCACCTTCACCTCTTTCCGTGGCCTTCTCTTCCTCCAAGGTGGTGGAGGCCACTTCCTGCAAGGAGCTTTCCCAGAAACACGGGAATGCTAGCCTCCCTCACCACCCCGTCAGCATGGCCCCTTTGGCCACCATGAAAGGTAGCACATGCACGTACGTAAGAGCAGAGTCTGGGGTCTGGGGTCTCGAAGGCCCGAGTCCCAGTCCTGGAGCTGCTGATCTGTAGCCTGTTCCCCACCTCCCCAGCGGTTGCCAGGATCCCCTAAGGAAGTGAGGGAAGGCACCTCCACAGGAAAGCACCATCTGTGCAGAGACCACCGAGCCCCCCTCCCCAGGGAGAGATGCTTCCCTACGGGCCAGTGGGGGTCTCATCCTCACGGGCCCCTCGCAGGAAGCTTGGCATACAGCAGGCACTCAGTGGAGAGAAAGACATCAGTGGGAGCAGGCAGAGCTCCTGTCACCAAGCCAAGGAAGCTGGAGAAACGTAAGAAATCCATCCCAGGTCGAGGTAGGAGGTGTCTGCCTCCCGGGGCCTTCCAGGGCTTCTCAAATGGTATCTGCCCGACCAGATGTCAGCTGGGCCTATTTCTAGCAACAAACAGCCAAGATCTCGCCTAGATAATTTGCTTTGTAAAAATACAAAGTCAGTCAGCCTCATTAACGGGAATCTTCAGGAAGGCTCTTATTTACAGAACAAATCGGTCTAAAGGCTAAGTTGGGAAGTACCTCTGTGTTCATCTAAGTCACCCCCGGGTTTTACGGATGGGGGATGGGGGGAGAGAGGGTGAGACCCTTGCCCCAAGCCCCACGGCCAGAGCTCTAAGTCCTCAGAGGAAAAGTCAGGGGCCCAGAACGAGGGACCATCGATCAGCACAGGCTAGAACAGGCTGCAGAGAACACACCAGCTCAACCTCAGTGACTTAGGACACACTTGCTTCGCACACCTGCATCCATGGGGGACTGGCCGCAACCCTGCCCTTTGTGGTCTTCGCGCCAGGACGCGGGCGCACAGACTAGGCCCCAGCTGCGGCTCAGCCATGGCTGGGAGGGAGAGTGCGAGTGAGTCTACCTGGGGCCCCGCACTGCCCCTACCCACCTTTCACGGACCAAGCCCGAGGGTACAAGGATGCACAGTCCTACTGCAGGGGACAAAAGACGGGATTTTTGGCAAGGTGACCTTCACTCCAGCAGAGGTGCTCAGCCTAGTAACCTGCTGCCGTTGTCAGGACAAAAAGACAGAAATGTTCAGATGTACAAGGTGCTCTGAAAACCAAAAAAAGTCAAAGTCATAGTCCAGACAAAAGTGAATCAAAATAAAGACCTCAGGAGCAGGTGTGTAAGAAATAGTAGGAATAAAGCTGGTGAAACAAAGTTGGCGAAAATGTTTCCCGGTAACGTGACTGAAGTTTAATGTCACCATTCTAAAACTCTTGAGATAGAGGCATATGTGAAAAAAGTTTGGCATTCTGAACTGGATTCTAGATGATTCTAACAAAACCCAGGAGACAGAGAAAGTGTGTACATGCACATCTGTAGGAAGAAAGGCAGAAATCTTTCTGCTGAGTTTCCCTTTCGGGGAGAAAGGAGGAAATATAACTACATGATATTAAGAGAAACATAAATTCAGAGTTACTGGCGAATAACTGATATCCACTGATAACACAGAAACAAGATGTTAAATGCTAAGTTTAGGGGCACCTGGGTGGCTCAGTCGGATAAGCGTCTGCCTTTGGCTCAGGTCATGATCCCAGGGTCCTGGGATTGAGCCCCGCGTTGGGCTCCCTGCTCAGCCAGGAGTCTGTTTCTCCCTCTCCCTCTGCTCCTCTTCACCCCCGACTCTCTGCTTTTGTTCTCTGCTCTCTCTCAAATAAATAAAATCTTTTAAAAAATAAAAATAAATGCTAAATTTACTACAGGGAAAAGTTCTAATCAAGCAAATGAAAAGCAAAAAAAAAAAAAAAAAAAAAGGCCTAAAACCACCCCAAAACAAAACAGGAAAATGAACTAAATGGCAAATAATATTGCAACGGTGACTACAGTGAACAAGTCAGATTCACCTACTGACCTCTTAGATTTCGCTAAAAGAAAAAAAATTCTAGCAGTGTGCTGTTTATAAGCCATCCACCCACCTCATTAGTTAAATGACAGAAAAAAATACAAAATTTAAAACAAAAAGCACCAAACAGAATACCAAAGATATTTCACATTGATGAGAAAATATCACCCATGAGCTTTTTCAAACCTAGCAACACAACAGCTTCTTTCAGAAGTTTCCACTTAAGAAGAACAGGAAAGCGTGACAATACCAGAATCTTTTAATGCACTTTTCTTGGGAATGGAAAAAAAGTACAGACAAAAAAAAAAAAAAAAAAGTGGAGGGAGAGGGCAAGAAAGAAAAACTAGATATGAATAATTTACAAGCTCAATTTAATATATTACATAAAACTTTATAACAAACCAACAACATGCATTATTTTTTTCCAAATGTTGGTAAAACATTCACCATGATTGCCTCTCAAAAAAAATTCATGCTAAAGGTCATCTGGAAAAATAAATATGCAAAGGAACCTAGAGCTTTTTGAGTAAGATAAGGACAAACACCAACATAAGGCCGTCAGTACCAGTATGATGCTGATCGGTGGGACAGTCCGGTACCCCACAAGGTAGCCCCCTGAGCACCTGGGCCGTGGTTAGTCGGCACACACAGGCTGCGAGTGTAAGATATACACACAGGATTCCCCAAGACTTAGTATGAAAAATACTATAAAATCTCATTGATATTTCCAATGTGCATTACATGTTGAAATGTTAGGTTAAACAAACTATTAAAATTAGTCTCACCTGGTTTTTTCCTTTCTATTGAGGCTCCTAGAAAATTTTAAATTACACACGTGGCTCACATGTTTCTACTGGGCAGTGCTGGTGTAGAAACAATCCAGATGTTCTCTTTTCTGGCCACATCCCTGATGACCTTTCCCAGTGGAGATTTTTCTCCTTTTCAAGATCATCAAAGATCAAAACCATTCACTCTGGCCTAGATGCTACGTGTTCTTCCTGGCTTTATTTACATTTCTCAAATTTTAATCTCTCATATAAGCAAAGTGATTGATCACCTCCTGCCGTGGTGTTTTTGCCATTCTCAGTTGTAAGACTGTTTTGCGGGCTGATGTTTTAACGACTGTAGCCTTTACATGGGGATGCGGAACAAAGCATGATCAGTGCTCGTGTTACTTCAGAGCGGCTGTGGTTGTGACCTGCCTTGGGACAAGAGTCTGGCTTTGAGTGTCCAACTGCAAACCACTTTCTAAGTCACCATCTATTTCCAGGGTCAGTTTCTGCCTCACTGGGGTCTCATGAGGACCAAGTATCTCCTGCAAAACGGCACCCTGTCTTGACACAATAAGCTCTCCATCACTCCAGCTGCTCATCTTGGTTTATCTGAAGCCCGTGACAGTTAAGGGACGTGTGTGAGGCTGTACCAGGCATAGCAGGAACTCGGGCCCCAGCCTCCATGCTGACACCCCACTGGGAGCAGCCCCACTTGGCAGGGCCCGGAGGACCCGAGGGGAAGCAGTTGAAATAAACACCTGGAGTAAGAACAGGTTGGAAGCTCTAGCCTCCTGCACCAGCATTCCACCTGTCTCCCCCATACCCCCGGGCAGGTGACCAAGTCTCCCTCCAGGACCATGAGTTTTCAAAGTCATACTTAAGCCGTCCCCCTGGATGGCCCAGTTAACTCAGAGCAGATGTCTAAAATACACTGGCTCAGAGGACTGACGTCCAGAATGGGGGAGTGAGGACCTCCATAAACCTACCCCTCCATAAGAACAAGATTACCAGCAAAATGGTCAAAATCAACTTTTTTCCAAGCTCTGTAATCTGAGAAGGGTTAATTCAAAGAGTACATGACCTTCACCAACCTCTAAACTCACTTTACTCCCACATATCAAAACCTCCTTAAAGGGACCCATCCCTGAAGGCTAAGACTATAAGCCCTGAGCAGCCCACCTCCTCATCCCCAATGCCCATCTTCCCCAATCCTGGGGGCCTTGTCCAAGGGATCCTGACCCATCACCCCAGGAGCTGTCTCACTGGAAGCCCTTATCTTGTCTGGACCACCCTGTCCCCCACCAGGCACCAGAATTCTGTGGCTCCCTCCATTAAAACCTTTCAATAGCTCCCAAAGGCCAAATCTGCGCACCAGGCTTTGCGACTCTCCCCAAACTGGCTTGAAGGCTCCCACACACCCTTGTCTGCTCCAGTGATACAGAGTTGTACAGAAAAAGCTGAGACTGGGTGTAACCCAAGCTGGCCAATGTCACCGCCAATTACTGCTGGGACTTAGGATGAGCAGCTCCGACCCCATAAAAGCTTGCCTTGGGCCAAGCTCTGTACGAGCAGGGGACACTCCCATGATTTTGCTTCATTGCCTTGAGGTTGGTCCCATGATCTGATCCTACAGATGAGGGAAACAGTCTGTTAACCACTCGTTACCCACGGCTGGGGAGAGTGGCTGCAGCTCTGTGGGAAGATTCCTTCAGTGTGAAGGAACCTTGGGCAGCCTCCACTCTCCAGAAACCCCGGTGGTGGTGGGGGGCGGGGGGTAAGCTCCGAGACACAGGCCAAAGGGCCCAAGCCTGCCTTTGCCCTGGAGGGTCTGTTAAATCAAAATGTTATTCTGGGGCGCCTGGGTGGCTCAATCAGTCAAGCAGCAGACCCTTGATTTCCGCTCAGGTAATAATCTCGAGCCCCATGTTGGGCCCCGTGCTCAGCGGGGCATCTACTTAAGATCCTTTCTCTCTCTCTCTCTTCCCCTGCCCCTCCCTCCTGTGAGCACAACCTCTCTGTAAAATAAATCTTTAGGGGTGCCTGGGTGGCTCAGTCGTTAAGCGTCTGCCTTCGGCTCAGGTCATGATCCCAGGGTCCTGGGATCCAGTCCCACATCAGGCTCCCTGCTTGGCGGGGAGCCTGCTTCTCCCTCTCCCACTCCCCCTGCTGTGTTCCTGCTCTCACTGTCTCTCTGTCAAATAAATAAATAAAAATCTTTAAAAAATAATAATAATAAATAAATCTTTAAAAAATCAAAACTTCACTCTGCTCTCCCCATGTAGGCATATATTGTTCCTAGCACCGCAACAGATGACATAACTTCAAAGATCTATTGAGAACACCCAAAGAACTGTGGAAATCAGTGCTTTAAACTCAGGCCTGGCTATCTGAGGCACTAGGGGAAGCCGGAGGAAGCTTGGCTGCCACCTTGTGGGGCAAGGAGAGGGAAAAAATGGAAATTTCTGGTTAAAGGGGCTCCTTTAGACAGGGCCCCTCCACACTCACCACCACCTCACTCCCCACCCCAACCCTCTCACCCTGGAAGAAATGGACTCAAAGCTACAATGTATACAGTTCAAGATTTATATAAGTTACTTTCTTATGTCGGCACAATGCTAAAAGCCAGTCTAAAAAAAGAATCAAACACACCACAGGAAGGTAATTCAAATGAGTTGATTTTTTTTTTTTTTTTTTAACAAATTTGTACAGGAAAAAAAAAAAATCCCCGCTCACAATCTCTACCCTACAGTCGCCCTGTCCGATGTGCTGGAAGCCGCAGGGGCCCACGGGGCAGCTCACTGATGATGTGCGGTGTGGAAAAATCTTCAGTTCCCTTTGTTCTCCAGTGTATCTTATACAAAATATTACATTTTTTTAAACATATATTTACAGAGTTTGCACAAATAGAAAATGGTTACAAATTACAACCAGGCTTGGCAAGATAACCATTCCCCTCCCCCACCGGCCAAGGCCGGAGGTCTGACTGCTTCGTATTTACATATGCATTAAAAAGTCTGCCTTCCTAGGACCTAGATGAAGTTTATAAAAACTGGTTAAACATCATAAGTTCGTTGATGTAAGCTGTACAAGTAATCAATACCAATTAGTGATTTCATGTCTTGCTCCCTGAAGAAAGATTTTGAAGGAAAAGAAACCCTCTCAGGCAACACATCCCTTGGCCCGTCTGCTGCGGTTGGTTTGGTTCTGAATGAGGGGAGGAGGTGGGAAGGAAGACGGGAACAGAGGTGGTAGAGGACAACCTGGTTGAGACAGTTTTACTTTCACTTTTTTTTTTTTTTTTTTAAAGGCTTGGAACCAGGCTAAACTGACTGGCTTGTTAAACACCATCCTATGGCTTTGAAAGAACCCATGGTTCCTTCCTTGTCTGAGAGAGGAGACTTCTCAACATGACTACAGTGTGAAAAAAAGAAAAGACGACCTTCTGGGGAAGATAACGTTTGTTATTCTGATGTAACGTCTTTGCCTCAGCGCCAAGCCCAATTTCAACAGTGTATAAAGACTCCAGAAGCGTCTGTGGGGGACGGGGGTCAGAGGCTCGCGTAGTAGCTGTCTACCCACTGAGCAAGGCCTCGCTCCACCAGCGACCGGTTTATCAACACCGCCTAGAAGACAAAGTTCCCTTGAGAGCCTTACCCACTGCACCTCGGGGCCAGCTGTCAGGCCAACGAGGGTTCTCCCTCTCAGTCCCAGATGACCACTGCAGACCACAGGTACCAGAGAAGTGGGGGGTGGGGGACAGGACTCTTCTAGGCCAATGGGGACATTTACTGAATGTTCTGTCGGCATGAAGGCGGGCTTCTCAGTACACTAAAGAAATCTAAGCGTTAACACCATGAAATGGGGTGGGGAAAACCCAGTGGACACAGGGTCCAGAAAGGCCTAGGTCCAGGAAGGACCACTGACATTTTGTTGTGGGGCCTGTCCTGTGCACTGTGGGAGATTTAGCAACACTCCCCGGCCTCTACCTGCCAGATGCCACCAGCATCGCCACCCCTGACCGGGGCAACCAAAAAAATGTCTCCAGACATTGCTAAATGTCCCGGTGGGGGGGGGGAGGAGGGTGCACTGGTCTATAGTTACATCCTCTGATTAGCTCAAGAGGACACAACGGCAGAATCAGCTCCCAATCAATCCATGACTACTGGCCAATAACTTAAAGGAAAAGAACAGAACTTACTTCATTTCCAACCACACTCCAGAGCTGAATGAGAGGAAGGCCAGTTGGACTGTAACTTGTCACCTAGAAAAACAACAGAAGAAAGCAAGCATGTTTAAAAGCTCCCCCCGCCCACGCACCCCTCGTTAAAGACTGCTGGCCAACCCAGGGCCCAAGCCACGAAGGAGAAAGGAATTCAAAGGTCAGTTGCCAAGAATCCAAGATGCTTGGGAAGAGGCCGGGAGGCACTGCCCAAAAGCCAGGCAGGAGGCTCCTCAGACAGACCCTGGCCAGCCTGCCCGCCTCCCAGGCACACACCTGAGCCAGCAGCGCTGTGTTTCCGGTCATCTCGCTCATGGCTGCATCTGCTTCAGGTGAAAAGTGGTCATCATCTTTAAAAGGAAAAAGAAAAGCAGCATTTAGGCTTTCACGGAGGCAAAACATCCTTGTCGCTCACACAGCTTCCAGGGGTTTTCCGAGCAGATGCTGCCAGGGACTGGAGAACCGTCTGGAAGAGCCACCTGTGGCAGGAACAGAGGCCAGGCCTCCGCGGGGCTCTAAGCGGGTACACTCACAGGGACTCTGCTACAGGTTACTGCCAGGGGACAGGAGCAAAGGGACAGAAACTCTGCCTTCAAGGGGAACGCTGCCGCCGCCACCACCACCTAATCCAGGCGCAGCCCAGGCTGAACCTTCCTCCAGTGACACCTGACGAAGGTGGGGCCACAGAGCGCGGCGGGGGCAGTCCCCCGCTAGTGGGCAGGGCACGGGGCGGCACTCTCCGTCGCCTTACACACTTAGGCACAAGCACAGAGCCGAGGCAAGAGGCGGCACGGATGGAGAGGCAGGGTCACAAAGGTCTGGGGAGGGCCTGGCGGAGGAGGGAGCGCTGCAGCTGGGCTTGGACAGACCGCGGAGACGGACAGAAATGGAGGGGACCACACAAGAGCAATACAGGAAAACAGAAGGAGGCTGTCACCCAGCGCTCAGGCGGCCCGGACTGCAGCGAGCCTGCAGGACCTCTATCTAGCACATGTCCCGGATGCAGACCAGAACAAGACGAGCGGACTATCACCTACAAATACCAAATTCCACATCATGGGCAGCTGCAACTTGACCACTGTCCACATACCAGTTCCTGGGTTTATGTAATTCCTTCGGCCACCCCGAAGGACAGATACCATCCCATTTTCCAGAGAGTTTAGAAAACCGGCAAGGCTACCTTGCCCAGATCACTCCGCTAGTCCCCTCCGTCTGGGGACGGGGTCAGTCTAGGATACCACACCTGTGAATGTCAGCACGGTCCCCATGGTGCCCCGGGGGCGGAGGCCCAGCCGAGCAGTGCTGCATGCCTCCACACCTACCCTCGGCCATGGATGCTAGGACCCTGGGTCTCACCTACGTCCTGTGTTAGAAACCTCTCCAAGCTGGTGGCCTGGGGAAAGTCCAGAACGGCGGCCCTGGAAGGGTGGGCCATGGGCCAGCAGCACCGGTGGCATCAGCTGAGTATTTGTTAGAGAGGCATGTCCTTGGGCCTCGGCCCAGACCCATCCAGTCAAACTCTGACCAGACGGTTCTCCGGTCCCTGGCAGCTGTGTTAGCCTAAGTCCTCCGGGCACAAACGAAGGCTCTCAAGGAGAAAGACCTACTCTCAACCACGGTTCCCACCTTGCCAGGGGCTCCATCTGTTACCTGACAAGGGCATCACGCTGTCCAGAAGAACCTCTGCTCCCTGGAATGGCAGAGTCACAAAGTCAGATCTAGAAAGGCAAGGAAGGAACACTGTTTATGAACCTGAAGGCTGATTCCATTTCAGGCCAATATTTACTTTGTGCTTTAGCGCTGTGAGCCCTCAGCAAACCCAAGACGAAGCCAAGCAGAGGCATACACGACGGGGAGCAGGCCGCAGCTCCCAGCATGCCTGAATGCAGGCCTCCCCGCTGCAGCAGCTGACCTCAGAGGGACTCCTGGCACCAAGCTCCCAGAGAGAAGCCTGCTTCACTTCTGCCCTAGGATACTTGGGGGACCTCTGCCACAAGACGGGCCTTTCTAGCTGAGGCAAGTAGTGCAGTCTGTTTCTACCAGACTCTGCTAAACCAGAGTAGGCAGCAGAAGAGTCAACCTATGTCGCAGGCTTGGTAAAACGGAGCCAGCTCTGCAGTAATCCCACATCCCGACATACGGGGTGTGTGCATGTCTGAGGAGTGCGGACCCACCGGATCTGCCGGAGCACGTCCACTTTCACTCTCTTATATCCACCGTAGTCCACGTAGCGGATCTCCACTTCATTGCTTTCCTCATAGGAGGCCACCACTTGGGCTCGCCACCAAGCACCGTCCACGCCGGGGGCAGCACAGATGACCGTTACTGCAGGTCAGGAAGAGAGCGTGTGGATACTTCTGGCCTAGGGCAGGGCACCAAGGGTCACCCCGGTCGATGCTACCCACCTCCCCACATTACTTCTCAGAGGTCTGTGCATCTACAGGGCCAGGAAATAGCCAGGAGTCTCCAAAGCTGCCCTGGAGCCCGAGACCGGCGCCAAGGGAAGGACCTGGACGTGGGAAATCTGGCCTCCCATGTATGCCACCCAAAAGCTCTCTAGACCAAAAAGCATTCTTCCAGATCCATTTACTCTGAAACCTACTAAAGCCTGAGATGAACAAGGACTGACCAGAAGGAACCAAGTAAAATCCAAAACTCAGGGAATGGGGACTTATATTCTTAAGGGAAAGTCCCAGAAAAAATCAAGAACCTCCCAAGTGCAGCAGATCTTGTTAGCCTGTTCCGGCCCGTGGTGACTCTTAAATGATCAGAAGAGGACCCCTAGGCTTAAGGCCGCCTCTTCTAGCCTTTGCTTCAGGAAGGCGCCAAGAACACAGGCCTCCCAGGCAGCCAAGGCCAGGGAGCAAGTGCGCCAGCAGTCACCTACCCCGCCCCACGGCAGCAGGGACAGGACACATGGAACTACGGGGTGAGCGCCTGCACACAGAGCTGACCACACCATGTCCTCACCCTGACCCTTAAAGGGAGCCCCTGGTACAGTCCTCTTAGACCCCAGTTTGGTCCTCACTGATGGACTGAAGCAACGTTAAGAGACTCTGATGACAATTAAATCCTTACTTCTGCTACAAAGGTTTCCCTAAATCCTTAAAAGCCCATCAGGGTGCTCCAGGGTAGGAGTCCCTGCTAGGGGTGGGTGAAGAGATGTTCCGACATTGGATTCTTGCCAACAAGAGCAATAAGAAAAAGTGATAAAACATAGACTCTGAAGCACAACGGAGTTTAGAGCCCAGTTCGTGCTCAGGTATCACCTGGGCCAGCCATCTGACTTGAGAGCCTGTCTTCTCATCGGTCACATGGAGGTGAGACACCCCACAGCAGGGCCTACTGCTCTCAGGGAGCGTCTCCGAGAACCATCATCTGGATCAGGTACTTTACATATAACACACATACATCCAACCCTGATTCCTGAAACAAGTGGGCATCGCCCCATTCAACAGATAAATGGCAGAGCTGGGATCTGAACTCATGTGTCAAAAATCCACTCCAATGCCATTGGACTCTGTCAAGCCAGTGGAAAGACCATTTCCATTAGGAAAGCTGGGAAACTCAGTCCAGATGAACTCCACGCTGATGGCAAGAACTCAGGGATGCTGTTCCTGTGAAGGATCCCAGAACATCCTCCTCCTGGGTCAAGACCAAAGGAAGAATAGGCCACTCCCAAAACTCCTCCCCCTGGCCTGGCCAGAGCCCAAGGCTCCCCAGCGGAGGCCCGGGCAGCACTTACTTTCCACCGGGGTGGGCAAGGTGGGGATTCCGGGCTGAGAGTAACACAGGTACATCTGCTGGTCCAGGCTACGCAGTGCGTGGAAGGTAGGGTGCGTGTGCTGCTGCACGAACAGGTGCCCGGCGTTGACCTGGTTGACCACGATCACCTCCACAGTGACGCCATCAGGGAGCATGAGCTGTAGGGAAGGGGAAGGGGCAGCAGGCACTGCAGCGATCCTTCTCTTCTCAGGTTTGAGGTAAGCCCGGAGGTCCCAGGGCAAACCTCTGAGCTGGCACATCTCTGAAAAGGGCGTGGCAGCCCAAAGCAACATGGCACCCAAATGGCAGAAGCCCAAGGTCAACTACCTCAGCCATGGAAGGCGTACTCCAGCAGCCCTTGTCCTGCAATGCCAAGAGTCACCTCTAGAGGAGGCCTCATCCCGGGGCTGGGCAGGGAGGAGCCAGCTGTGGATAGCTTGCAGGGGCCTGGGCAGGAGCCTCTCTTGAAGCAAGGGAATGAGGGGCCACAGAGAACAAGCCAGCAGAGAGTAAGAGGTGGGCAGGCCCCAGGCCTGTCAGCCAGCAACCTGGGCCCTGCAGCTGACCCCAGGAGCTCTAAGTCCGGCAGGGTCCCTCTACTCTGCTTTCCTGCCAGCAAGAATCCAACAGTCTGAGTCATCCTGTCTCCTCCTCTCTGCACTCCACAGACCTCCTCCCAACTCATCCCCGCTCTGGGATTTGGAATGTAGGTTTGCTCAGTGGCCAGGCCCAACATTAAAGGCCCTGGCAGAGGCCAAGACTGCTCTCAAAATGACTTGTCCCTAGACACTAGTCTTCCTGATGCCAAGTTACAGGCAACATCTAGGTGCCCTGGACACAGGAAGATGTTGAGGCCACCTTCCAGTCAGGTGGCTGGGCCTCTGGCTAAGAGTCCTGACCTCCCCACCTCCCCTGAGTGCAGCTGGTTGAAAGGCACCTGGGATCTCCTCTCCAGTTCCACCAAGCCACACAGAGAACAAGGGAAGGAAGCCATCCCAGCCGCTCAATTATTTACAAGTAAAGAGTGGGTCTGGTCCAAGCCTGCTGGGGAAAAAAATGCTAGCATTCAGAAGTAAAGCATGGAGTGGGGTTCAGCCCACTCCCCAATATCCACAGGAAAGTAACTGGACACCCATCCCTCCCCGCCACGGCACAAGCATCTTTGGAGGGGGCAAGATTTAGAACCAAGAAGTCAACCCTCCCAAACCAACAACAGGGAGACAATTTTCCTAAAGCAGCACATTCAGCCCACGTGTGAAATGCCGTCATCATCTCTGGCCTACAGAACCCTACAATTCTTCTACCAGGGAGAGAAGGCTCAAACAGAGCTGGAGGCATGCTGCAGGATCTCGAGTGATAGGCCCCAGAGACCCCAGAGAGCCCAGCACACAGAGGCCCCAAGATGTCAGCTTCCCCTCCTGCCAAACTCCAGGAGCAACCTCCAAAGAGCCACCTGGATCCCAGGGTCAAGTGGGGAGAATTTCTGCTCCTTTATAATAGGTACCTCCCGTGAGAGGGAAGGAGGAGGGGAAGGGAATCCTTCACCAGGACCTCCACTAGACCTGGCTCAACTAGGAGTAAGGAACACAAGGACCCACTCCAAGCCCATCCAGGCCCACAAAGGTGGGTCCCATCCAGGCCTCAGAGGTGTTAGCCTGGGACTCTGGACACATCACCAAGCCAGTCTGGGTGCACCCAGTCTCCTGGATAGACTATAATCCTTTCTACGCAAATGCCTTGAAAACACAAAAGGTGCCCGGGTGTCAAGAGCCCGAGGAGAGGGCGCCTGGGTGGCTCAGTTGGGCGCCTGGGTGGCTCAGTTGGTTAAGCAACTGCCTTCGGCTCAGGTCATGATCCTGGAGTCCCGGGATCGAGTCCCACATCGGGCTCCCTGCTCGGCAGGGAGTCTGCTTCTCCCTCTGACCCTCCCCCCTCTCATGCTCTCTCTATCTCATTCTCTCTCAAATGAATAAATAAAATCTTTAAAAAAAATAAAAAATAAAAAATAAAAAAATAATAAAAAAAGAGCCCGAGGAGAATGGTCCTTCTAAGTGGGGACAGAGGCAGTCTGGCTTTGTACCAGCCCCTCAGACCCAGAGCCCAGCCGCAGAGAACGCAGGCTAGAAGCAGAACCAACTGACCAGAGGAGGCCAGAGGTGAGAGGTCACAGGCCTCAACAAGCTCTTGCCCTTCTGGGCCCACGGTCTTGGGAGTTTCTTATCTGGGGCAGACTGGAGTGAAAGGGAGACAAGAACATCTGGTCTGGTCCGGTCCCCCAGGCGCATGCTCACCCAGGAAGTCACTGGAAGAGAAGGCAGTGCCAGTGACGGCAGGGGCGGGGCGTAGATATTGGTGAGGTTCAGTTCTTTGAACTTCTTCCCAATCAAGTTCAGTGCTTTGTCTACATGATGCTGAGAACCTAAACGGGGGGTCAAGGCAGGAGAGTCACAGTGGGTATGACAAACTGCAAAACCAAACTCCCGCACATGCCCCACTCCACAGGAGTTTTCCTAGAGTTCACGTGTATCTTTACGGAGCCAAAAAGCTAGAAGTTTCGCCTTAAGAAGAAAGGCATCTAAAGAGGCTTGAAACCCACTGACCTTTCCAGTGCTACCTCTGCCGCTGTGTCCGTGCTCTGAATGCAAGAGGAGGCTAGCAGATGGGAAAGGCCAACCCTCACCGGCCAGAGGGCAACCACGTTCTGCTCTGTGAGGGAGCCACCTGAGGCAGCAGGCACCCTAAACCCAGGCCCCCCAGCCTGCCCATCTGAGTGCCCACGCCTCTCCTGGCCAGAAGATCTGCGGGAGGGAGCCGAGGCTCCTTCAGGTAGCTGAACAGGAGAGGAGAGCTAAAGGAAGACCCCCCTCTCCCCACCGCCCCACGTTCCCTTCACCTGGGATGAGCAGGGTTTTCTATTCGGAGACTTAAGATTCCAAAAGGGGAATAATTGGGACTCAAATGCTTTACATTTCAGGGAAGACAATGAAACCCAAGCCAGCAGCTGCCACTGACCTTCTATGTGGCAGATCTGGATGTTCTGAGTGTAAGGCAGGGTTGAGATGTAGATCTTGGCACCAGATGTTTGCTTCAGAAAACTCACATACCGCCCCTGCTTGCCAATTAGCCGACCAACTAAGTGCTGAGAGAGAAAGAGACAACTGGGGGTGTTAATGGGAAACCAATTCCCTATGTTCCCAAAGACCTACCTTTGTTTTACACAAGGTCAAGCTCAAACATACCATTAACTGTCAACATGCCAGCAGTCATCTGCCACTGTTCTGAGCGCTTAGCTCTGAAACAGATACTTTTATCACCATTTTACAGATGAAGTTAACAAGCTCAAAGGGGCTAAGTAACTCACCCAACATCACACAGCTACTAAGTGGCTGAACTACAGTCTGCCTCCCATTCTCAGCAGTTCCCATTTCTTCCCCGACAATGTGGCCCACATCCAGAAAGCTGCAAAGCCAGCATCTTCTCCTCCCAAATCTATACTAGGAGAGGTTTCACCAGCACAAGGGTCGATTTACGACTCCTCCACCTCCTCAAGTCTATCCGGGTTCGAAGATAAAGAGGCTCCATTCGAAAATAAAAGTCAAAGAAAGAACCCTTGGGCTTCTGCTGCCAATTGACAGTGGCCCAGAGCCTCTGGAGCATGAGGCCTGCAGAAGTGCCCGGCGTGCCAAGAGCTCAAGGCAGACAGAAGAAGCCCAACTTAGCCATGATGTAAGTAAGATAGGCTCTGAGACAATCCCAAATGACCCCACCCCAGCAGAGCCCCCAGGGACACGGTCGCGCTGCACCCAGAGCTGCCTGCCCGTGCCCTTTGCAACCACTGGAAAAGAAGGTACAATGGCTCTCGGGGTCATGGGGTGGAGAAAACACCAAGGGAGCCAGCACCCCGGGGTCAAAGCAGCCCGCCTGACCCAGAGTTCAAACCAAGCCAAGTCTCCACGGCGGCAGGGAGCTAAGTGCCCAGGAGAATTCAGCTGGCCAATTATTTCTGAGCCCCAGCAATAAACATCAAGATCAAGCTAATAAAATTGTTAAGTTAGAACAGCAAGAAGCTCGAAACCACTTCGGTACCCTGGATTTGAAGACTGGTGAAGTAAACTGACATTCACACAATGAATAATGCAGTTAAAATCATATTTTCAAAGAATAACACAGGAAAATTAAATTGTTAAGTATTTAAAAGCATTAATTAAACCAACATCATCTCAGTTTTGTTTAAAAACCACAGGGTGCAAGACGAGAAGGAAACACCCGTCTTTACAGTCACTCCCGGGGGTGAGATTAGAGCAGCTTGTTATTCTCTTCATACAGGTCTATACTTTTCAAGCTCTCCGAAATATGCTCAATTATCAAATATACTTTGCGTTGGGGAGCTTTAGAGCAGAGCACGGCGAAGGGACTCCCGCCTGGCCCATATCCTCAGTCTGGTTTTTGCTAGCATCTCCAAACAGATGGGAGCTCCAGCGCACATGAGGAAGCCCCAGGGGGAGAGTGAGTAGCCTGTGAGTTTCAAGGAGACGAGAACAAGCCTCCCTGAAGGCAGCTGTGGGAGCTCCACATCGCAGGAAGCTCTCTGGGCCCTGGTAGAGTGTGGCCCTCCCTTTCCCTCCAGCCTCTGGCTTGCTCAGGGGCTGCTTCGGGTTTACTGTCCCTCCCCGCTAAGCCCGATGACCCTGGGCCTGAGGGAACGTGGAACTTGCAGCCCTTACCTTGGGCACCTCGATCTCCCAGATGATGAGGTCCACCTTCTTAGGACTGGAGCCTGCTTGGGCGTTCTGGAAACGGTCAGTCTTCCTGGGGCCACAGCAGCCATCCACTGAGTCCATGCTGTTCCCGTCCGAGCCTGCAGGGGAGGAAGCAGCATGCACAGACACCCAGACACCAGCTAAGAGCAGTCAAAAACGCACAACTCCCAAATCCACATTCCCAGGAGGTCCCCGCCCCACACCCCCTCCTCAGGCTTGGCAGGTGACTGTCAACCCGAAATCTAGAAGGCTTAGAACAACCCCGATGAAAGGAGGACTGGGGGTGTAGATACACCTAATTTTAGCCTGTCACTCACAGCCCCACCTGCTGAACTGGCGGCCACGCCCAGCCACAGCTGCTGGAGCAGGGACAAGTGGTGAGCTGGGAAGGGGGGTCCGCAGGGTGGGCGAGCGGGCCAACAGGTCCACATGGTCCCCGGAGCCGGCCGGCAGGGCTGGCCTCCACAGCCACCGCCAGTCACAACCGGCCCACGCCCCTCCAACCGCA
The DNA here is from genome assembly GCF_004348235.1 of Phoca vitulina. Classification (NCBI taxonomy): domain Eukaryota; kingdom Metazoa; phylum Chordata; class Mammalia; order Carnivora; family Phocidae; genus Phoca; species Phoca vitulina. The sequence goes on along the minus strand of NW_022589743.1, from coordinate 10,312,181 downwards.
CCAGCCCCTCAATACCAAGGGACTCCAGTCCCCCACGGCCCCCGGCCCTGGCTCATGGACGGTGAACTTCAGTCAAGCAGAGCTAGAAGAGTCCTCCCTTGCGGGATCGTCTGAGGGCCCCATTCTTATCCTGCCCCGGGGCCCTACTGGAAGTAGATGAAGGAAGGAGGCCCCCTCTCTCCCTCTGCTTAGGCCTGACTTGTGCAACTCTGAATGCTCTTCTGGGCTCATGGTGGGTCTTTACCCCCGATCAAAAGACTGGGCTGAAGTTCATGCCCCAGACAGAGCAGGAAGCAGGACCCTGGCATCGATGAGGTCTGCTCCACTCCCACTCAAGAGTGTGCCAGAGGGGCTATCCCAGAAAAACACGGGTCCAGACCAGCTCAAGAGGAAGGATTCTGGCTTAAATATGGACGACTTAACTGCCAGAAATAGATCGCTCCTGAGATTCTACTAATTAGGTTATTATCCACACGGTTTCTCCAAACCCTGGACATAATCCTTTGCCAAGCAATGCATGTACTGTCTGGATGCAGATTCCGTCCCCAGCTAAGGACGAGTCACCTTCAGAGTAACCTTGTCCCTCAACATCAGGGGCCCCAGCCTCTTCTGGACAGAACAGGACTGGCCGATATGGGTCACCCCAGGGACACCCAGAGGTGGCTCAGACCATGAGGGACTCTAGCAGGCCGCCCTCACAGCCAGCTTCCTTAGCTGCTGGTCCCCGGGCCCCCTTGGTTTCAACTTCCTCAGGCACAGGCAGGGCTGTGCACGCTCAGGTGCAGATGCCAGGGAGGCAGGAGCCTGTGCTTTGCACGCCGGAGTGCCGAGTGAATGGTACCACCAGCCTCCTATCTGTTGTCCCTATACCTCCCGACCATCAGCCTGCTCTCCCGTGAGGCCTCAACTCCAGGCCTTCGCCACACCTGCGTAGCTGCCACGATCCATCTACAGGTGGCAGGACATGGCTGACGGGCTTAATTCAGCTGAGGGCCAGCGGATAAAGGGAAACTCCTTCATTCTTAGAAACATTTTTGTTTACCCATTTTAAGATCTTTAAAAAACAAAAACAAAAACAAAAACATTCTAACATCCCTGAAATTTGGATGCATCTTATGGTCTCTGGCCTTCTATGATCATGATCACAACGGTGAGTTTTCTTTTGTTTAGAGGTACAGAAATCAGTGGTGTCTTAATTCAACAGCCATCTTAGAGGTGACAAAACGTGGTGCGGGATACACACCAGATGCAGCTGGAAGGAGTGAAACTCCCACTAAAGACTCCCAACCTTCCTGGAGTGGAGACAGTAGGGAGTGGCTCCAGGACAAGCAAGTCAGAGACCCCCACGGGGAATTCACGGCCCCTTTGCAGGAGATAACTGAAAGTACCCCAGGGTGGCTGCGAAACCAGGGTCAGGAGCTGCTGACCTGTATGTGAGCGGTCTGAACTGTCTATGCTGGGGTCAGCACTCGAAACCCCCAGTGGACACTTCGTGACCAAAGTGCCCCTCTTTCCTGGGGACGGAACTGCAGCTGCATAGAAAGTAAATGGCGGAGGCTCTCTGCGGAGGAATAGTGGCGACAAGGCAGGAGAGCTAGAGCCTCCCTCAAGTGTCAAGGCTGTGGCCGCTCTCTGGGCACTTACCCGGTAAGAGCTTCTGGAGAAGGAAGGCAGGTGAAGACATGGGAACAAGCACATGATTAAAAGGAAATAAACCATTGGAAAAAAAAAAAGTTCACACCCATTCTTGGGACTTGGGAATTAAAGCTAAGGAGGCCTCTCCATTACAAACACCTTTAAGAGGTTAGGTTTAAGAGAGGCAAAGAGGCACATGGAGGTTAATCACCAGACCCACCATGGAGCTGGCTCCTTCAGGAGGACTGGGGAAGGTCCCCGGCTGCCGAACCAAGTTACAGCTCCCACGGCTTTGGGGGGTTCGGGAGAGCCAGCGCTCTGCTGGGCCCCGACTTCCTGCAGGCCAGCTGGGACTCGGAGTTGAAGAGCATTACTACTGCAGGAGCAGCGGAGGGAGAGGCAGACCAGCAGCCTTCGCCTACCCCCACCCCGTCCTCTAAGCGAGGAACATCCAAGACCCTCCTACCTCCCGAATGATCTGCTTCTGCATCCACGGTCCATCTATCCTCATTCCCCAAGTCTGATAGCTCCCCCTTCAGCACCCCATTGCTGAAGGGCACAGTACTTTCTAGCAGCGGCAGCGGGGAGATGGCCTTGTTCCTGGGGCTTGAGTTGGTGTCTGTACACGAGTCTTCAAGCCCCGAAGTGCTGATGGAATCTGAGCACTGCTCAGAGGCCACTGAAGGGGCCTCCTGGCTGGTGTCAGAAGTGCAGGGGATGCATCCGGCATTTTCCACCAGGACTCGGGCTTCATCTAGCAACTCTCCCTGGGGGACGGCTGGAGGTGGGCAAGGCGCCAGGGAGATGTGGTGTGCGGAGTTCTTTGGCTTCCTGTCCTTGGTGGGGCTGGACAGAGGGCTGCTCAGGCAGCTCCTGTAGGTCTTTGGTGGCTGCAGGTCCTCTGCGGGCAGGTGTGGCGAGGGAAGCACGGCGTCTGTGGCGGAGGCCGCGGAGTCCTCGGTGGCTGGAGCGGGGTCCTCAGCATCTTGCCCCGGGGCAGGTTTCTGGCAGACCGGCACACAGCTCTCCTCCTTCTGCCCTTGGAGCTGACCAGCTGAAGCCTGATACACCCGATCTGCAATCCTGCCCACGGTGGTGGCCAGCACCTCTTCAGTTGCCTCCAAGATCACTCTGGAGATGATCTGGTAGGCAGCCTGCTCGATCTTCTCATTTTGCTCCACAGTCTCTTTGCCCGGCCCCCCTGTGCCATCTGCGTGGCAGGCTCCGCCGCTGACCCGTGGCGCCAGCAGCTCGTCATCCTCCATCAGCTCCGTGTGAGCCGATTCGATGAGGCTGCTCAGCAGCTTCCCCACCGCATCCTCCTCCTCCGTCTGTGGCGGGCTGCCCTTCCCGTTCTCCCCCGCTGCTCCCGAGGGAGCGGGGCTGGGCGCCTTGCTGCTCTCCGATTCAGAGTCGGGCTCCAGGGACAGCACACCCTCTTCCAGCACGCCTTCTCCTGACACTGCGTCACCGGTGCCTTCGGCCCCCCCAGTCTCTCTCGGCTTCTCTTGGGGGGCCCCAGCCTGGCCCTGCCAGCCCCGCCCTCCTGTCGCACTGAACGGGGACTCTCGCTTGCACACCTCGGCCGCTTCATGGGGGAAAGGAACACTCTTTGGGGTGGGGAGGGGACACTCTGGAGGAACGGACCCGGCTTCATCACCCGTTAGGGCTAGTTCCACCTTTGCACTCTCATCTCTGCGTGTTCCTAGTCGAAATCTCGTGTCCGTGGTGTTAGGAAGGCTGCCTGAGGACTCGGACCTGCGACAGGTTGGATGTGACCGCAGCAAGGCTGGGGGCTCTGTGGGAGGCTTGCTCACGGTAGACGGCTCCTTTTCTGCCGGCAGTCTGACGCTGGGGGGCGTGGACACTACTCCAGGACAGGGGTCCTCCCTGGGGTGTGGCTCTTTGATGGCACAGCCAGCCCTCAGCTCCACAGCACTGGCCTCCACCTGTCTGTCCTGGCTGCTGACATGCTTTTTACGAGAGAAAAACCACCACCAGCCGAGGACTGCTAGCATTCCAGGCAATGCCAAGGGGAAAAGTGACCGGAATTGGATGGCCATCCTGGAGGCCTAAAGAAATTATACCTGGAGAGGAGGAGAGAGAGGGATGCTATGAGTGCCAAGTAGGGGGGTCCTGATGTCACTGCACAAGAAAGACAACCAGCTGCTCTCTCTCCCCTCCCCTGCCCCTGGAAGGGGCATCCCTCCCCCTGCTCGTCCCCACAGCGTGATCCACTAGAGGCGGGTAGGCAGGGAGATAAGCCCCCTTCTGCTCCCTCGTCCATGCACACTCCCTTGAAACAAGACGAGCCTTCTCTTGGACCCAAATCCCTTCCTTCAACACTTCTCAATGCCAAATTCCATGCTGCCCCAAGGGGATAGTGTGTTTAGCGTTTTAGTTCTCTAAACTCCCAGAACACTTATCTATTCAGGTGACATTGGAGTTTTTTTTTTTTGTTTTTTTTTTTTTAGAGAGAGAGAGAGAGAGAATCTCAAGCAGACTCCCTGCTGAGTGCAGAGCCCAACGTGGGGCTCAATCGCACAACCCTGAGAGTTCACAACCTGAGCCAAAATCAAGTCAGACGCTTAACCAACTGAACCACCCAGGTGCCCCGACATTGGAGTATATTTAAAGACCCGTGAAACCACATGTATGTATGTCCCTCACATTACCCACAAAACCATAAGTCAATGAAACAGTTATGCAGCAAGAAAGCACTGGAACAAAGGAGGAGTAAGAATTCAAAAGGATGAGGGGGAGGCTCCAAGCTGAGGGACCAGCAAAACATCCAGTGGCAAGGAATTGGTCATGCTTGCAGAATCAAGTTGCTCAGTGGACTCAGTGAGGGTTCTGGGGCCTCCCTGTGGAATCTGGACTTTATCCTGTAGGCAGCAGAGAACCAGCGGAGGTCTGCAAGGCACACGCACCAAACTGTGTTCCCAGGTGATCCGGGGAGCAGAAGGGACAGCATTATCCATCGACAGGAACCTGGACACCTAAGTCAATTGGGTCCGGGCCAGGAGACATAATAAAGGGCCAGGAGCAGGCAGCAGACACGTAAAGGAGATAGGAACCTCAGTTTTCTTCCTCTTAAGATGGGGACATAGCTCATAAAGCATGGTTGGTACGAGGATTAGTTGAGATATGTATTAAGTGCTATGCAAAGCTGGGTTAGCTCTCTTTAGAGGTTTGTGACAGACTTATTTTAGAATGCTTATAATTCAGTACCTCCCATGCCAGTAAATTTTATTCTGTCTGCAAAAATCACAAGCCTTCTTAAAACCAAAAATCCTCCACTGATATGTGAATTATACCTTCATTTGGGTTTGTGCTTTATTGTGCTTAATTTGGATTTATGCTTCCACTGGGAACCACTGCTCTAGGACTCTGCTTCTCAAAGGGCAGTCTACGGTCCAGAAGCAGTGAGCATCACCTGGGAACCTGCTAGAAATACAGCCCCATCCCAGACCTACTAAATCACAAGCTGCATTTTAACAAGACCCCCAGGGGATTCACAAACACATTAGAGTTAGTGAAGAACACTGGGAAACATGTTCTGCCCCAAAGTGAGGGGGTGGGGAAAGCTATAAACCTTCTAATATTTGAAAGTAAATCCGTGGGACTGGAAAATATCAAGCAGAGCTAAGCAGTGGCCAGGCTCAGAAGATCCTATCAATCCCTCTAGGCAAAAAGTTCGATGACACTCCTCACAACTTCAAACACAGAACCTCACTAGATGCTCTCCCTTGTATCACTTAATCCTCAACCACCTGGTCTGGAATGTATTGCCATCATCAAGGTTAAAATAGCTCAAGGTCGGCAGGGTGCCTGGTGACTCAGTCGGTTAAGCGTTCCACTTAATCTCAGCTCAGGTCTCGATCTCAGGGTCCTGAGCTCAAGCCCCGCGCTGGGCTCCATGTTGGGCATGAAGTCTGCTTAAATTAAAACAAAACAAAAAAACCTCAAGGTCAGGGCGCCTGGCTGGCTCAGTCAGTGGCGCATGCGACTCTTGATCTTGGGGTCACGAGTTTGAGCCCCAAGTTGGGTGTAGATATTACTTAAATACTCAAAAAAAAAAAAACAAAAAAAGCTCAAGGTCATACAGCCAAGGACCCGAACTCGGTTCTATTCCACATAAGTGATAGAGAAGTAGGCTGAGCTCACGTACGGACGTGGAAAAACTGCTGTGACACAGAAAATAAAAGCTGTAGACCACCCTACGTGGAACGTCTACGTCCACATAATCCTACTGAAAAACCAGGAAGGATACATGCCAAGCCTTTCAGTTGCAGGAGAGGAGACGGTTTTGCGCATTGATCCTGTATCCTACAACCTTACTGACCTCATTTATTAGTTCCAGTCGTTTTTTTCTTATCTGCTAATATAAAGATAAAAATCTTATCTGCTAATCTAAGATAAAAATCTCTTCCTTTTGGGGAGAGAGATTTAAACTTCTCTCTCAGTGGTTCTCCAACTTAGGGGCACGCAGCGTCACTTGGGAAGTTTTTAAAATCCCAAGGCCAAGGTGGCACCCAAATCAATGAAATCATAATCTCTGAGGGTGAGACCAAGGTACCAGGTTTTTTGGTTTGTCTGGTTGAGGGGGGGTGTTTAAGATTTTTCTATTTTTTAAGTAATCTCTATACCCAACATTGGGCTCGAACTCACAACCCCAAGACCAAGAGTCGCACGTTCCACGGACTGAGCCAGCCAGGTGCCCCAACCCAGGTGATTCCAATGTACACTCAAGTTGGAGAACCACTTTCCTGGAACAATGTGCACAAACCCCAAGAAGTGGTAGATTACATTAGGGTATTTGCTTTGTATTCAACGTCTTCCACATAAAAATAAAATCTGAGAAGGAATAGAGGCTTTGGGGGAAGGGTGCTCTCAGGATAAGGCAGTATGCCCGTGACATGGCCTACAGTCAGATCAGTCCCACCCAACAGGTGACCTGCAACAGTAAGTGTGGCTGCGTCTCAACCTGGGTTCTCCTCTTGCCAGTCAATTTAGATTCTGATTCCTTACTAACTAGACAATCTCATTTCAGCAGGGTTTAGAGTACGATTCCCATGGTCTTCTACCAATTCTCTGATCTCAGGAACAAGATTCCATGCAATGGGGTAGAGAGGAAGATAAAGAATCCTAGGGCTTAACAACCCATAGACGGCAGTCTCCTGTTTTACACACCAAGAGCCCAAGGCCAAACTCAAATTGAGGTGTGTAAGGAGGGAGTTGCTACCCAAGATACAAAGGGCCTCTCACCCCCTTGGTACTAGAAGTTGATCCTAAGGGTCCAGCAGTTGACCCCCGTTTCACCTCTGGAGATTCCAGGAACCAGCTGTAAGGCAGAGGCCCACACTCAGGCATACCCTCCCAGCCTGGCTTTGGTCCTGCACCCTAGTTGATCCACACTACAACCCATACCCTGGCCCCCCGTGTCACTGTCCCCCAGCCCCCACTTCACCCCTTCTTCTCCCGGACCTAGTTCACACCGAGCACAGGACCAGTCACCTGGGGCCACAACACTGCTCTGCAGCTTGTCAGGATACCTCCACCCACTCACCCACCTAACCCTCCCCACCCCGGCCCACTCGTTCCCCAGGGATGGAGGCTCTGAGCCCCCAAACCCACCCTCCACAGCCCTCTAAAGACAGTCAGCTGTAGCTACATGGCTAATTACAGCTCAGGAAACAGTTTCGGCACCATTTCCAAGGCGGATGCCTCCTGCTGTTGCGGCACGAGGGCCCCCGAGAAAGTGTTTAACACCGGTACCCTGACACGGCATCACCCAACCCGGAGAATACTGAATGCCCCACCTGGATCCCCAGTGCCCACCACTCCCCCCAGCCCCCACTAGAGCTGGAGAGCCAGAAGGATCCCTGCTCCTCCAGGGAAAGCCCTTTTCTCCATGAGGACCTCTGGGGACAGGAAGTGCCCAACTCAAGTGCTCCCACAAATTGAGAGAAGAGGTAGGAGATCCCCAGACAGAAGGGGTGCTTTGTTTTCTTCCTTGCTACCTGGGGGCTGTGATTAGAGATATTAGCCATCTCCACCAAGAACAGAGCCAAGAGCCAAGAGCCCATAGGATCAGCAGCCGCCCCATCCAAAGGAGCCTCGGGGGTGTCACTGAAGGCACCACTGCCTGGAGGTACTGCTCAGGGAGCGCCCACATCCCCCCAGTCATGAGAAGTCCCTCACTTCCTCAGCCCTTCACTTCCAAGGGTCTTACCGGAGCCAATCTCACCTCAGACTTCTTGTGAATCAGGAGGGTGCCGTTTTCCCTGCTTTACATTGTCTGATAGGCCTAGACAGGTGCTCTAAGAGGCCCCAACCTTTCCTGAATCCTCAGACAGGGCCGCCTTGACCTGTGCATTCACACATAGGCCCACATGCACAGGTGTGCACGCTTCAGCCTACCTTCCTTCTCTGGGAACAGACTCTTGAGTTGCTCTTTGCCCTGGTTTTTGGGTTGTTGTTTTCTGTAAAAAACCTAACTTCAAGATATAAGTGGCATTTAACACCGTCGGGCTAATAGCCTTCACACTCACAAGCTAATTGAAGGCAGCCACCTCCCCCAGGGCCTCCCCCTCCCGAGGCCCCAGACACTCAGGCAAGCCAGAGAAAAGCCTTGCAGAAGGATGCAGAGCCCTGCCTGAGGGTTGGTGGGGAGGAGAAGTGGCTATTTTGAATCTGCTGGAATAGCTGCCTGCTTATTTTTAGCAGTCCCATTTGCCCAAGAATAGATGCACGCTGGCTGGCTGTCCAGTGGTCACAGGGAGCCGAAGGCAGGCACGTGCCATGGCCCCACAAAGCCTTAGGTTCACCTGCTCTGTCCAGGTTCTAAAAGGATTCCTTTCCTTTCTCCCAGAGGAACCTGCGGCTTCTCAGAAAAGCTTACCTCTGGAGAAGTAACGGCCGCACTCCCAGCACCAATGACCAACCCAGTTACTGCAGTCTAGAGCCTTCTGCTAAACAAAACAAATTTCTGGGAACAGTACAAACAGTGTTGGTCCCAGTGACTAAGCCCATTTGGCTGCAGTTATTGTGGGAAAAAAAGAGCTGCATATAATTAATTGATGGGAAAGCTGATCATAACAACAAGCACTTAGGAGCGAAGTGGCTATCAAGTCCACTGTGGACTTGGGCCTGGTCAGTGAAGTCACATCGACTCAGCATTCTGAATGGACTTTTATATACCGCCCCCCTCAAGTGGAAATTTGAGTATTTCCATTATTCCAGGGTTATGTGTTCACATTACCAAAGACTATCCCCAGGTGTCCAAGACACTCCATCTCCAGAATGCCCAGCCCGTCAAGTTGTTGCTGAGGGGCTTTTCCCCTTGCAAGGGGTTCTTCAAAGGAGAGGAAAGAGCTACATGATGCAGAACCTTTAGCACTTGCTGCCACTGCATTCAGGAAGAGCAGCAGGCTGTGGGCCAGGCCAAGGTCCCCCTCCCATTCCACCCCCACTAGTGGAGGAAGACCACACACACAGAGGTCTGTGCAAGACCACAAGAGGGCCTCCTGGTTTCTCATCAGGTTGAGGCTACACACATACATTCACTCATGTAATAATTCACACATAAATATGTTTAAGATGCTGCAAGAAAAAAAGATTCTGTCCACCAGAAGCTCACAACACATACTGAAGAATCTGTGTGCATGTGTTGCTCTCTCACACACACACCTGCACCAAGCTGAGCCCAATTTCAGAAGCAGGCAAACAGAACCCGAAGAAGCCTGTCTCAGAGGCAGCCAGAATTTGCTCAGGTTGAAAGGGTGGGTTAATGACATAAATTAAGGTTCTCAACCCAAGCTGCCTTTGGGGGTAGAAGGGAGTGGCAAGTCCCAGAGCAGAGCAGAGCAGGACAAGTCCTGGGAGCCGAGGCTGAAGAGCTGGTAGGGGGCCAGACAAAAGAAGTGTGACCTTTACTGTCAAGGCAATGGGGGCAAGTGGCAGCAGTTGAAACATGGCCAAAGCAGAGCAGGTCACAAGAGTCAAAGGCCCGGGTGATCTCCAAGTGGCGACTAGAGTCCAATATTGGCGGCTACTTACTCACTTGAAATGTGACCCGTGTAACTGAGAAACAGAATTTTAAATTTTATTTAGTATTAATTTAAATTTAAATAGCCACATACAGCTGGTGGCTACCTACAAGACAGCACAGTCCTAGAGGATATTCTGAGCAGACCGGAAACAAACACAAGAGCTGGGTAAATGCTGTGACAGCCAGGGCCTACCTTGTTGGGCGGTGTCTGGTGCTGTCCCTGAGGGTGGAGGACGATGGTAAGCTGGGCCACTCACCCTCAGCAGCATGGCTGGGGCCCAGGAATCAGAGTGCTGGAGCCATGCCTCAGGGATGTAGGTCTCAGCCCAGCCCTGATGTTCAAACAGTTGTTACCTTCATCTGTAGGGGGCCTGTATGGGCTGTGACTCACGCTGGCACCCTAAAGATTCCAAATTAGCTCACAGTGGGGCTGTGAGGTCCCATACTGTCCTCCACACCCTTCATTGTGATGGCCCCACAGAGCAGCCAGGTGAGGCACCGTGGCCCCAGCCCCACTCCCTTTTCTCAGTAAATCAGCTGTCCAAAAGTCACAGACCACTTCCTGGGCTGCTCTCCAGGAAGCTGGAGGCTTAACCCAGTACCGTCTGGGTGGGAGCACCTGCTCAGCGAAGCCTTCTCCAGCCAAAATGGACACCCAGAGCCCAATCCCAGGAGCTCCAGGTAAGAAGAGCCAAAAGCAAAAAATCCCCTCTCTGGACATGGTCTCAAGTTAAGAGATGTTTCTCCTCTAGTTCAATTACAAATTAAACTAACTCCCAGTTTGGAAAACTTGGTAAAAACTCCATACAAAGGTGACATGCCCAGTCTCCCTTGCTCTGCTGACCAAATATCTGGCAGATCCAGTCTCATTAGGTTTCAAATGATAAAAAAAGGCCGGGGGGGGGGGGGGGGAGGATCAGTTTTTTCTACAAAGGTCTTCCCATTGTTTCATCTGGGGAGTAGGAATGTGGTTTTCAAAGTTTCTGTGGTTTTTTGGGGCACCTGGGTGGCTCAGTTGGTTAAGCGACTGCCTTCGGCTCAGGTCATGATCCTGGAGTCCCGGGATCGAGTCCCGCGTCGGGCTCCCTGCTCAGCGGGGAGTCTGCTTCTCCCTCTGGCCCTCCCCCCTCTCATGCTCTCTCTCTCTCAAATAAATAAATAAAATCTTTAAAAAAAAAAAAAAAACAAAGTTTCTGTGGTTTTCAAAAACTTTAAACAACTATGTCACATCCATCCTGTCCCTTATCCTCAGCTCTTGGCAACCAGATGGCTTTACCAGTAAATTCTGACAGATTTCTGAGGACAGTGATAAAGCAGGTGCCAGGAAGTGTTCCCAGGTACACAGAGTTCCCGCCCATAACCACAGAACACTACCCAAGACTGCCCAAAAGATAGGAAGTTGTGCTCTGACAACAAGCATCCCCCAAAAAGCTAATGAAGAGGACACACTCCTTTAGAAGGAATCAGAAAGGATGGTGTGAGGCAAGCAGCCCTTCGCGCCACCACCTCAGGTGAGCAGAGTGACAGGTGTGACACTGACTTTCCACATGGCAGACAGTGGAATACGACCAGCTCAGAAATCACATAAAGGCCTAAGGTCACTTCTATCCAACAAATCTTTATGAGCACCTACAGATACAAAGCACAGCAGAACACAGAAATGAAACAGACAGAACGTACTTTCAAGGCACTTTCAAGTCTCAACAGTTTCTTTTGGGGCCAAAAAAAAAAAAAAACCAATGACCTTCTTCAATGGGCCTGTTGGTACCACCCTCTGCCACTGACCAACGGACAATTTTGGTCCAAGAGTCAGGCAAGTATCCTGGCTGGGGTGGGGGACAAACAGGAATCAGGCTGCCAGCTTCCACAGATTAGAATGTTCTAATGTCCTGGGGTGGAGAGGTTGTTAGCCTGAATGCCAGCACTGTGAGAGCCAAGAGGGCTTGGGTTGTCCCATTCAATATGCAGATTTTCATTCCATACCCATTTTCCTCAGCACCTGATGCCCAAATCCAGACCCCCCTCATTTAAACTATTCCATCAAGTGAAACCAGATACTCTGCTGGCAGGGTGAAAGGCTTGCCGGCGCCTCCTGGTCTTTGCTGACTTCCCACCAAGTCTTGGGCCACACCCCAAACCCATGCCTTCAGAAGGACTTGTCCTCGTCTGTTAGGACCAAGTCAGCCTGCTTCTTGTTGGCTGCTTACCCTCCCCCACTTTTTCTCAGCAAGCTCCTGAAAGATGGGCTCCACCAAGACAAGGGAGTAAACCAAGAAAGGAGGGGGCACCCATTCACAAAGCAACACCAAAGAAGGGAAGCATGGAGTCCCAGGATGAAGGGGAAGCAGAGCAAGGGAGAGGGGTGCTTCCCACGAGCAGCATGACCAGCTGAGCACCTGCTGTGCTGAGCACAATGAGGCGCTCTGAGAGCAACGGCCGAGGCACAGTGAAGAGCTGGAGATGGGATGAGACACAGACAACGGAGTGAAAGAAATACGGGGGGGGGGGGGGGGGAGGACACGAGAAAGGAAATATGGAAAACCAAGAACTTTGAGGCCATAAGCAATATTTACAGCATAATATACACCCTCAACAGCAGCCTGACCAGAAGCTGTGCTAGCTTCCTCTGTATCATTCTGAGGGGAGGAAAAAATGTAGGAATGAGTCAAGTCCTTACCTTCCAGAGTAGAAAAACAAATCAGGTAACATTAAAAAAAAAAAAAAAAAAAAGGCAGGCAGGCAAGGAAAAGCATCCCACTTAGTAATACAGACATAAGTGGCAGGGAGGACAGCCTAGAAGAACTGAGGGCGGCTGCCTCTAGAAGAGAGGACTGGTTGGGGAAAGGGCTGTTCTTTCAAAGAATAACTGTGTATAACTTGTGTATCAAATCTTTCTACCAGCAGTGCTTTGATAGAACAAAAAATACATTCTTGGGCACCTGGGTGGCTCAATCAGTTAAGCGTCTGCTTTCAGCTCAGGTCATGATCCCAGGGTCCTGGGATGGAGCCCCTCGGGCTCCCTGCTCAGCAGGGAGTTTCCTCCCTCTCCCTCTGCTGCTCCCCCTACTTGTGCTCCCTCTCTCGCTCTAATAAATTAAAAAAAAAAAAAAAAATACATTCTTAACTATTAAATAGCAAGAGATGCTCTATTACCATAGAGTTTTAGGATTCTTGTTAACCAGTATAATATGCAGTGTCAACTCATCTATGTACAAACACGTACTGCTTTTGTTTTCTAGTAATTGAAGTCAATTCTGCTTCAGAGCCCCCCAGCTGCCCTGCTGACCTAACAGCAGTAATCACAAAGAGCAGGGGCTTATTGATGGTAAGACCCTTCCAAGCCAAGGCACTGGGTCTCCCCACCCCACTGAGGTCTAACCGGCATCAAGTAGCAGGACCCCTCAGGGCCAGTCACTTAATAAAGATTTTAATTCCCACTGTGAGCCAGGTTCCACCGGAGAGGGGGCTGAGGTGGTGGAAAGAGCCCTCAGAAAGCAGAGATAGCGGGGGGGGGGGGGAGGGAGTCACATTTCAGAGAAGACGCTGTGAAGATACAGCAACCCAACGGGATAAACTTGCAGCCTCTCAAAAGGTATTCAGAGAACTGAGCCTAGGCACCCCTTTTACATAACGAGTTAACTATACTCCTGTGCATCTGGAAGGGTACTAGCTGAGTTAGTCACTCAGTCGTGTGTTCCGTAGTTTAGACGGGGAGCCCAGGTTGAGAAGAGCTGGTGAAGTGTACCTGGGAGAGAGGGAGCCTCAGACAGAATGGTCAGGGAACGCCTCTCCAAAGGTGGCAGCAGGGCTGGAACAGAGAGGAGCAGCCGTGCCAAGATCTAAGAGGACAGGGAAAGGAGAGGGGGAGAAAGTTCCAGGCAGAGAGATACATGTGCCAAAGTACTAAGGCAGGAACAGACTTGGCTAACTCAAGCGAGAGCAACAAGGGGGGAGGTGAACATGAGGTCGAAGGGCTGCTGCCATAGAAATCGCTCCCCACCATCACCGAGCTGAAGCCCTGCTGAAGCCCTGCTGAAGGTCAAGAACGCAGAGGGACAGGTTCACCCAACTTCCTCCAGAGAGGAGAACGGACTTGCCCAAAGAGACAAGGGGCTGTAGTTTTGTTTCTTTTTTCTTTTTTTTAAATTTTTTGAGTAATGCAGTTTTGAATTTTATTTTTTTTAAGAATATTTATTTGAGAGAGAGAGAGAGAGTATGAGGGGGAGTGAAGGGCAGAGGGAGAAGCAGACCCCCCGCCGAGCAAGAAGCCCGATGTGGGGCTCAATCCCAGGACCCTGGGATCATGACCTGAGCCGAAGGCAGACGCTTAACCAACTGAGCCCCCAGGTGCCCCTTAAATTTTAAGGGGCTCGAACTCATGACCCTGAGATCAAGTTGCATGCTCTTCCAGCTGAGCCAGCCAGGTGCCCCTGTAGTTTCTTAATTAATAAACAGAAGCAAATTCTGGAATCTATTTCAGAAATAGGGTGCTTCTCTGGCTGGTAGATCAGCAGGTACATACTACGTGAGTCCAATAGGGGCTCACTTTCTACTTGGAGTTCTCAGCAAATGCGTTTGCCAGGAAGCCCTGCAGTCACACCACTGATTAATTAGCCTTGGAGCCAATGTGAGGCCCTTACTCTAGCCCCCCACCCTCTCAGATGAATCTGTTCCAAGAAGTCAGTCCAGCCCCAGGGAGCAGATGGGAATGGAAGTGCATGCACGCGCGCGCGCACACACACACACACACCCTTGCTACTTCTTTGAATCAGACTTTGCAAAAACAACCTCAGTCTCCAGCCAACATAAACCATAGGCAACAGAGGGCCTTATACGGCTCGAAGGTTTCTTAATCAGAAAAAGATGGGCTGGAGTTGGCAGCTCCAAGTTAGAGGAAAGGAGGAACAGAAAAAAGGGGGAGAAGACAGGATGGTGGTGAGGAGCAGAATTCATCAAACTCCTTCATATCTCTTCAGCTTCAGTGGCCCCCCCCAGTGAGAATTCCTAGTAAGGGGCATGGCTCTTGCCGCCTCTCGTTTTTGTTTTCGTTTTTAAGCCAGAGGACGCCAGTACTCAGGCTGCCAACAAAACCACAGTTTTGCAGAGTTTTTAGTGCCTGTGTGGAGGCCTGCTCTTGAGTCGGGTGACTTCCCATGAAAATGGGATAATGTCATTTCCAGAGAAATTGGCCCCTAGGGCAACAAGAGGTCCTAAAACTAGGGCGTTTCCTGGCTCCTGGGCTGCCTATATCAGGGCCCTGCCTGGCCCAGGCAGGACTGGGCCTCTGCCACAGATCCAGAACAGAAAAGGCAGCCCCAGGGACCTCTTAGGCAGCCACTGCCCCCCCCCCACACCCATGAGTTTCTAGGGTGACTTTATTCTCTTTCCTCCCGACTGGGAGACAGCAGTAGCGTCCGCACCAGGACCTGCTTGTATGCTGAAACCACATGTACTTGGCCTTCCTAAAGGATGCCACCTGCTAAAAATAGCACACAGCAGAAGCTTGGCTGGGTGGGCCTCACCAAAGTCAAAGGACAAAGCAGGGAGGTTATTCTGAGCACAGCCTTTTCTCATCAGAGCTCAAGGCACATTAGGGTGCAGGCCTCCTTCCAAGGCTGCTCGGCAAGTCACTCCTGCTCCTTTCTCTGTGGAGGGACAGGAAGGAGGTCTACAGCCTTCAGACCTATCGTCCCAGGCCAAGGCTGGAGGAGAAGGGGTAGGAGTGGCAGTGCAGCGTGCTGAGGGCTGGGCTTCACCAGATCTGTGCCTCCTCCAGCACAGACAGATCAGGCTACTCCCAGGCGACAGCCCGTTGAGGGCTCGGGGATGGGTCTCATGACCTCCATGTGAGGTCTGACAGGCTGCATTATTATGAGCCAAGGAATGAGGGACTTGAGGTTGTCTTTTCAACCAGGTGACTGAGCTACACCAGAGTCCTGCAGAGCCGTTTCCAGGCCCTAAGGCACAGCTGTCTTACAAGGCCTACAAGGCTGTCTTAGTCACAGTCATTATTTGTGCCGCTCAAAGGCACTGGAAAGTTGCATAATTTGGAGCTAAAACATGACTTTGGAAAGACAAGAGTGTTAGAGTAGGATCCTGAACTTCAGTTTCCCGTAAAATGAAAACATCCTGTAAAATGGATTACTAATACCTCCATAGGACTGTAATGAGGCTGAGGACTCAAAACACCGAAGAGCTTGACTGTTTGTGGGGTATATCATTTCGATCTTTTAAAAACCCAGTTTCATTTTCCAGATGAGGATGGAAGGATGACAGGGCAGTAAGTAAGAAACTGTCTCTAAGCAAGCAGCTAGAGAGAGAACCCTCATCTAAGCGCAAAGCAGCCCTGCGTCCTGGGGTCCGCTTACTTTACTCAGGGGCTCAGCTCCCTCACATGCAAAGGAGAAATACTTTACCTCGTAGGGTTGAGATAAAATAAAAAGGGAACACAGATGAAAGGGAACACAGATGACTCTTGAACATGGGTTTGAATTGCACAGGTCTGCTTGTATGCAGATTTTGGGACATAGTACATTACTGTAAATGTTTTCCTTATGATTTTCTTAACATTTTCTTTTCTCTAGCTTACTTTTTTGTAAGAATACAGTACAGGGGCGCATGGGCAGATCAGTCGTTGGGCGTCTGCCTTTGACTCAGGTCGTGATCCCAGGGTCCGTGATCAGGCTCCCTGCTCAGCGGGAAGCCTGCTTCTCCCTCTCCCACTCCCCCTGCTTGTGTTCCCTCCCTCTCTCGCTGTGTCTCTGTCAAAAAATAAAATCTTAAAAAAAAAAAAAAAAATACAGTATAGAACACACATAACATACAAAATATGTGTTCATTGACTACTATGTTCCCATAAGGCTTCTAGTTGGCGTTAGGCTGTTAGTCCAGTTTCTGGGGAGTCAAAAATTCTACGTGGATTTTTTTTTTTTTTTATTGCACAGGACGGGACGGGGAGGGAGGAGGGGGTGCAGGCTGGTTCCCCTAACCCTCACGTTGTTCAAGGGTCAACTATGGTTTGGGGAAAAAAAAAAAAAGACCCTCCTAAGATGCCAGGTATACAGTAGGTGCTTAACAGGTACCTGTTCTGCATCCCGTGCTGGGGGGCTCCAAGACAGAGCGCTCACATTACATGCCAGTCGAGCAGGCATGCCCAGGACTAGATGAGGGGGTATCTGGAAATAAGGCTCACTCCCCAAAGCTAGCCCCACATCAACACTTCAGGACCGCCACTGCGGCCCAACTCTTCCCAAAGTCTTCATAAAAATAGGCCTCCTGGGGCGCCTGGCTCAGGTCATGATCCCGGGGTCCTGGGATCGAGCCCCACATCCGGCTCCCTGCTCAGCGGAGAGCCTGCTTCTCCCTCTCCCTGCCACTCTGCCTACTTGTGCTCTCTGTCAAACAAACAAACAAACAAACAAATAAATAAATATCTTAAAAAAAAAAAAAGAAAGAAATAGGCCTCCTAACACCCAGATGGACTGGAGGGGCAGAATGAAGAGGACGCTTGTTTGTAAGGTGTCTGCAAATCTGGTTCAGCATTGGTCTCCCAGTGGGATCCTGCAGGAAGCCATCAGGTGGGTGAGTGAAGGACCAAGTAGCAAATCTGCTGACATCTGAAGACCAAGGACAGTGGCCTTAGACAACCAGCAAGGGCCTTTAAGATAATAAGTAAGTTTTCAAACCAAAACAGCTTTCCGAGGACTTAGCATCTGCCCCTCCTGCTTCAGTGCTCCCATCCCCAGACTCCTCACCATGCTCCTCTCGAGAACCATTTCTTAATTGGTCACTGCCCTCCAAACTGGCAAACCAGAACTTGCTTCTTAACATGCCATAGATAGAGCTGATAAATAATTGTCACCAAAGCTGTGGATTGGTGGACTCTAGAGGACTAAGCCCAAACATGTGATGCCTTACAAGGTGAGGCAATTAAGCTTTTACAGTTGGACCAAAGCTAAGACCAGTGCTGTCCAACTAGAACCTTCTGTGATGGTGAAAATGTTCTAGGCCTGCATTGTCCAGTACTGGCCACATGAAGATACTGAGCACTTGAAATGAGACTAATGTCACCAAGGAATGGATTTTTAAATTGTATTTAATGCTCAAAAGTTTTATTTTTTTTTAAGATTTTATTTATTTGACAGAGAGCACAAGCAGGGGGAGCAGCAGAGAGAGAGGGAGAAGCAGACTCCCCACTGAGCAAGGAGCCCGACCTGGGACTAGATCCCAGGACCCTGGGACCACGACCCGAGCCGAAGACAAGACGCTTAACCGACTGAGCCACCCACATGCCCCTAATGCTTAAGTTTAAATTGAACCAGACACACATCACTAGTTGCTACCCTATAGGACAAGGCAGCTCTAGACCCCTCCTTTAAGGATAGATTTAGGAGAAAAGAATAGAGATATAATAAAAAAATAAGGGGTGCCTGACTGGATCAGGGAGGAGCATGCAACTCTTGATCTCAGGGTCGGGAGTTCAAGTCCCATGCTGGGTGTAGTGATTACTTAAATAAATTAAAAACTTAAAAAATATTTAGCACTGTAGCATCTTAGAGCTAAGAGAACTTGAGATGCACTTAAAACAGTGGACTGTGGCATTTTTTTTAGTCTTTGACTTACACTATTCACAGAGCCCTGCTTCCTAGCCCAAACACACCCCTCCCCATACACACCCCTGCAGGTAACTCCACCCCGCAGCAGCCCAGAGGCACTCTAAGGAGCAGAATCTCAACACCCTTGATTGATGTTGACCAACCCTCCTTTTACCAGCTGAAGAAACTGAGACCCCAGAAACTCAGACCCCTGAAAGCCGCACCCCGTCCTTACCCCCCAAACCAGGGCTCTTGCCAGCTACACCC
Source organism: Phoca vitulina (assembly GCF_004348235.1). NCBI lineage: Eukaryota > Metazoa > Chordata > Mammalia > Carnivora > Phocidae > Phoca > Phoca vitulina. The sequence goes on along the minus strand of NW_022589743.1, from coordinate 10,293,632 downwards.
AGCGTTGAAACAAGCCTCATTCATGAGCCCTCAGCACTGTACATTTTTACTTCCACGACTCACCTGGGGCTCTGCTTTGTTCCTGAATGTTTGGGCCTCAGTAACACCGGGCTGAGTGAAGGCAGGCAGCCAGTATTACCAGATGGGGACAGAATGTTTATTATCAATTGCTGCAAACTACCAAACTGAGCTGTAGAAATATCCAAAGGGCCAGGATTCGGACAGAATGAAGACCATTTAATAGGAGGAAAAGTAAGGAGAAGGACACCTTGAAAGCTACTTATTACTGAAGGCCAGTCTTCAAAATGCTGCATAACACACACTCCTTCACTGCATCAATCTGCTTAGAAAGCAACAGAAAGATTAGGAGAAAAGCCCACGGATTTGACTATTCCTTCGTTCTTCTCACAAAAGCTCTCCAGAGGACCTAGTTTAAGCACATGCCATACTTGTCAGTATCTCTGCCCCTCAATTTGTATTTATATTAGCCATTGAAACAATCCCGATTGACCTCCAGCGTCATCCTCCTCAGTTGTACTCAGAGGTGTGAGAATTAAAAGGATCAGGAGGGTATTTGCTTGTAACTCTCCCAGCACAAGGCAGTAACTGTCAAGGAAAAGGCATCCTCTAAAATTATAGTTCTCACATCCCCACCAGCTACCTCTCCAGCCAGACTCTGTCCCACTCAAAACACCATCATTGATCCTGTTTTCCACAGCCCAAGTATAAAATCAGGTACTGGAGCCAGGAGCTGCTCCGTGGAGTGCCACATACAATGGGTACTTAATGTTAAATGATCATAAAGGTGAAACCTGCATGAGGCATTACACCAGAAAGGGCTGTGGAAAAAAGAACTTGCCTCAGACAGCCAAGTTTAGGATTTAAATACATCCCACGCAGATTAGCAACTCAAACAGTAGGAGAGGATTTCAGTGGGACAAGAGGCCCAGAGGACCCCTGCCTCCCCAGAGCAGAGGAAAACAGAATGGCAAACAGAAGGTGGTTAACTCATACACAAAACTGTTGACTTCCTCACAACAGCACAACAGACCAAGCTACAGAGGATGTCCTCTCGTTCTAGACTCACAGGGAAGATTAGGAAGGAGTGGCCTGGGGAGAACGGGCTGGAAGGCACAAGCTGGCCAGGCACATGGGGTGCCCACTCCTCAAAACCCTGAAACGTGCACTCGACCAACTCATGTTGTTGCAGGCTAGAGCCAGGAGGCTGGTAGCAGTGTGGGGAAACCAATTTGCTTTCCTTCCAACCAAGTTTCCAGGTCAGAGGCTAGGGGGAGGGGTATTTTTAATAAAATCCAAATCACTCAAGTGATTCAAGAGAAACTTAACGTTAATCTCAGAGATTCTTTAGGAGGAGGAAAAAAGCAACGCTGGAACAGCCATCATGAACCAGGCACAGTGCCCAGTCTAAAATATAATCTCAATCTGTCTTTAGGATGAGAGGGAACACTGTAAAGGCTAAAACTAGCCTTCACCCACAAACGATGGCTATGGCCAGGCCTGGGTCCAAAGCACCACAAATAATTTAGATTACCAGCTAGAGCAAAACAAACTGCTTTAAAATATTGATGCTCAGCAATCTCATACTGGAGCCACAGCCACTTGGCACCTGAGCAGGCCCCTTTGACAACACACACCCATGTGCTCATCCTGCAGTAGCCAAGGGCTGATGTACTTCCTACGAACAGCTGGAAGGAGGAAAGGATATTCATACAAAAGGCTCCAGTGACTCAGAGGTCTCACTCAAGGGCTTAGATGGGATCAGTTCTCTGCAAATTTTGGGCCATCACCTAGCAATGTGCATGACAACGGAGCCAGCTTAATCCAAGGAGGCACTGAAGCTTCAGCGATTTGCATATCTGTAGGATCAAAAGGCCCTCTTCTATCCTAGAGCCATATTTTGTCTGAGAATACACCCAGGAATTAATAGCCAAAACCCACAAAACTAGTTAGGTGTGAAAGAGGTTAAAGTTCAACACAAAAGCTCCCCCACCAAACATAACTTCACTTGTTTCCAGTGCTCAGAAAGTTTTTTAAGTTTTATTTATTTTTTAGTAATCTCTACACAATGTGGGACTTGAACTCACAACCCCAAGATCAAGACTCACCTGCTCTCCCTACTGAGCCAGCCAGGGACCCCTCTGAAAGTCTGAAATAATCAGCAGGTGAACCACTTGAATGCCAGAAACAGAGAAATGTGATAAATGATCAAATCATGCTCATGCTACCCTCTACTCATTTCTAAGATGTTCTATGCCTTTAAGAGCAAAGGGGATGGGTGGTGCTTACTAAGAGTCCAAGCTTTGCTTTCTGAATAGAGAGTTAAAAAAAAAAGAAAGAAAGAAAAACTAATTTGGGAAGCACTTGGTTACAACACAGTAAGGTTACTAGTTGCCAGAACTAACAGCTTTTTGTGAATGGTGTTCCTTGATCAGTAATTGCGACAAAGGGGGGTAGGGGGTAGGGGGATAGCAAACCAACAGATACGACCGTACCAGGTGTCCAGCAGCCCAAATTTCCCGGCAGGAGATAAATTTAAACACAAAGTAGCCTGCACTTCAGTAGGGAAAAGACAGCTCGCTTAACCTAATTGCTCTGCCCATATGCCCTACCTGGCTTGAGCGGCCTCCACTTAACACCTGGAGCGAAGAGCACCGGGTTTCTGTTAGCGGCGGCCGAGCGGGAGGAAGGCACCCGCCAACCTGGGCATCTCTGCAGGAGCGGAAGATCTCGAAACGCCCAGGGCTTCCAGCAGTCCCGGGTCGGTTCGGCACCGCCCACCATCAACAGCGCCTTTCCTTCCCTAAGCCTCCCTAGGAGGGGGATAGGGAGGGACTATACCCGAGGGCACAATGGAACTGGTGAAAGCCTGACTCCGAGGCGTTCAGACCACGTCTTCCCAAGCACATTTTGACCCATAACCCCGAAACTAGCGTGGTCCCTCCACACCACGGGCCCGGGGGGTGGGGGGTTGCAGGCGGAGTGTGACACGTGACCCACGCGCCCCGGGGCATGAAGTCAGCGGGCACAACGGGCAGGACAGCCTCCAGCTCTCCCGACACCCTTGAAGGGTCTGCAAATGCTAATCATCTCGAGAGATACCAGGCCTTTGACCTCAGGACCCTAACTCGGTTCAAAAGGTCCCTGCCCCCGAAACAGGGTTCCAATCACCACCGTGTCCTAGCCCATCCTCCGAGTTCCGCAAACCAAGCCTCTTCCCCAGGTTCGCCGCAATGAACTCCCGGGGGCTAGGCTACCTGCACGGGCTTGCCACCGCTGGGCCTAGGTGGGGAGCAACCCAGCGCGAGCTCAAGGGGCCCAGAAGTTGAGTAAGGTTCCTGAAGTGACCATTTCAACTCTAGCCCTTCAGGAGGAAGAAAGGGGTGCCCGCGGGCCTCGGGGCACCTCCTCGTCCTCACGAGCACCTGGCCCTGCCCACAGCCCGCCCCGCCGCCGCCTCTCCCGGGTCAGACTTGGGTACACACGACCTTTGAAAAGTAAACGCGTGTAGGGTTGGGCGACCTTGGGTGGGACGCGCTCGGGTCTATCTCACGGGAGGGTGTGCGCGCTCGGGGAAAGTTAAGCCGCAGAGGGGTGCCCCGGGCGCCGCGTCCTCGCCTCCCCCGCCCCAGAGGGCTGTGACGCGCGTAGGGGGCACCACGCGGCCGCAGACCATGGCCCCAGCCGCGCACACGCGACCTGTCAGCGGGAGCCCGCGGGCAGACAACCCTGGCGGGGGAGGACGAGGGGGCGCGCAGGCGACGGCAGCGAAAGGGCCTGCTTGACAGCAGGCGGCGGGCCGGAGCCCCTCCGCACGCGCTCGGCGTCCGCAGCCTCCCGCCTCCAGGACACCTGGAGCGCACGTCGCACACCGCACCTGCACCCTAGACTCCCCAGCGCCCGACGGCGCCGCCCTCGGGGGCCTGGCAGGTGGTCCTCGGGCCAGCCGCCCCGGCGGCCCCAACTCACCAGGTCCTCGGCGACAGTCGGGATGCAGAATTCCTCGCCCGCCGCCGCCCCCCCCCCCCGGCCCCCGGGCCCAGCAGCCCAGCCCCGCTGCGCCGCGGCCGCTCCCCCACGTGCTTGCCCAGGCCGGAGGAACACAGAGACATTAAATACTGAGGACGCGCAGCTACGCGCCCGCTGCGCGACGCAAGGCCCCGCCCCCCGCCCTGGTGCCCCCGCACCGCCCCACTCACCTGCGCGTGCGCGCCGCCTGCCGCTCCCGCCCGCGCTTCTCCCAGCTGCGCCAGAGAGGGCGCGGTCTGAAGCGCTCCGCCAACATCCCGCAGCCGCCGCCCGCAGCCTGGCCTCGCTCGGGCTCTCGCGAGAGGAGCTGTAATCGCGGGGGGGGGGGGGTTGGGGAGAGCAGCCTGGCTAGAGTCGGGGAGACGTCGCGGAATCTCAAAGGTCTATCCCGCGAGCGCAGGGTGGGGTCCCCTGCCTCGGCTTTGGGCGGGCTCCCGGCGTCAGTTAGGCCATCTGCGTGCCTTGTCGCGGGCAGCCCCCTGGAAAAGCCGGAGGGGCCGGTGAGGGGCAGGGCTCCCCTTGCTCCCCCGGAACTCTCAGTACTTTAAAATGCAAACTCAGGTGGCCATTAATGATTTTTCAATAATGACTGCATAATAGGGAGTACCTGGCACTACTCAAATGCAGCTTTTTTTGCCCATTTTCACATTCGGTGATGTTGAACTAAAACAAACACTTTCTTCTAAATGGGTTTGGGTTTTGGAAAAATTCCTGCGAAGAGGTGGTCACCATGAGTCACTAACTCTGCCAGGAAACGGGAAAATAAATTGCCCCCAGACAAGTGAACAGGATGGGGTCGCAGTTGGCTAGGCCTGTTCTCAGTCTTAAGAAATAGGGACGTTAAGTAAACATTTGGGCAAATAGTGCTAACCACTAACCATTACTTGGGAAAGCGCGTCATCCTCATTAGTGACCAAAATGCAAATTTAAATGACAATGAGATACCATTTACTATTGAGTTTTTAAGTATATATTCGTATATATATATATGAATCCCAATTGCATGCTGCGATTAGTGTTATGAAGGAAACAAAGAGGAAGCTGAAATAGGAAAGAAATAGCAAAGTTCTGTGGTTCCAAAGGCATAAAGTAAAACTTAAACTGAAATCTAATGGTTGAGAAGGAGCCAGCCTTGCAAATAGTATTTGGGAATAAGAATTAGGAAGTATTCCCAGCAGAGGCAACAACACAGGCAAAAGGAGGAAACAGCTTCTGGTGAACTAGAAGATCAGTGCGGATGGAATATAGTGGGGGTTGGGAGCAGTGCTGGAAAAAGAAGGTTGCAGACAGAGGGAAGAAGGTTGTGGGGAGAGGGTAAGAGAACTAGGCCACCTTATAAGCTATAGTAAAGCTTGGGTTTTATTCTACTCCGCTCAGCCCCAAAGCCAAGCATGCTTCCATCTCAGGATCTTTGCACTTGCTTTTTCCTCCAACTGGAATATTCTGCAGAACCTTGCAGACTTCACTTACCTCTTTCAAGTCCTTTGCTCAATGGTCATCTACTCAGTCTCAGTGAAACTTTCCCTGTTCTCCCTATTTAAAATTGTAATGACACACGCGCGCGCGCGCACACACACACACATACACACACACACTTCTCTGTCCCTCACCCCTTCTTTATTTTTCTTCATAGCACTTATCACTATCTACATTCTATATACTTCATTTATTCACAAGAGCTGATATTATTGAAGGCACTCAGTAAAAAAGGTGTTTAATGAATGAACGGGACGCCATTAAAAAAGGTTAAGTAGAGAGTAATACTAGGGGCACCTAGGTGGCTCAGTCAGTTAAGCATCTGACTCTTGATCTCAGCTCAGGTCTTGATCTCAGGGTCATGAGTTCAAGCCCTGCGTTGGGTGTGGAGCCTACTTAAAAAGAGAGAGAGAGAGATACAATATAACTTCTGTCTTTAAAAGGAGCTGAAGCTGCTACAGAAAAAATGGATTAGAAGAAGACCAGTACAGAAGCAGGGAGACCAGAAGAGAGACTGCTACAGTGGGCCAGATGAGAAATGGTACTGGCCTGAGCTAAGAGTCATGGCAGTGGGTATGCAGAGACTGCTTTGGACACAAGATCTATTTTGGAAGAAGTACCAACTTCACTCAGGGGCGCCTGGGTGGCTCAGTCGTTAAGCGTCTGCCTTCGGCTCAGGTCATGATCCCAGAGTCCTGGGATCAAGCCCCGCATCGGGCTCCCTGCTCGGCGGGAAGCCTGCTTCTCCCTCTCCCACTCCCCCTGCTTGTGTTCCCTCTCTCACTGTCTCTCTCTCTCTGTCAAATAAATAAATAAAATCTTAAAAAAAAAAGACTACTTCACTCATGTTGTTGTGGGTAAGAAAAAGGGAACAATGAACAATGCTTCCTCTGGCTTGAATCACTGTTAAATGGGGTACAATTTATTGAGATGAGGGAAGATGGGGCAGTGAATCATTGGTTTCATTTGGGACCCACTACATATATAGCGTTTTGTGACATTCAAGTGCAAATAAGTAGTTAAGTTGTGTATGCAAGTCTGGAGTTAAGAGAAGTGGCCCAAGTTGGAGATACAAATATGTATTGAAAATCATATAAAAAGTGGATTTTTTTTTAAGATTTTATTTATTTATTTGACAGAGAGAGAGACAGCGAGAAAGGGAACACAATCAGGGGGAGTGGGAGAGGGAGAAGCAGGCCTCCCGCCGAGCAGGACCCTGGGATCATGACTTGAGCCGAAGGCCGACGCTTAACGACTGAGCCACCCAGGTACCCCAAAAAGTGGATATTTTAAAGAAAGACAATGCCTTGGTGGTGGAGGAGGGATGGAATGTCTACAGGGGAGAACCTGGGAAAATGGTGTCCAAGCTGTTATGTCCTGGAAGTATTGGTAGGAAAAAATGGGGAGAGGGAGGAAGTAGAGGAAAGAGAGAGATGAGACTATGAATATGGTTATGAGGAGGGGCAGAAAAGCAAGGGCAAATGAGATCAATGTTAGTCCTAACCTAGGTGTGGGCACATGAGCGAAGGAAGAGGCGAAGTGGGGTAACTGGAATACTGGGGAAAGTGCAAGACACAATTCACAGGGGGGAAGCTGAAAACACAGGATTAACTATAATCACAGCTAAAGATCAACCCAGCAGCTGTGGCTGAGGAGGAGGTGGCCACAAGGTCAGGGCAGTGCACAGGTCACAAGGTGGCCCTAGTATGAGATGAGAAGGTGGAGGAATGAGAAGGGAGGTGAGGATGGAAGGCCATCTTAAGAACTTGGCCCTGAGGAAGAGACTTAAACTTTAACATCAGCTCAAAATGGGCAAAAGTCTGCTTAAGGCAGGGATTTTAAGCTAGGATGCATAAAACAGCTTTAAGGTTGTTTACAAACCCCCTGAAATTGCTCACATGGTTTTTTAAGTATGATGTTTTTCTGTGAAAATAGTCATGGATAGCTTCTATCAGATTCTTTAATCCTGATGTTAAAAAATAATAATAACAGGAGCTCCTGGCTGGCTCAGTCTGTAGAGCATGTAACTCTTGATCTCAGGGTCATGAGTTCAAGCCCCACATTGGGCATAGAGATTACTTAATAAAAAATTTTTTTAAATAAAAGAATAAGAATCTGGTAAATGGAAAAAGAAAAAAGGAAAAACTTTTTTTAAAAAAAAAAAAAAAAAAAAGGACTATGTCAGTCAGAAGGAGGAAGTGACAAAGGAAACCAAAAGAAAACCTGGGGAGTGAGTAGCGCCTGTCTAAGGGATGAGGTACCCAATCCAATCTAATCAAGACACTGTCCTCTCTGGTAAGTGGAAATGGTCAGGGCAAAACCCAATGCTATTATTCATTTAAGTCGTAGAACTCCGCTCCTCATTCTGACTCCATACCCACCAAGCAACCTTCTGATAATTCTCTCCAAGGAGAGAAGCCATGGCTGGACCTGTGGCAGGCGCCGGTCCACCTTATGGGTAGATTTTGGTCCCTGTAAGTTACATAAATGGCCCTCTTGTTTTCTCTGTCTCATAGACCTTGTGAAGGTTTGTTGTTTGAGTTAGGTTTCAGTTCTGAAACTCAAACACGGTGGAGTTTCTGAGCCTGTCATAAAGCTGAGTGAGGGCTTGACACAGACCACTGCCACCTTCATCAAAACGTCACCAACACGTCATCTTGTGAGGCTCTTGTTTTTTTAATTAGGTTCCACACCCAACGTGGGGCTTGAACCGCAACCCCGAGATCAAGAGTCACAGGCTCTACCAACTGAGCCAGCTAGGCGCCCCTGTGAGGCTATTACAAAGTCAACCAGTTGTCTTCTCTTAACAGCACATTCAACTTCAGGGGGCACATATTTAGAAATGTCCTGCCTTTCCTACCGGAAGCATCTACAGAAGGAACTTTTTCAGTGCTAGCAAATATGAACTGTCTCCTTAATGGGCAATACACTGAAGGAGTGTCCTAGCACCTTCAGTTTCACTGAATAAACAAGTGAAACTAAACCCCTCCCATTCTCCACTGGTTATACCCCAGGATCATGTGTGTCTACAGAGAAGAGTAAACGATCTACTCCTAAAGAAGTCAGTAGAGTTAGGGAGGGGCGCCTGGGTGGCTCAGTCGTTAAACGTCTGCCTTCGGTTCAGGTCATGATCCCAGGGTCCTGGGATTGAGCCCCGCATCGCAGGGAGCCCGCTTCTCCCTCTCCCACTCCCGCTGCTTGTGTTCCCTCTCTCGCTGTGTCTCTCTCTGTCAAATAAATAAATAAAATCTTAAAAAAAAAAAAGGGAATAATAATACCCATAGCTATTACTTAATGAGCACTTAATGCCCAGCACTGTGCAAAGTACTTTCTCCTAGTCCTCCACCAACCTCAAATACGAGATGCTCTCATTCTACTGTGTTCCCATTCTGCAGCCATTAGTCACACAGCAGCGGAGGCAAGGTTTTAACCTCAGAGATCTGGCTTGGAGCCCACGGACTAACCCACTCCCTACAGCGCTACTGGAGCAAGACCTAGAGAATCAGCAAGCGGTTTCATACAGGAACATGTCTGCTCCATGTTTGAATTGTGTCCCCTTAAAAAAGATATGCTGAAGTCCCAACCCCAGTACCTCAGAAGGTGACTTTATTTGGAAATAGGGCTGTTGCAGATTTAAGTTAAGCTGAGGTCATGCCAGAGTAGCTTTGACCCCTAATGCAATCTGACAGCCAGCCACGGAAAGACAAGAAACACAGGGAGAAACACCATGGGACAAGAGAGGATTGGATTTATGCATCTGTAAGCCAAGGAATGCCAAAGATTGGCAGCAAGCTACCAGGAATGAGAAAGAGACAACCCTTCTCGAACCCCTTCATTTTTTACTTCTTCCCTCCAGAACTGTGAGACAACATATTTCTGTTGTTTTTGAGCCACCCAGTTTGTGATACTTTGTTCCAGCAACCCTAAGACACTGATACAGTACCTTTCTTTCTTGAACCCATGGAAGCCAGTTGGTAAAAGGGAATATGAAGTTACTTAGCGGGTGATAAAAGGGGCCTGTCCCCTTGCTCCCCTCTGGACCCAAGGTGTCCTGGCTTCACAGAGCAGAGGCCCCATCCAAGTGGCGATCATGAAGGGACCTCAGCCAGTACCCAGGCTCTAGCACCATCACCACCATATATTTCCTGGGAATTTTTCGGCTACATATATAAGACCTTCATTCGGGTTCTGTTCTGTGGGCGTCCTGCGGGGGTGCGGTCGGCTCTTTCCCAGAGCCCTCTCCACTCTTCTCAGCTCATTCCAATGGCAGTACAATTGGGAAGCAGAGCCTAAGAAACTCTGTAAACTACTTCAGACAGGGTGGAGTTGTACCCAAAAGCAATTTAGGTCCTTCACCTGTAGCCAAGTTCATGCATATAGAGAAGCAATTAATTATCAGAGATTATTACCTACTTCGTTTTATCCCAGGGAGGGATTTCCTTCTGGGCACACTGTCGTGATCCTCCCAGGAGGCCACCTGACCATGCTGCATGTCTGTGTAGGGACGCACAAGTTGCTTAAACTCTAGAAAGCTGCAGTGAGCCCTCTCTGCTAAGATTTATAATCTGTTGTGCAGTGTCTATTTTGTTAGTTTACATACTTTTTTGTGTGCCACTGCAGCTGGGATCGTCTGCAACAGCAAGATCTAGAAGTCTCAGATAAGCCGCAGGGATGGGAACATCTGTGGGGATGAGACCTTTTGCCAAGGTGACCACCTCCAGGAGTGATGGGGTAGAGCACGTAATGATATGGGAGCTCAGACACTGCACCCAAATTTTCCATTGTCCCCAACCTCCACTCACCCTCCACGAGTCCTCTGGAACCGTTTTCTTGGCTCTATCTATTCTAAAACCTGGCAAGTTTCTGACTTCCGTTTGATGAGACATTCCAGTTTCCTACAAACTGACGTGTTCTACCCAGGACTGCCATTAGCCCACACAGTGGCATTGTGCAAATTAGGTAACAGGTGTCCCTTCCCCCAGACAGACATAGCTCTGTGCCAGGCTCCACTGTGAGCAGAGTGCAATAGCACAGGCTGGATTTCAGCCTCTACTTGCCCTTGGGCTAGATGTCCTTGTGCAGGACATAACCTGCACAACCCTCCATGACATTCCTGTGATTCCATACACAAACCCTCCATGACATCGCTGGGAGTGAGTCCTAACAGAACGAGCGCTGTCTATATGACAACAATCAGCCAACCAGACCTCCGGGGGTTTTGTGTACCACACTGCGATGGCTTCGTTCACTTAACCGCTGCCAAAGCCTAAACTATTGCCTTGTTCAGCACAGTTTTTTGTTTGTTTGGTTTTGGTTTTGGTTCTTTTAAAAAAGATTTTCTTTAAGTAATCTCTATGCCCAACATGGGGCTCGACCTCACGACCCCGAGATCAAGAATCACATGCTCCACCAACTGAGCCAGCCAGGCGCCCCTCAGCACCGGTATTTAAAAAGCTCTTGTGGCAGACATTCTCTCCTTTGCTGGCCGGCCCCCTGCTCCCTTGCAGTGTTTTTAGTAAACTTCTATCTCCTTTGTTCTGCCTGGGGTGAATCCTTTCACTGCCCACCCAATCGGGTCACCCCCCCTCCGCCGCCGTTCGGTGGCCCTCATAGGGAACCGCTGCCGTGCGGGGCCAGGACTCTCCCCGGATTTTCTGGGAATTTCTCGGGACTCTCCCTTGGTCGACTGACTCTAGTAGTCCCTGAGGATCTGACGACCTCTAGCTGAGGTTACTCCTCCGTGAGGATCCGAAGCCCCAGGGGGAACCCGCCAGACCACCCTTGCCCTAAAGGGTAAGGGATTTTCCCCCATGCCCTTCAGAGGGATCCTTCCCTCCCTCTCCTTTCTCCTTCTGGCCCTCTGGCAGCCTAACCCTCGTACTCCTCAGACAACTGATGGTCTCTGGCCAGGGCGGCTCTCTGGTGTTGGTCCGAAGGTCTGAGGGTGGACAGGTTGGACTGCCCATGTCCTCGCCTCCCCCACTCGGTCCTCCTGAGGCCTCCGTTCCCAATGTGTGGCACAACTGGTCGTTCGTCCAGGGCGAATCCGCACATATTGCAGACTCAGTTGGGACCCTTCCTGAAGCTGGCTGACTCTCAGCCACCTTGCTTCTTTCTGCACCCCCTTTTTTCCTTTGTTCCCATGGGTCCAGCTGCCACCTTGATCTACAGGCACCACACGTTCCTATGGGTCTGAGTGAATCCAGACAATTCCATACACAAATGATGATTCCACAAGGGTTCCAGCCTGTGCCATCGGAGGGTCCCCTGCCCTGAAATCCCATGGACCTGGCCACCAGAGAATCTCACTCAGATCTCCTCTCAGCACGTTAATCTAATACCATGCTCTGGTCTCTAACTGCACAGAACCCCTGATAGATAGCCCCCACCCCCATCCAGCAGGAAGCAGCTACTGAAGATGAGACCTCCACCCAAATGCCAAAGATTTGTCATCGTCAATCCATCAGGGAGGAATGTAGAGGCCGCTTTTAGACAAACAGGCTTGAGCAATGGAAGCTTCAGTAAGGCAGAAGGGCCCACAGTGACCACCAGACTGAATACAGACAGGCCAAGCAGGCGACCCACCTCAAAATAGCCGTAGGCCCTAGCTGACCAATGGGCTACTTAGAACTGGGAACAGGGACCAGAAAATTCCGTATGTTCCCATACCTTCTCACTCCCCCTAATAACAACAGCCCCCCCCCCTCACCTCCTGGCAGGCAGTCTCTCCTTTGTTGTCCTGCCCAATGCTCCTTTGCAGTGTATTTTATGAACTTCTATCTCCTTGTTAATTAATTAATTAAAGAAAAAAAAAAACACTTGTAACCTCACGTAACTTGACCTAGCCTCTCAGTATCCTCATCTGTAAAATGAGGGTAATAACAGGACCTACTTCATGTGATTTTTGTGAAGATTAAGTGAGATAATCCATATGAAATACTTTGCACAGTGCTGAGCCCAAGAAATAAAAGCTATTATTCCATTTCAAGTGTTTTTATTAAGCAATCGAGAACAAGTCAAGATTCACTCAACAAATATGTATTAACAATTATTTTGTGCTAGATCTTGTGTAAGGTGTTGTGGTTACCAAGGTGAATGCCCCCCATCTGGTAGAGAAGGCAGACGTGAACATACAGGAAGGCCATGTGCGGTGGGGTGGGTGCTGGGACAGAGGAAGGCACAGATGTAGGCACAGAGGTGGGATGAGAGGTGGTAAATGTCAGTGAGTTATATTCGGCCTGTGTTAGAGTTAGGGAAGCTGGAATGTATCCCTGGTACTCTTTTTGCATTTGACATTCACCAGAATAAAATATATTGCTCCCATTACCTGTTGTTGCATACCAAACCATCCCAAAACTGAAATGGCTTAAAACAACCACTGATTGTTAGCTCATCGGGATGGTTTGTTTCTGTTCCATATGTTGTTGGCTGGGTGACTCGACTAAAGTGGAGGATCCAAGATGGCGCCCCTCACATGTCTAGTGCCTCGGCTGTCATGGCTGGAACAGCTGGGCTGGCCCGGTGCTTGTTTCTCTCTCTTTGTGATCTCTCCAGACCTCCTGCTTTGCTGGACCTCCCTACATAGGGGCTGGGGGCTCCAAGAGAAGGAAGGCTGAGGCTGCCACTGTCTTAAGACCTAGACCCAGATCTGGGCAGCAAGTTACTCAAAATCTCTTCCACCCTTTCTTCCTCTGTAAAATGAGGGGCAGTAAGATCTAACTTGCCAGGTTTTTTGTTTATTTGTTTGGTTTTTTTGAGAATTAGAGAGAATGCAAGGAAAGTACTGGCACATGGTAGATGAGATAGTTGAGGGGTGACCAAATACTGTTGTTACTTGTTTTCTTGACTTACTTCTTAAGTAAGGTAATATGACTGCTACATTTGGAAACACTTTTTTCCACCTGTTATGGGAACACCCAACAGGCCTCTAGTATTGCCTGCCCCTCCCTGAAAACCTCAGCAATTATGCCATAGAGTTGGGGCAGGCTTTGCGAATTTGTTCAATCTTTTGGAAAGCAATTTAGTAATCATTAACAGACTCATAAAAAACGTTCATATCCTTTGACCCAATAACTAGATTTTCAGAAAATTATCTCAAGGGAATTGATTCAAAAGAAAAGCAACATACACGTCAAGCTCTTCATTGCCATTTTTCTCTAGAGCAGTCTAAAATGGAGAAACAGGGGCACCTGGCTGGCTTAATCAGGGGAGTATCAGACTCTTGATCTCAAGGTTGTGAGTTCAAGCCCTATATTGGGTGTAGAGATCACTTAAAAAAAATAGAGAAACAGCTTAAACGTCCAATAGTAAGAGAATGGTTAGCTAAAATATGATACAAATAAATACTTTCTGGAATATTATATATTTCCTAAAATGGCAATTCTTATCACTATATTATAGCATGGAAAATTTTATAAATAAAATGCTAAGTGACAAATTCAGAATTCAAAAATGTCTCTACGTGAAAAAGGACTAGAGCCAGACATGGAAAACAATTTTTCGTGGGTTTGGGAAGTGGGTTTGGAATTGATTTATTTTGTTTTAAAAATATTTTTTATTATTTAAAATCAAAATCAGAGGAAAAATTTAGGCAAGGCCATATGGAAAAATGGTTTATTAAAAAAGAAAGGCCGTATAGTAAATGGTAGAGAATAAATTGCAAAGCTTTTAAAAATACAACTGCCTGGGGGCACTGGGTGGCTCAGTCAGTTCAGTGTCCAATTCAATTTCAGCTCAGGTCGTGATCTCAGGGTCATGGGATCAAGCCCCAAGTTGGGCTCCTTGCTCAGCATGGAGTCTGCTTGAGAATCTCTCTCCCTCTCACTGTGCGCCTCCCCCCCCAAATAAATAAATAAGTAAATAAGTAAATAAATAAAATCTTAAAAAAAAAATACAGGGGCGCCTGGATGGCTCTGTCAGTTAAGCATCTGCCTTCGGCTAAGGTCATGATCTCAGGGTCCTGGGATTGAGCCCCACATCAGGCTTCCCGCTCCATGGGGTGTCTGCTTTTCCTCTGCCCCTCCCCTGGCTCATGCTCTCTCTCTCTCTCTCACTCTCTTTCTCTCAAATAAATAAAATACAAGTGCCTAAGCTTCTCCCTACAGATTCTGATTCAGAGGGTCTCAGGTAGGGCTCAGCTATTTATATTTTTTTCAGAGCTCCACAAATGATTCTGATGTACACCAGGGTGAGACCCACTGAGATGGATACACCATTATCCTTTCAAATGATAGAATAAACACTCTGATCAGAAAGAGTAATGCAAGGGGCACCTGGCTGGCTCAGTGCTACAGCATGTGACTCTTGATCTCAGGGTCATGGGTTTGAGCCCCACGTTGGGCGTAGAGTTTACTTTAAAAAATAGTAACATAAGGAAGATTTACATAATTAAAACATTTTTCCCCTAATAAAATATGTTCCTACTTGTGGGCCTTTTCTATTTTCATTTATTTACTTGTACTCTGATAAATTTGTAGCCTTTGTACATAATCCAGAAC
This sequence comes from Phoca vitulina, assembly GCF_004348235.1. Lineage (NCBI taxonomy): Eukaryota > Metazoa > Chordata > Mammalia > Carnivora > Phocidae > Phoca > Phoca vitulina. The sequence goes on along the minus strand of NW_022589743.1, from coordinate 10,278,612 downwards.
ACAGAAAGGACAGCCTTCGATAAACACATGTGGTTCTGTACAATGTAAGGGGGAAACAAATGGCATAAGAGCTGATGGCCTGGGGTTTAGCAGGAAGAGCAATAGAAGCAGAGAAAGATCTCATCTCCATATCAGTCAAAATATATTGACAGAATTTCAAGGATGATCTCCCACTGTGACCAGCTGTGGAGCTTTCCCAAGGAATGGAAGTAGTGGGTAGTCTCATGAGATTTAATATGCATATTTTTCTTTCTTTTGTAATACTGGCATTAACCCATAGGGAGTTATTGTTAAAGACTGAGGGAGGAGTAGAAACTGAAAAAGCCAAGTAGAGCCTTGTTCTACCCAGCTCAGCTTCCAGAGAATATAGTGAAAGAGACAGTAGATTCTTTGAGAAAATCCTGGATCTCCAGGATTTTCATGGTGACTATGTTTCCTAAGACCATCATTTCCCAAAGTGTGCCCTTTGTAAAAAGTAGTTCCTCAGAGGACTGGAAGATTTTGCTTGAAAAGGGGTTTCATGATGAAATCAGTTTGGAATGTAGGATTTAACCAAGTTAGAAAGATTTCTTTGCAGGACTTCTCCGAGCCTTTGTGAATCTTTAAGAAAGAATATAGTATGAAATAGGCAAACCCTATGTTGGTGGATGCAACACACTTTGCAAAACACTTCCATAGACCATAAGACTCCAGTCAGAGCTAAATAAATACTAGTTTATGTATAAATGTTAAAGCAAGGAAAATTAGTACAGGGTATTATGGTCCTAGATTTGTATTATTTCATTTGGATTTTCACCTAAGGAAAATTAACTTTCACGTGAAAATTAGGAGATAATATTAGGAGAAAATTCAAGAGCCTCTCCAGATAAACTCTTGGAACTGATGAGAAAGCTCACTAAAGTTTCTAGACATAAGATCCTTGCCCCCACTCACAAATTGCTTTCCTATTCACCAATAGCAAATGATTAGAAAACTTAATTTTAAAAATACCATTTATAATAGGGCCAAAATCTATACACTATCTAGGAAGAAGTCTAACAAAATATGGTCAGAACTACTATAGAGAAAACTTAAAGTCTTTATTCAAAGACATAAAAGAATTCCTAAACAAACAAAGAGATTACATACCATGTTTGTGATTCGGGAGACTCAACGTGGTAAGGGTGTAATGGTCTCCATCTTTCACTTCATTTCCTGATTAAAACTTCTATTTCTCTCCTACCCTTCATTCTCTTGTTTCTTGTAATGTCTAAGAACAAAGATGGTCTCCACTCTTTCATTGTCAGAATGTCTTCTGCCTGTCTTAGCGAGCCTCTCATGAGGCATGTTTCAGAGCTCCATCTAGAGATGCCCAGTAATACCCAGCTGGCCCAGTTGGAAGAGCATGAGACTCTTGATCTTGGGGTTGTGAGTTCGAGCCCCACGTTGGGTGTAGAGATTACTTAAAAAATAAAATCTAAGGGATGCCTGGGTGGCTCAGCTGGTTAAATCGCTGCCTTCGGCTCAGGTCATGATCCTAAGGTCCTGGGATGGAGCCCCGCATCAGGCTCCTTGCTCAGCAGGGAGCCTGCTTATCCCTCAGCCTGCCACTCCCTCTACTTGTGCTCACTCTCTCTCTGATTTAAAAATATATATAATTTTAAAAAATAAAATCTAAGAAAGCAAGCAAGCAAGAAAGAAAGATGCCCAGTAATATCCTGGTGGTTGTTTGTAGGATTTCCAGTACAGTGTAAAAAGGTCCTAAAGCATTTTAGTGTACTATCAGATTCTCTGAGCAGCCTATGCAATTTATTTGTGTCTTCCAACTACTAGGTATCTCTTTGGATACCTTAGCTAGAAAGGGCTTTATCTGTGCTCACAATTGCCCAATTTAATCTACTAAATGGGGTGCTGTCGATGTAAATGAACGTGGCTTCCCAGCTCACAGCAAAATCCACAGAGGCCACATTTGTGCTACATTCCCTCTGATAATAGACTCAACTGTAAATCATAAACGTGGGGAGGAGGTGATCCAGGCTGGGTTGATTATAACGCCTCATTCCTCTGGCCTGTAACTGGATTAGGTGGTGAGCACATGACCCAGGCTAGGCTGATCAATCTTCCCTGATAGAGGAAAGAAAAAAGCTAACAGGAAAGAGCAGAAGAGACCAGTCGTTTTTGAACTCCTGGCTTTCGTCACCCCTGCACTTTCATGGGTTGAGGATATGAGCCAAGAAAGGTCCCCCTTTTTTGCTTAAATTAGTTCAATATGGCTTTCTGTCTCTTGCAACCAAAGAATCTTCATAATAAGTAAGCAGGTGGAAGCTTCCCTGCTTCGATTGCCCTGGAGTCTACACAGGTTGCTAGTAATATGGTCCAAGGTTATTCAGGGAAGCAGAAATTCTACAAGTTATGGAATAAGGAATTTATTACAGGAAGGAGAGCGTGCACAGTGGTGGGAGTAGCTCAGGAAGTATAGGACCAGTCGGGAAGTCAGGGATCAGAGAAGAGGTCACTGTTTGGTCAATCTGAGAAGCTAAACACATCCAGCACTGAAATGGGATGGCAAAAGCGAGCTCACGGGAGGTCAGTGGGAAGCTGTGCCCCTGTGTAGTTACTTACTTTGAGGGTCACTGTCAAGCGTCTGGCAGTGAGTCTGGGGCCACCGTCAGTCAATAGGGTCAGCAGTTGGTAAAAAGAGGCCAATCAGGAGCAGAGGAGAACAAGCCCCGTAATAATTTTTAGGACCAATTCTAACTTTGGAAAAGGAAGGTTAAGGATGTTAAGTCTGCTGCTTGAGAACACAATACAAAGTTAAGTTTGCTCAGAGACCACCTCTGACTTCTTGCCCCTGTCGTAGGTTCTGTTGGCTGGCTTCTGCCTTGCTCCCAGAGCCGAAAATGCCCTTTTGACTATCGGCTGAGCATTCTCTCTAGGCCTCCTAGGACTAAGTCCCTGACTTGCTGTACCCCATCAACCCCACCCAAGTCCTCTGAACTCCAGCCGGGAGCCATGGGCACTCCTTGCAAACAGGCTTTCCTGATATCAGCTCCTTCAAGTTTGATTTCTGATTGCAGCCAACCCATGACATGCTTAAGCAATACTCCTCCAAGCCACTCTGAACCCCTACATTGTTTGTGCAAGTGGTTCTTATTCTCCAGATACAGAGTCACCTGCCTGTTGTACATGGCCTCATCACTTCTCCTTTTCAACTTTCACTAAAATGTAACTTTCCCTTGATCACCAGCTTTTGTGGCATATTCAAACAGCTTCTTCAATTTTTTTTTTTTGTATAGAGTCCAATCGGAATGTTCCTCCCTTTGAGCCCAGCACAGGTGATTTCGACATTCAGTTATATTTCACTTTCTGACCGAATTTCTCTTTACTTTAATACCAGCACCAGCAGCTGACTTTCTTTTCCAAAGAAAAAAAAATTGTGGTTATTGTCATTTTTTTAAATCACCTAAGGGAAGTTTCTGCATGCCCAATCATGAGCTAAGAACCAGAGTCATGGTGGGATGGGATACTGGTCATTCATTCAACTGGTTCCCATATGTCAGGTGCTTGTTCTGGCAAAATGACAAATGACTACATGTCAAGGATCTTTGGGGGTCATTCCAAAGCATCTTAAGTGGTGAGTGTGGCATCCAAGAGTACCAAGGGTATGAATTTATTACTTGTTCTGTTGCTACCCTCTATCAACCTCTTGTCATATCAGATGACCCTGATACCTCCTGCTTTACTAAAAAAATGCTTATCATCATCAATTGTCCTGGTCCCCAGATTCCATGCCCTGACTGCAAATTGGACAGCCTCCCAGAACCCACACCTGTGGACCATCTTCCCTGGGTATATCCTGAGTGGGTGTGTGTGTGTGTGTTTTTTTTTAATAAGTAATCTCTGCACCCATCGTGGGACTCAAACTCATAACCCTGAGATCAAGAGTCATGTGCTTTACCGAGAGCCAGGCAGGCACTACTGAGCAGGTGAATGAAGTACCAGGTCCCCACCCCTTCCCATGTGTCTTCCTTCAGTGCTCTGGGCCAAGTTGGCTAGATGACCACTGTTACCAGTAACACATTGAGCACTTGAGCACTGGATGTACTGACTCATGGAAATAGTTTAAAATACCTTTGCTGGCTCCAGGGAAATATACCAAGAGAAAATAAAGGCATCTATGAGATATTTTGGATCATTAAATCATCTCATATGAGCCATCCTAAACTCTAACAAATTGAGCAAGATTTTCATTGACCATATTATAGCCATCCAGTTGGGCTGTAGATCAAATATATGATCCAATGGCACTTTTATATACTCCACAGCTCATTGGACTCCTTGTGTAATCATTGCAGAGCGTTCATTTAAGTCTGTTTAATAGAAATTGTGGAGTCACACACTTCTATTGTTCTAGGTGATTACAGATTCTATAATCTTTTAGGATGTATTTTTGGCCATATCTCTGACTTACTCAGTGTCAAGTCCCCGGTCAGGAGTCCACTGTCCTATTGTAGTAGTATTCCTATGAGAACATGAAATGCATATTTATTTTTTCACTCAATGAATTTTCTAATTTTTTTAAGTAGACTCCAGGGGTGCCTGGGTGGCTGGCTCAGTCTGTTTGAGCCTCCGACTCTTGGTTTTGGCACACATCATGATCTTAGAGTTGTGAGATTGAGCCCAGAGCTGGGCTCTGCACTGGGGGTGGAGCCTACTTGAGATTCTCTCTCTCCCTCTTCCTCTGCCCCTCTCCCCCGCTCATGCTTTCTCTGTCTCTGTCTCTCTAAAAAAATTTAAAATTTAAAAAAATTGGGGCACCTTGGTGGCTCAGTCAGTTAAGCATCTGACTTTGGCTCAGGTCATGATCTCGGGGTCCTAGGATTGAGCCACATGTCCAGTAGGGCTCCATGCTCAGTGGGGAGTCTGTTTGTCCCCCTCCCTCTGCCCCCCCATACTCGTGCATGCTCTCTATCTCTTAAATAAATAAATAAAATCTTTAGAAAAAATTTTTAACTTTAAAAATTTTTTTAAATTTAAAAAGTAGGCTCCATGCCCAACATGGGGCTTGAGCTCATGTCCCTGGGATCAAGAGTCACATCCTCTACTCACTGAGACAGCCAGGTGCCCCGAATATTTTAATTTTTGAATGATCCACTCTGCCACTGAGCACATCGTGAGAGTTCTGCCTGATTTGTGCACTGAGGGTGTGTGTGTGTAGCAGACAGGGAGGAAGGGGGTGGTGTGGAATGGATATGATCCTTGAGGAGAAGCTCCATTTAGGAAACTATGACAAGTTTCCTAAATAGTGAAAAAAGGAAAGAAAGAAAGAAAGAACCAAAGAAACAAAGGAAAGAAAGAAAGAAAGAAAAGAAAAGAAAGAGAGAGAAGGAAGAAAGGAAGGAAGGGAAGAAGGGAGGGAGGGAGGAAGGGAGAGAGGGGGAAGGGAGGGGGAAAGGAGGAGGGGAGAGGAGAAGAGAGGAAGGAGGGGAAGGGAGGGGAGGGGAGGGGAGAGGAGAGGAGAGGAGAGAAAACAGGAAGCCTCCTGGTTGGGACAACCTTGAACCTTTCGTTTTACCCCAAAGACCCAACACCTTCAGCTTCCTCCATTTTTCTCCTATAGAATTCCAACTTATTCTTGCTCTTACTCTGGACAAAATGGAGCCATTCTTGCTTTCCCTGACCCTACTTTGGCAGAAGGCCCTAGCATCTTTCCCCTGAAGCCTCAGCCTCTCCTAAGCACCTATGGTAGGCAAATACTAACTCAAAAAGATGTCCCATCGTAATCTCCAGAACATGTGAATTCACTATCTTACATGGTAAAGCAGACTTGATGGATGTCATTAAGTTACTGATCTTGAGATAGGGAGATTACCATGGATTACCTGTGTGGGCCCAGCATAATCTCAACGGTCCTTATGAGAGGAACGTGGGAGGGTTAGAGTCAGGGAAGGAGATGTGACTATGGAAGCAGAGGTGGGAGTGATGGGGCCATGAGCCAAGGAATGCAGATGGCCTTCTAGAAGCTCAAAAAGGCAAGGTAACAGTTTCTCCAGAAAGAAGGCAGCCTGATCAGTATCTTAGCCCAGTAAGACCCATTTTGGACTTCTGACCTCCAGAACTGTAAGAGAATAAATTTGTATCATCTTATTCCATGAAATTTGGGGTGATCTGTTACAGCAGCAATAGGAAAAGAATACAGTGTCCCAGCCAGCATTGACCGAAAGGCAGAGACAGTGGGTTATCGAGAGCTGCACTGCTTTGCGTGGTGGCCACTAGCAACAGGTGGCTATTGAGCAACGGGAATGTGGCTAGTCTGAATTGAGATGAACTGCAAGTGTGAAATACACACCGTATCTTAAGGACTTCATTCATATTTTGGTTACAGCAGGGTAAATAAAATATATTAGAAATACTTTCATTTGTTTATTTTTACTTGTTTAAATGTAGCCACTAGAAAATTAGAAATTCCATGTGTGACTTGCGTCATATTTCTATTGATCAGAGATTGGGATGAGTCTTGCTCCTGCAGTTTCTGACATTACTGTACAACCTGATGGGGTCGGCCCAGGCCTTGCGCTTCCAGCTCATAAGCCTCTGGTTCCTAGCAAGTACGCCAGGACGCTACCAGAAGGGGACATGCCCTGAACTACCCTGAACCTGCCTGACTTGAGCCTTGGTAACCTTGCTTTAAGTTTTTCAAACTTACGTTTTATGGGCTGAGGCCATCTTTAAGAAAAAGAGCACAGAATTAGGCGTGGGTATTGGAGTACTTTGTGTCAAGTGAGGGACCTCCAAGCTTCATTGGCCTTACAGTGAATCTACCTGTCTTCTGTCTTCAGCCCAAATCTCACCTGGACTGATCCCTTTCTCCTAGCTTGCTTTCTTTTTTTCTTTCTTTCAAGTTTATTTCTTTTAGTAGTCTCTATGTCCAACGTGGGGCTCAAACTTACAACCCCGAGATCAAGAGTCGAACACTCCTCTGACTGAGCCAGTCATGCGCCCCTCTCCTAGTTTCTAGTCTGCCAGGATCTCTCACTCCTTCCTAAGACAACATACAAAGTGGTCACCACTGCCCTTAACCCAGGCAAAAGAGGCCCAGCCCTCGAACTTTGGAGGACATCACATAACAGGAACACGACAGATAGGTATGTTAAGGAACGTAAGGGTGCCTACCAGTTGGGATTCGGCACTCAGTGCTGGCACAACACAATCCATAAACCCTAAACATTTGTTCTCGTGACTAACACTGTTCAGATCCCAAGAAATTGCTTTGTTACGTTTCCAGCCCTATGTCCTTGAAACAAAAAGGTACTGAGACCAATGCCATGAAGTTGTGCTGCTGATAACACGGAGCTAGACACTGCTCCAGAGTACAAGGAGGAGGAAGCATTTAAGAAAAAAAAAAAAGACAAATCAGTTAACTTGTCAAACCCTTCCTCCTAGCTAGCATGAATGCAATGGGTTCTTACATAACAAGGTATCATTTCCCAGGGGTGCGGTGGTTTTGGTATTTGCAACGGTTGCAAGTGACAGCTAAGGAATATTTCGTAACACTAAATAATTCATATTACTCTTGAATGTGTATATATGTAGGTCTAGATGCAACATTCTTGAAACATTATATGAATTGGCAACTGGATGGACAAATACAGTAGCAACTAGATACATAGTGAATGCTAGAATTACGAGTTTTTATAAAAATTTTAATAAGAATGTAAATTTTCCATAAGTTTGGATACGAATTTCAGCTTTATTGAAATAATTTTGAAAGTGAGTACAAGTCAAAATTATCATAGAGACAGAAAATGCAGAAGTGGAGTTCAGAGAAGAAAAAGCCTGAAAGAAGAAGAAATAGAAAGTCATCTGTTTAAATTTCTAAAAACTGGAAACAGTAAAAGTGAGCTGAGCATGACCCACATAAAAACTGCAGACAGGACTTTACAAATCTTTAGTTAACAAAGATTTCATTATTAATCAAACTAACAATGAAAATAAACAAAAAAAAATCTTCCAACCCACAATTTGAAAAGAACAGAGAAGTTCCTGCAACTTCTCATTCTTCATTAAACGAAGACTTAATTATTGATTAAAACAATGAGAAAATAAAGAATTATTCATAACAAAGTCATGACTCAGAAAGCCAAATGCAATTCTGGGCAGTCCATCTGCACATGAAGAAAATTGCATTTATAAAATCTGCAATTGAATGTGAAAACTAAAAACCTCTGGAGCTTTACTATGCTTATTGGATAGTGATCCTGAAAAATGCCTGTCACATCTTTCAGACAGTGTAAATACGTCCCTAGCAAAGGGCAATCTAATTCAAATTAATGGTTACAGGGGCGCCTGGGTGGCTCAGTCGGTTAAGCAGCTGCCTTCGGCTCAGGTCATGACCCGCATCGGGCTCCCTGCTCAGTGGGAGCCTGCTTCTCCTTCTCCCTCTGCCCCTCCCCCTGCTTGTGCTCTCTCACTCTCTCTCTGTCAAACAAATAAGTAAAATCTTAAAAAAAAAATAATGGTTATAATTTTCAATTGCATGAACAGGGCAGAAAATTTAGTATTTCACTTTACAGCAGAGTTATTTTAGATGGAGAAAGAAACTAGAAATAGCTTTTATGTCTTACATGCTAGGTCCCAAAACATAAATTTTGTTACTACTGCTGTGACAGTTTACAGCTGATCCTGAAGATCAGCCTTGGCCAATTAAGGTGTTTCTGTCTCGAAACATGCAGGTTGACTAAAGTGAAACTTAATGTAGACACAAAAAATACTTATATGACCACTAGAATTAATTTTTTAAGAGACTGAATAAACAGCAAAACAAAAATACTATTCAACAAAGACAAATGGTGTTCTTCTGTGATGTATGATGTTCTTATAAAATTATGTGTATCTAGTATTTAATCGAAGATAATGATGCTCTTTGTGGCAATGGCAGCTCAACATGTATAGAAAACAATGGAAATATTCTAGGCTTCATAGACATTATCTCAAAATGTGATACAATGTTCAACATGTAATATAAGTTTTAAAATGCACTAAATGGGGGTGCCTGGGTGGCTCAGTCAGTTAGGCCTGTGCCTTGGGTTTGGGTCATGATCCCGGGGTGCTGGAATCAAGCCCCATGTCGGTCTCCCTGCTCAGCGGGGAGTCTGCATCTCCCTCTCCCTCTGGCCCTCCCCCCGCTCATCCTCTCTCTCTCTCTCTCTCAAATAAATAAATGAAATCTTTAAAAAAAAATTAAAAATAAATAAAATGCACCAAATGAGGGGCTCCTGGGTGGCTCAGTCGGTTAAGCATCTGACTCTTGATATCAGCTCAGGTCTTGATCTCAGGGTTGTGAGTTTAAGCCCCACATTGGGCTCCATGCTTGACATGGAGCCTCCTAGATAGATAGATAGATAGATAGATAGATAGATAGATAGATAGATAGATAGAATGCACCAGATGATCACTATATAAAATGAAGAACTCAAAATGAGATTATTGGGACACCTGGGTGGCTCAGTTGGTTAAGCAACTGCCTTTGGCTCAGGTCATGATCCCGGGGTCCTGGGATCAAGCCTCGTGGCAGGCTCCTTGCTCAGCAGGGAGCCTACTTCTCCCTCTGCTTCCCACTCCCCCTGCTTGTGCTCGCTCTCTCTTTAGCAAATAAACAAATAAAACCTTTTTTAAAAAATGAGATTATTAATTTAATGTGTTTCAACATAAGAGAAGAAATCATACACAACATAATTAGAAATAAATCTTTGTTACTCAATTTACCTAGATTATATTATGAAATATAATAAAAAATTATATTTTTTTCTTTATTATTTTAAAAGCAATATATTTCAAAAGCCATAGAAGACAATTTATGTATATTATATATAGATGAATCACCAAAAAGAAAAAAAACAAGGAAATTGAAGTTAATATTCATTGGCTTTACATCTGCAGTAATAATTACATTCAGTTATCTTTGCTATTTTGCTGGTTTTCAGTCATATAAAAATTAAAGCTTTATGGATTTTTTTTTAATTTTATTTTATTGTTTTAAATATTTTATTTATTTATTTGAGAGAGAAAATGAGAGAGAGAGAGAGCGCACAAGACCAGGAGGGTCAGAGGGAGAAGCAGACTCCCTGCTAAGCAGGGAGCCCGATGTGGGACTCGATCCCGGGACTCCAGGATCATGACCTGAGCCGAAGGCAGTTGCTTAACCAACTGAGCCACCGAGGCGCCCTTAAGATTTTATTTTTAAGTAATCTCTACACCCAACATGGAGCTCGAGCTTACGACCCTGAGGTCAAGAGTCGCATGCTCTACTGACTGAGTCAGCTGGTGCCCCTTATGGATGTTTTCTGATTCTCTTGTCATGAAAGTATGTTTTATTGTGATGAAGCTATATTTGTTAAAGTAGAGAGAATGTATTTTATTTAGCCATTTATTTGTTTGATTTTAAGCTTTTAGTTATTTAAGACATGGTACATGAGTCTCTATTCATATTCTTACCTGGGCCCAACAAATGTTAGGAGTAGGCCCAGTTGCTATCCACCCACCTGACTTTCTCAGATATGGGGATCAGTTGCCAAGTTGTGGTCACCCCAATTCCCAGCTTCTTCCTCCACCTACCCGGCCAGTTGTTGACATACCAACAGGGGTCAGGATCAAGTGCATTAGCCAGTTCAAATCTAATTTCTGTCATTTGCAACCGAAAGAGACTAGTAGTACTCATTCACAGGGTTCTTCACAAATTTTCTGTTTCCTTCTTTCCAGACACATGATAGGAGCATATTTCCACATTCTCTTTGAAGTTAGGTATGGTTATGGTATCTGCTTTGGCCAATAACATGTGAGCAGACATTTTAAGAGTAGGTACAAGATTGGCCACTACTTTCTCTCTGCCACAGCAAGCAGCAACACCCCAGCTGCTTTCTTAAGTTGTGTATCATTTAAAAATCATCATCATGCACAACGTGTACTTAACGCCACTGAACTATACCCTTAAAAAGTATTATTTCTCCCGTCATCCTGGCTCCCAAAGTGAGGATGATGTGGGACAGAACACCCAGCGACCTGCAATGGACATGTAAGCATGAGCAAGAAATAAACCTTTATTTATTTTTATTTATTTATTTTTTTTTTTTTTTAAGTAAGCTACATGCCCAATGTGGGGCTTGAAATTTTGACCCTGACATCAAGAGTTGCATGCTCTATCAACTGAGTCAGCCAGGCACCCCCTAAACCTTTGCTTTTTTAAAGCTACTGAGATTTTGGAGTTTTTTTTTCCTTTTTGTTTTTAAGATTTTATTTATTTATTTATTTATCAGAGAGAGAAAGAGAGAGACAGAGAGCAAGCACAAGCAGGGGGAGCGGCAGGCAGAGGGAGAAGCTGGCTCCCCACGTGGCAAGGAGCCCAATGTGGGACTCGATCCCAGGACCCTGGGATCATGACCTGAGCTGAAGGCAGCCGCTTAACGGACTGAGCCACCCAGGCGTCCCCATTTTGGAGTTTTTTGTTACCACAGCATAACCTATGACATCCTGACCAATACGAATGCTGACTAGTTTAGGGAGGAAAGGCATTGTTGCTTTCTTAATTTGTGTATCATTTAAAAATCATCAGCATGCACAACATGTACTTAATGCCACTGAACTATAACCTTAAAAATTATTAAAATGGTCAATTTCATGCTATCTATATCTTTACCATGATAATAATTATTAAAAAAAAAAAAAAGAGTATCATCAGCAGGCAATTGGATATTTACCAGGGCCCTAGGGGTAATTCCATGTAAATGGCTGTGATGGCCCAAAAAAGGTCTTTCCTGCATTCATTTGGCAAATTTTATTGAGCACCTACTATGTGCTCACCACCATGCTGGGCAGTGGTAGTACCAAGACTATACTTCTGACCTGGAAAAGCTTTCTTCCTGCAATAGAGCCCTCATCACAGCTCTCCGCCATCCTAGCCCGCCCACCCCCCCACCCCTGCCAGCCCCACTTAGGTTCTTGTTTTATCAGTAGACCCATCTGTAGCCCATATCAAGCAGTTATAGCTGAAAGCCACCATAGCCACTTAAGGAACCCTTGCTCTTCCTAATCTTTTTGCCTTTTCCTCACCAGCGTGGCGTGTAAGAGGACAAGGTCTCAGGTCCAGCAAGCCAGACTCAATTCCCTGCTCTACCACATAATAGTTTGGTGACCCAGGCAAGTGACTTAATTTCTCTGTGCCTCAACTCTTTGTCGGTCAAGTGGAGATACAAAGGGTGCCTGCCTCGAGGATCATTGCGAAGAATACATGAGATATCGCATTTAAGCATTTAGCCCGATGCCTGGTACAGATTAAGTGCTGAATAAATATTAGTGATTGATGAGTCGTTCTAAGCTCCTGGTTTACCCTGTGATGCTGGCATGTCCAGCCCACTAATGGAAGTTACAGTCAAGGATTCTGCACCCTGGACTTCTCCAGCTCTCTACCCACTGATACTTCTCTACTTACAGTTTGGCTCACACATCTTCCCTCTCTCTGCAGGGGACTGTTGCTGGTCCACAGCCACTTGGGAGCACCCTCGAGTTAAGCGCGACCCGTTCTCCCTCCTGACAGGTGGCTCAGTTCCCAGCCAGCAAGCTCAGTGAGAACCTTTCACTGTCAAATCTAGCCAGAGCTGGGGAACTGGGTGTGTCCTCCCAGACACTTGGCGGGAAGCTGGCTTTCAACAGTTAAGAAGCAATAAACCCCGGGGTGCCTGGCTGGCTCAGTTGGAAAAGCCCCTAACTCTTGATCTCAGAATTGTGAGTTCAAACCCCACGTTGGGCATGGAGCCTACTTTAAAAAAAAAAAAGAAGCCATAAAACTGAGACCACTTCCAACAGCAACGTATCCCAACCTCTGGAGGCAATTCCCAGCCATATCAGCAGTGTTTGTAAATGTGGCTGTAATTAATATTTCAAACTTCTTCCTCACTCTCCTCAAATTTCTGGAGGGCCTCCCTGCACACCCACCCTTTGTGGATATGAGTCACCTTCCCCTGGAACCAGAAAACAAAGGCAGCAAATACAGGGTGGTTACATACAATAATACTGCTGGGCTAAACAAGAGAGAGATTGGAGCATACATTTGCAGAGTAGAATGACTGGATATTTCTGCCTGTCTTTTACATTTTTTTAGGATTTCCATTTTCCTTGTTAAAGTGCAACAAGAACATGGAGTCACTTAGAGGAAATCTGAATGTAAAGTCCTTCTAGGTGATAATTTTCTTCCCATCGTTCATAGTTAACCAAATGCAAGTTAAATGATTTTTTAAAAACAACTCTCCCTTATTGAGAAATTCCAAAGCAATAATTTGAGTTTTTTTCTTCTATTTCCCTTATTTTGTTAAAAATTAACAGACTTGGGGTGCCTGGGTGGCTCAGTCGTTAAGCGTCTGCCTTCGGCTCAGGTCATGATCCCAGGGTCCTGGGATCGAGCCCCGCATCGGGCCCCCTGCTCCGCAGGAAGCCTGCTTCTCCCTCTCCCACTCCTCCTGCTTGTGTTCCCTCTCTTGCTGTGTCTCTCTCTGTCAAATAAATTAAAAAAATCTTTAAAAAAAAAAAAAATTAACAGACTTGATTTTTTTTTTTTAGAGCAGTTTTAGATTTATAGAAAAATTGAGTGGAAAGTACAGAGAGTTCCCATATATCCCCTCTCCCAAGTATACACTTTTCCCTATTATTAACATCTTGCATTGGTGTGGTATATTTGTTACAATTAATGAATCAATATTGATACCTTATTATTAACTAAGACCCACAGTTTACCTTAAGCCTCATTCCCTCTGTTATATAGTTCTATACGGTTTTGATGTTTTTTTTAAGATTTTATTTATTTATTTGAGAGAGAGACAGAGAGAGAGAGAGAGCATGAGCGGGGCGGGGAGGGGCAGAGGGAGAGGGAGAAGCAGCAGGCTCTCCTCAGCGGGGAGCCCGAGGACATTGAGGCTTGATCCCAGGGCTGAGATCATGACCTGAGCTGAAGGCAGACGCTTAACCAACTGAGCCACCCAGGCATCCTTATAGTTCAACAGGTTTTGACAAATGTATAATGTCATTCACAGTATCAAAATAGTTTCACTGCTCTAAAATCCCCTGTGCTCCACTTAGTCATTCCTCCCTTCCATCCCTCCTCTCTGGCCCCTGGCAACCACTATATAGTTTGCCTTTTCCAGAATGTCATATAGTTAAAATCATACCGTGTGTATGTCGCCTTTTCAGACTGGCTTCTTTCACTTAGAAATACACATTCAAGTTTCCTCTATGTCTTTTCCTGGCTTGGTGGCTCATTTCTCCCTCCCCCTCCCCCACCTCCCCCTACCCAAGCTTTATTAAGAAATAATTGACACATAACATTGTGTAATTTTAAGGTATAAAACATACTGACTGCATACATTTATAAATTGCAAAATGATTACACCATAGTATTAACAACCACCCTCATCCCATCACATAATTACCACTTCTTTTTTGTAGTGAGAATATTTAAGATCTACTCTCTTAGCAACATTTGAGTATGTGTGTTGCGGGATCATTGAGCGTGATGGTCAAGAAAGAATTCTTGAGACGTTTTATGGTGCAACTTAGTAAGTTTAAGTAGCACGGGGACAGGACCCATGGGCAGAAAGAGCTGTACTTTTTGCTGTATGAAGTTGGTGACCAGATGCTTAGTACCCTAGGGGAAAGGGATGTGCAGGGAGTATTAGATCATAAATGTCTTCAAATTTCTACACGTAAAACTACTTTCTCAAGGTTTCTCTGGTGCTTATTATTTAGTTTGATATTAACTATAGCTGAGATGTACAGGCAGTCATGAGACCCTTTAAGAATGCAGCAACCAGCACGTATTTGATCCTTATCAAAACTATGCAGGCTTTAGGCCAGCCTTCTGGGCTTAAGGTGAACATTTTTCTGCTTCTATCCCTCATCATTTCTCCCCTGACCAATTTTCAGTCCTTAAATCTTTAAGGTTGTTGAAGGACAAAGGGCTCATCTCCTGCAACTTCTTCAAACTGATGGGGTTGGAGAGATATTCCTACCTATGGACCAAAATTGGTCACTATCTGTCCTTACAAGTAACTATAACGGAAGGCCATTGCTGTAGAGTCCAGAGCAGACATCAGGGTGAATTTGTTTAGAGTAGTAAGGGCCATCTGTTGGCTGGGCAAAGGAGCCAGGAACTGTTTGCATGTATCTTAACAAGAGGAGAGAACAAAGCAAAAGAGACAACACATTAGGATTATTACAATGATGAAAATAAGAAGAGTAATAAGACCCTTTAGTGTAGACCATAGTCCACCTCCTGACCAGGAATGTGACCAATCATTAAGTGACAATGTGAGGCCTTTAAGAGCACCCATTTGATTTTTCATATCAGTAAGTAACCCTGTTATATTTTTGTCATCATCTGGAATGTAGACACAGTATTCTGCTCTAATAATGGTGCATATTCCTCCTTGCACTGCTGTGAAGACATCTAATACCCTTCTATTTTGTAACTGCTTTACTCAATTGGGTCATTTTAGTATTTAATAATATAATGCTATCTTGAGAGCCATTTAAGGCCTTAATTGTGTATTTATCAAGGGCCTCCATGTGCCATATACCATCTTATAGACCTACTGATGGAAGAAAAAGAGATGTCAGATGGCCATACCCATGGAATGCAGACCTTGTCCATCATTGTTTTAGATATGGAAGATTAGCTGGACTTACGATAGTCTAATTGCCACAGCCATGCGTCCAGGAATAATCTACAGTACCTCTTCCACTCCAGCCTGGTGGCAGCCATGGCCATAAATGTGACCCACATAACCATTGTGTTCTATGAGGTGCTAGCCATCGGATGTCTGGTGACCTTGTCCAGTCAGTAGCAAACCAATTGGTTGCCTTAAAATAAGGGTATGGTCCCAGGCTTCTGGAGGGAGCCATCCCATTTGGCAAGTATTATTGGGCCATGAATCAAGGGTATGGTTTTTCTGTTCCAAGCATAAAAGGATCTTTTGGCTTAGGTGTCCTACTGTGGGAATAAGCCACATATATCCATCCTATATTTGATATAATCCTTCCTGAGTATATCGATAGGAAGGATTAGGTAGTCGGGGAATCTGTTGTCAGGAGCCTATCTGTGGATTGGCATATTCAGTTAAAATTCTGGTAGTTTGAGAATAAGAGAAAGGTCTCTTATGGCCTGGACAGTCCCATGTAACATTTACTATGTAACACAGGCCAGCAAGAAACATCTTTTTACTGATAGAAATATCCTTATATGTGCTAGTATTAGGATGATGTATCCTATCAGTGACGTATTGATGTAAATAATGCCAATCTGTACCTTGTCACGGAGAAACCCACCAAGGGAGGCCTGAAGTGCTTGATATGGGCAGTAAGCTGCAAATCCAGCACGAAGATTGGTTTTGGAGCTCAGAGTAATGCTGTGCCCATTGTAGAAAAGAGTTACCATTTGGGTATGGTTTGTAGATAGCAAGCAGAAGAAAAAAGACCTTCATTTTTTCTTATCTTTTTGTTTGAAGGAGAGTTTGAGATCTTCCACTCGTTCACAAGATATGAGGGCACATTGTCCAGTTTGTTGTCAGCCTGTATTGAAGGGGGCTTATAAGTTTAATTCTGGAAATATGAGCCCATGTCGAGTGGTCTTCTAGTTTTACCACAGTGGGAGTGCTTAATATGACCCTGTAAGGTCCTTTCCATTTAGGAATTAGTTCTCCAGAGTTGTTTGCCTTTCAATCTTTTAAATAGACTAGTTGTCCAGGGCTTACTTGCAAAGAAATTTGAGTTTCCTTAGGTCTGGTTTTGGCAGCACCTTATTATTATATTCGTTGAGAGTTTTATGGATTAATCCAGCTTCTAATGAAAACTTTAAGAGGTTATTATAATCTGGGTCCAAGGATAAGTCAATGGTAAGGAAAGGTCTACCATATATTAACTCAGAAGGGCTTAACCCCAATCTTTCCCATGGGGTGTTTTTTGTTTTTTAGGGTTTTTTTCTTATTTATCAGAGAGAGAGACCAAGTCGGGGGAGGAGCAGAGGGACAAGCAGACTCCCCGCTGAGCACGGAGCCTGACACAGGGCTCTATTCCAGGACTCTTAAGATTCTGACCTGAGCTAAAGTCAGATACTTAACTGACTGAGCCACCCAGGCGCCCTTCCCATGGGGTGGTTCTTATTCTTAAGAGACCTATTGGTAAAAGAGTTATCCGGTTTTCTTGTCTTTCCAGGCTCATCTTAGTAAGATCTCTCCTTTTTTTTAAGGTTTTATTTATTTATTTGTTTTAGAGAGAGAGCAAGCAGGGGGAGGGGCAAAGGGAGAGGGAGAGAGAGAATCTCTGTGCTGAGTGTGGAGCCCAGCGTGGGCTCAATCCCACGACCCCAAGACCACAATCTGAGCCGAAATCAAGAGTTGGATGCCTATCTGACTGAGCTACCCAGGTGCCCTGTAAGGTATCTTTTTAAATTATCGTTAGTCTTTTCAACTTTGCCTGATGATTAAGGATGCTGGGTTGAACGCAAAAAATATTTAATTTTAAGGGCTTGGGCTACCTGTTGAGTTACTTGGGCTGTAAAGGCTCAACCATTGTCACTTTGAAGAGATCAAGGGAGCTCAAACCAAGGATAATTTCCCCTATAAAGTCTTTGTTACATCAGTAGCTTTTTCTGTCTTATATGGGAAGGCTTCCACCCATCCAGTAAAGGTATCTATATAGATTAATAAATACTTATATCCCTTACAAGGTAGCATTTGTGTGAAATCAATTTGCCAGTCTTCTCTAGGATATGTTCCATGTCTTTGTTCAAGTATTAAAAGAGGTGCTGGTCAAGGCACCTGGTTGGCTCAGTCGATAGAGCATGCAACTCTTGATCTTGGGGCTGTAAGTTTGAGCCACATGTTGGGTGTGGAGGTTACTTAAAAATAAAAATGTTAGGGGCATGTGGGTGGCTCAGGCGGTTAAGCATCTGCCTTTGGCTCAGGTCATGATCCCGGGGTCCTGGGATGGAGCTCCACGTCCCAAGCCCCACTCAGTGGGGAGCCTGCTTCTCCCTCTGCCCCTCCTGCCGCTTGTGCTCTCTCTCTCACTGTCTCTCTAATAAATAATAAAATCTTTAAAAAAAGAAACTTATAGGGGCGCCTGGGTGGCTCAGTTGTTAGGTGTCTGCCTTTGGCTTGGGTCCTGGTCCCAGGGTCCTGGGATAGAGCCCCGCATCGGACTCCCTGCTCTGCGGGAAGCCTGCTTCTCCCTCTCCCCCTGCTTGTGTTCCCTCTCTCACTGTGTCTCTCTCTGTCAAATAAATAAATAAAATCTTTAAAAAAAAATAAAAAATTTAAAAAATTAAAAAAGAAACTTATAAAGAAATAAATAAAAAGGGTGCCTGGGTGGCTCAGTTGGTTAAGCGACTGCCTTCGGCTCAGATCACGATCCCGGAGTCCTGGGATCGAGTCCCACATCGGGCTCCTGGCTCAGTGGGGAGCCTGCTTCTCCCTCTGACCCTCCCCCCTCTCATGCTGTTTCTCTCTCTCTCTCTCAAATAAATAAATGAATAAAATCTCTTTAAATAAATAAATAAATTTTTTTAAAACCTTAGAAAAGGGGGGGGGTGATTGTTATGAACATTCTCAGTTAACCTGGGCACATACCACATAAGATTTACATGCCTTTTGTAAAAGGGCTTTTAATCCTATTCCATCAAACAAGGGTTTGGTGAAATCCCATAAAGCTTCTCTCCCCATATGAGTAGCCTGGTGTGGGCCTGTTGCTAATTTCCATTGTTTTTTCTTAGGGACAAAGATTTTTCCTTTATCATTCTTATTATACCATCCCTTGGCAGTTTTAGTAGATCCTTCCCCAAGTGCTCTGTTGCTCTCTTCTATAGTATACATGGGAACAACAGTGCTTAAGGGATTAGAGACTGGTAGACTCGTGAATAGTTTAGTGTGAACTGTCAGTTTGGCTGCCCGATCGGCTAGATTATTTCCTTTACATTCTAGATGTTTTCCCTTTTGATGTCCTCTCTAAGATATATTATAACAACTTCTTTAGGGACATGAACTGCCTTTAATAGATTTACAATTTCAGGTCCATATCTAATAGGGGAATTATCACTCGTTAATAATCCCCTTTCCTTTCCAGATGACGCGGTATGCATGAAGTACAAGGAAGGTGTATTTTGAATCTATATATATATTAACTCAGGCCTTTAGCTAACTGAAGAGCTCGAGGGAGAGCTATCAGTTCTGCCTTTTGAGCTGAAATATTGATCAGGGGGCACCTGGCTGGCTCAGTCAGTGGAGCATGTGACTCTTGATCTTAGGGTTGTGTGTTCAAGCCCAGTGCTGGGTGTAGAGATTACTTAAAAATAAAATCTTGGGGCACCTGTGTGGCTCAGTCAGTTAAGCATCCGACTCTTGATTTTGGCTCAGGTCAAGATCTCAGGGTCATGGGATTGAGCCCCAAGGAGGGCTCCGTGCTCAGCAGGGAGTCTGCTTGAGTTTCTCTCCGTCCCTCTGCCCCTCCCCCACTTGCACACTCTTTCTCTCTCTCAAATAAATAAAGATTCGTAAGGGAGAGGGAGCAGAGGGAGAGGCAGAGGAAGAGGCAGAGGGAGAAGCAGACTCCCCACTGAGCAAGGAGCCTGATGCAGGGTTCGATCCTGAAACTCCAGGATCATGACCTGAGCCAAAGGCAGACGCTTAACTAGCTGAGCCACCCGGGCGTCCCCAAAATAAAATCTTTTAAAAAAACATTGATTGGTAATGGGTTGGCCTCAATAGTTTTCATTAAACTAACAATTGTGTAGCCAGGCTTTCTTTGTCCTCCTTCTATAAAACTACTACTGCCCGTAAACCAACTATCGTCAGTGTTGTCTATGGCTTGATCTTTTATTTATTTATTTATTTATTTATTTATTTATTTATTTTAAAGATTCCATTTATTGATTTGGCAGAGAGAGACACAGCGAGAGAGGGAACACCAGCAGGGGGAGTGGGAGAGGGAGAAGCAGGCTTCCCATGGAGCAGGGAGCCCGATGCGGGGCTCGATCCCAGGACTCTGGGACCATGACTTGAGCCAAAGGCAGACGCTTAATGACAGTCGCCCCTGGCTTGATCTTTTAGATCTGGATGGCTGGAAGGGACTAGTTCTATTACCTCTTCACAGTCATGTACAAATGCAATAGTGGCATGGTCTGATCCAGGCATGAGGGATGCCGGGTTTAGGGTTTGACAGATTTTGAGAACAACGTTGGGGGAGTCTAAAAACATAGCTTGATACTTAGCCATCCCCCTGTCATCCATTGATGTTCTTTAGTTTCTAAAACTCCTTGAGCCTGGTGAGGAGTCATCACTGTCAATGGCTGTCCCATTAGATGCTTCTAGTAGTGCAGTAGGTGTTACTGCTTAAAAGGCATGCTGGCCATCCTTGGGCTCCCTTGTCAATGGCTTTGGAAAATATCCTACAGGTCTTGATTCATACCCTCATTTTTGTGTTAGTATTTCTGTCTTTCAGCAGCGAATAAGGTAAATGGCTTTTCTAAGTTTGGTAGAGCTAGAGCCAGGGCCAAGGATAGTTTAGTTTTCAGTTGTTGAAAGGCCTCCTGTTGTTCTTTATCCCATTTTAAAGGCTCTTCATCTGGCCCTTTAGTGGCTTCGTATAGAGTTTTGGCTAAGATTCCAAACCCTGGGATCCATAGGCTGCAAAATCCAGCCATTCCTAAAAAGGTTCAGAGTTGGTTTTTTGTGGCCGGTGACCCCAATTCTATTATAGCTCTTTTTCTCTTGATTGACAGGGAATGATGTCCAGGAGTTAATTCACATCCTAAGGACTGTACCTTCTGTTTAGAAATTTGAGCCTTGGGGCGCCTGGGTGGCCCAGTCATTAAGCAGCTGCCTTCGGCTCAGGTCATGATCCCAGGATCCTGGGATCAAGCCCTGCATCGGGCTCCCTGCTCACCGGGAAGCCTGCTTCTCCCTCTCCCACTCCCCCTGCTGGTGTTCCCTCTCTCGCTGTGTCTCTCTCTGTCAAATCAATAAATAAAATCTTAAAAAAAAAGAAAGAAATTTGAGCCTTTTTCAATGATACTCAGTATCCTCTCTCCCCAAGAAAGTTTAGTACAACAGTAGAATTATAGTCTGAGGCCTCTTTTGTGGGGCTACATATTAAAATATCATTGATATACTATTGTTTCCTGAGGCCATGTAAGAAGTCTCAGTTCTCAGTTCAGTTCTCTCCTGAGTGCATTGCCAGACAAATGGGGACTGTCTCTAACTTCTGCAGTAGGACTGTGCTTGTAAGCTGGCAGGCTTGGTGTTCTCCTAATGGAGTCCATTCAAAGGTGGATAGAGGCTGGGCCCCTTCCCTTAAGGGATTACAAAAGAAAGCATCCTTTACATCAAGCATGGCAAGCCATTTTGTACGGCCCAGAATTTGAGTTAGTATAGTATAAGGATTTGGCACTATAGGGTGAATAGGGATGACAGCTTCATTTATTGCTCTAAGTATTATATCATTCTATACTCTCCATTGGGCTTCTTAATAGGCAAAATGGGAGTATTATAAGGGGATTGGCAAGGTTTAAGAATTCCACATTTAAGGAATTTATCTAGGAGTGGTTGGAGGCCAGCCCTGGCTTCTGTCTTAAAAGGATATTGTTTTTTGCGTTGAATAGTAGCAAGGTCCTTTAGAGCTATTTTGATGGGATGGACCCTTATCGCCTTCCCAGGATATCACAATTCCAAACTTGTGGGTCTACTTGTTCCTAAACGTTAGAGGAAATTCCAGGATGGATGTCTAGTTTTTCTTCAATCAGCAAGGAGAAGAGACCATCCTCCTGTCTAGTTAGTTTGAACTGGATTCCCAACTTCAACATGAGGTCTCTTCCTAACAGGGGAGTGGAACAGGAAGGGAGAACCAGGAAAGAGTGGGTAATTAATTGGTCTCTATATTTACAGGTTAAAGGAAAAGTTTGTAAGCATGAGTTAGGTTCTCCTTCTATTCCAGTGATTTTATGTTTAGAAAGGTCAGGCCAGAATGCCGAACAAGGACAGAGTAAGTGGCTCCTGTGTCAGTAAGAAAATCAATGAACTTACGTACCACCCCCAGGGTAACCCAGGGCTCAGCCATCTTGACATTCAGGGGAGCCAGACCAGCCTCAGGGCCCTGTCATGCCATCTCTTCAAGTTGTTGCTCTCAGGCTGGGAAATGAGTTCCTGGGACACCTGGGTGGCTCAATCAGTTAAGCGTCTGCCTTCGGCCCAGGTCATGATACCAGGGTCCTGGGATCGAGTCCCGCATCGGGCTCCCTGCTCAGCGGGGAGTCTGCTTCTCCCTCTGCCTGCCGCTCCCCCTGCTTGTGCTTGCTCTCTGACAAATAAACAAGTAAAATCTTAAAAAACAAAAAAAAAGGGAACGAGTTCCTGTCCTCCTCTCCCTCTGGTGACAATGTCAGTCCCTTTTCCAATGTCCCTCTGCCCTGCAGGCAGGACATGGTCTTGGTGAAGGGCATTTATCAAGACATTCCTTGCTCCCATGTCCAATTTGGCTGTACCTATAGCACGGGGTCTTACCTGGCCTTCTGTCTGATACCAGCTTCTTCCGTTGCTCCTGGCTAGCCTGGCCTTATGGGGGATCCACAGCAGTGCAGCCAGGATTTAAGCCTACGTTCTGCCCTGTATTTTCGCCCTGCAGTCCTTTTCCTGTCTTAGAGTCATATCTCTGTTATTAAAGACTCCAGTGGCCAATTCCAGAAGCCACTGGTTTGGAGTTTGAGGGCCTAGGGCCATTTTTGTCAGTTCATGGCCAATGTCTGGTGCTGACTAGCTCATAGAATGCATATTTAAGATAGCCATCCCTTCCAGTGTGGTTGGGTCTAAATTTGTATATTTACAAATTACTTCTAGTAAACAAGGCTGGATTTTCATCATCTGCCTGGGTTACTTCCTTAACTTTATCAAAATTGACAGGTTTAGAAAATCCTCTTTTCATTCCCTCCAATAAACAAGTGACCATATGGTCTCATCTTTCTCTGCCAGATCTGTCCTTTTGGTAGTTCCAATGAGGCTCAGCATTAGGAACAGTGTCTCCTCCTATTGGATAATGATTTCTATCCCTAGTTGCCAGCTTATCTGCAAATTCTTGTGCCCCAGCCCAAATTTGGGCCTTTTCTTCTGGGGTTCGACAGTGTGTTAGAATAATACAGATATCCTGCCAGGTTAAATCAAACATTAGAGACACCTGGTGAAATCCATCTATAAACTTGGATAGATCCTCTGAGTATCATCCTAGTTGTTGTTTTATTTGAGCAAGATCTGACATGGAAAATAGGACATGGACCTTAGTTGTACCCATTTCCCCATTTGCTACTTCCTGAAGTAGATAATCCTGCCTTAGTCTGAGTGTTTGGGGGGTATGATGTTCCACTTCTAGTATGTCCTGCTGGACTAGAAGTGGAAGGCTCCAAAGGTTTGTATGGAGGGGGAGTTACTAGGAGACCTGGGCTTAACTTGCAGGTTTATTTCAACCTTTTCTTCTACTGATTGATTTTCTTGTTTGTCTGACTCAGTTGGTTTCTTTGATTGGGGTAGTCTACCTAAACAATCATCATCTAAAGCACCTAAAGGTGGAGGGGCCTGGTATCCTACCAGACACATCCTACAAGTCTCTCTTGGATTAGGATCCTGACTCATTGGCATAAAGGCTTGGTTGTAAGGCACTTCGGTTCATTTTCCCTGATGCTTGTAAAGAAGGTCTAATTGATAAATAGTATTGAGGTATTAGGGACCTGTTAATGGGCCATTTTTCATCATCCTCCAGAGAATATTAAGGTTAGGCATTATTACAGAAGATGAGGCGCTTCTTCTTCAAATCCTGTTGTCCAAATTGACTCCAATGTGCTAGGAGACAGGCCAAAGGGGAATCCTCTGGGATCGAGGAAGCTGATCCCATAGTTAATTCCCATAAAATGAAGAGAGTACATTAACTAACTAGGAGTCCATTACCATAATTCCTCTCAGCTTCCAAATGGTGTCCCACCAGGAATACTGCTGAAGTTTCCTGGGGTTCAGAGTGGTGGGAGGTGTCCCTCATTCTCAACTGCTCTGACACCTTTGTGCCATTCGAGAAGGGATGCTGACCTCCCTTTACTTCCCTGCTGCATCCTAGGCTACAGTAGATGCTGGTGAATGGACTGAAGTGCCACAGAGATTGGCTGCCTCTTTCCATTTTGAGTGAGTTGATATATTTGGCGACCAATGATACTACCCTTTGTAGGCCTCTAATTAATGGATAGGGTAGAGGCCATGGCCTTTGTTAAGAAGGGCAGCTATTTTATATCGTAGTAGACATCATATATCTAAGCTAGAAGTACTTTCAATCTGAGAGCAGGATGGAGAATGCCAAACAGCCCATGGGGAAGGACAAATGAGAAACATGAAAATAACCCAAAGTATGGACCTCCTATCTAATCCAGGCGACTGTCTTGTGAGCTTTAGCCATGATCCAGTCCCAAGGGAGCAGTCCCCCTTGGGTGAGTGCCTCAACTGGGTAATAGCTCCCACTGGTCCCGTTCAGGTAAGAAACAAAGACTGGGGGTAAAGAAGACTTATCAAGTCACACCAACATTCTTGGACTCATTCTGTTGTCCCCATATGGGCCACCAAAAATGGTGCAGGATAGTTGAAAGAATTCTTGAGCTGTTCTATCGTGCAACTTAGCAAGGTTATTTAAGTAGCATGGGGGGCAGGACCCGTGGGCAGAAAGAGCTGTACTTTTTGCCGTATGAAGCTGGTGGTCAGATGCTTAGTGCCCAAAGGGAAGAGGTCGTGCAGGGAGTGTATGATCATAAATGTCTTCGAATTTCTACATGTAAAACTACTTTTGTAAGATTTCTCTGGTGCTTATTATTCAGTTTGATATTAGCTATCAGTGAGTTAAGGGTCATGAGACCCTTTAAGAATGCAGCAAGCAGCACATATTTGATCTTTATCAAAACTATGCAGGCCATAGGTCAAACTTCTGAACTGAAGATGAACATTTTTCTGCTTCTATTCCTCATTATATGATACAGTATTATTAGCTATAATCACCATGCTGTACATTAGATCATCAAACTTATTCACCTTATAAATGGAAGTTTGTGCCCTTTGACCAATGTCTCCCCATTTCTCCCACCCAACCCCCTAGTGGCTCATTTTTTTTTTTTTTTTAATCATCAAACACTATTCCACTGTCTGCACGTACCACAGTTTGTTTATCCATTCACCTACTGAAGGACATCTTGGTTGGTTCCAAGTTTTGGCAATTATAAATAAAGTTGCTATAAACATTCATATGAAGGTTTGTGTGTGGACATAAGTTTCCAACTCATTTGGGTTAATACCAAGAAGTGTGATTGCTGGATCGTATGGTAAGACTATGTTTAGCTTTTAAGAAACTGCCAAACTGTCTTCCAAAGTGGCTGTACCATTATGCATTCTTGCTTTTCTGGATTCTCATTTTTTTCCTTAATGTGCAGTGAGAATTCAAAGTCACTTAGAGGAAATCTGAATACAGACTCCTTCTAGATAATAAAAGTTTTATGTCAGTCATTCACAGTTATCAATCTAATTCCAATGAATCAGACTCAATCAACCAAATCTAATTCCAATGATATTTTTTACATTATTGAGAAATTCCAAAACATCTAATTTAGAATTTTCTTCTTTTGCCCTTATTATCTTTTGAAAACCTTTTTATTATGGAAAATGTTGTACACAGACAGTTCAAAAAGGAGATAATCAGTGTAATGAAACCACTGTGTAAACACCACCCAGCCCCACCAACTGGGAACCAACTTGTGGCCAACCCTGTCTCACCCATAACCCTGTCCACTTGCCCTCTCATATTTTAGTTTTCCAACTAGTACTTTTATTGAGGCATCCCTTTATTGAGGTTATTTCCTTATTGAGGTAAAATTCACTTATAATAAACTGCATCCATTTTAGTGTACACTTTGATGAGATTTAACAGATATATACACCCTTGAAACCACTGCCATAATCAAAATACAGAACATTTCTATCATCCCCCAAATTCTCTTGTGCCCCTTTGCAGTCTCTTCCACCTTCTGGTGCTAGTCCCAGACCACCATGATTGGCCTTTTTTCACAATATATATCCCCCGTCATATTATTTTGAAGCAAATGTTAAATAGCTTATCACTTTGTTTATAAATATTTTATTGACTTATTTTTAAAGATTTTATTTATTTATTCGACAGAGAGAGACAGAGAGACAGGGGACACAAGCAGGAGCAGAAGGAGAGGGAGAACCAGACTCCCCACCGAGCAAGGAGCCCGATGTGGGACCCGATCCCAGGACCCTGGGATCATGACCTGAGCCGAAGGCAGACGCTTAACGACTGAGCCACCCAGGCGCCCCTTGACTTATTTTTAATAAATATTTTAGTATACATCTCTAAGATGTTAAGACCTCCTTTAAAAAAACCCCAGCATAACCGCAATACCATTATCACACGACATAATGAGCAATAATTCCTTAGTATTACTAAACATCCCGTGGCAGAGCAGGTGCACAGCCCGCACACTAGGCTGAAGCCCCCCAAGCCTGGGGAAGGGGAGAAAAGCAGGGATCATGAGCACATCCAGCAAGCAATATCCCCTGCCAGCTGCACAGCGCTCAGGAGCAGCCTGCCTGTACCTGGCCGTCAGATGCTGAATGCCCTCCCCTCAGGTGGCCAGATTTAGGAAATAAAAATACAGGATATTGAGTTGAAGAGTGAAATTTGAATTTCAGGTAAGCAATGAATCATGCTTAAGTATGTCCCATGTAACACTTAGGACATACTTATACTAAAAAGTTATTTATTGTTTATCTGAAATTTAAATTTAACAGGTGTTTATCTGGCAATCCTACACCTCCCCCCCCCCCCCCCCCCCACACACACACACATTGATACTGAAGAGATGCTCTTCTCGGCCCTAAACACACCTCAGTTCCATGTGACCCTGTCTCAAGTGCAAGTGACCACCCCCCCCAAGTCTATATATAGAACACTGTCAGGAGCCCAGGAAGCATCTAGAGAGGGCTGGTAATTCAGAAAGCTAAGCTCCCTCTTGACCAAGGTGGGACTGAATAGAATGAGCTCAAAATCCCCAAAGGAGATAGGACATCTTCCTCCAGTCCCCTCCCTCTTCCCCATTCTTCTTGTGGACAGAGACTGACCTCCAAATTCCTCTCATGTATTTCCAACTGGTCTGGCTCCAGAGTCTCAAACAAAACCCAACCCAGAAGTCCCCTCTGCCCTTTTTTTTTAAAGTTTGTTTGTTTATATAATCTCTACACCCAATGTGGGGCTCGAACTCACAACCCTAAGATCAAATGTCGTATGCTCTTCTGGCTGAGCCAGCCAGGCGCCCCGCCCCCACCCCACCTCACTCTGCTTTTCTGACAGGCTCATAAAGAGAATAAAGTAAAGCCTAATTAATCTGAGGTACCTGGGCGGGAGCTTTCCCTCACACTTTTGTACAGAGTTGCACTTTGCTGTGGAAAGCTCCAAGTGGCTATTGTTACAACGTGAATGGGGTCTCATTCTTCGGCAGCCCTTTTAGGAATGCTCAGACATGTTGGCTCAAACGGCAAGATGATCTCACCAAGCACTGTCCTCAGAATTTATTTTGTGTCTAAGGCACATTACCACAGTGGTGAGCCAGCCTGTGGGTTCACCTGCATGGGACATTTGCAGAAGGCAAAAAGACCTTTTGCCCCCTGTGGCTCTTTGCCTGCCATCCTGGGTACCTGCACCTGGCCAATAACATCCCTCACCACACGATTGTTCGTTACTCTCATTTTATTTATTGTGAAATATGTCATCCATACAGAGGAGCAAACAGAACTTATGTTCAGTTGCATGTGTCATTATAAATTGGGCGGCCACCACCAGGGCCAGAAGAGTACTCAGCTCCCCAGAAGCCCCTAGGGGACCCACCCCTCCTCACATTCCCCTCCTCCCTTCGGAGATGGCCACCACCCTCATCTGTGGAAATCATTTTTGGCTATTCTGTTCAGTGTGTCTATTTGTGTACCACTAAGCAAGCCCCTGTTTTTGAAGTTCATATAAATAGAATTACGTTGTATGTACTCTTTGTGACTTGTTTCTTCCTCACAATTGTTCTTAGACTAGCAATGTTTTCAAGCTTGTGGATTCAGGAGTATGCCATCTTCACAAAAATTAGTGGCCTTGATGTCATACCAACCAGCTTTGTTTGGCCTCCTAGCTCAGCCACTTGCTTGCTAACTGTGTGACCCCTCTTTTCCTCCTTTGTAAAACTGAAACCAGTTATACCTCTGGACATGAGCACTTCAAGAGCAGGAACTGTACTTCAGTTGTCTTCCTGTTTTCAGCAGCGCAGTGCCCGCTAGCTGATGGATCCCGAGGGAATAAAGGATTAGGGGGGCACCTGGCTGGTTCAGTGGGTAGAACACGTGACTCTTAATCTCAGGGTGAGTTCAAGCCCCATGTTGTGCTTGGAGCCTACTTAAAAATAAATAAATAAAATAAAAATAAAGGAGTAGGGATGAGGTGATACATGTGAAGCCCTAATACCACCCCTAATTCATAGCAAATGTTCACCACATGGTGGGTAAACTCATTATTATTGTCATTTTTTTTTTTTTTTTAAAGTAAGCTCTACACCCAACATGGGACTTGAACTCAGACCTTGAGATCAAGAGTTGCATGCTCTACCCACTGAGCCAGCCAGGTGCCCCTCATTAGTGTTGTTTATTTGAATACGCACCTGCCAGTGGTAGGCAGCCTCTGAAAGGGCCTCTGAATATTCCTGGTATTCTTGTACTTGTATATCCCTTGAGTATGGCCTGGATTTGCTAACTCTTTTTTAACAAATAGAATGTGGTAGAAGTGATGGGATGTCAAGTCCGAGAGTAGGTTATAAAAAGCCATGACTTCCACCGTGGGTCCTCTTTCTCACTGCCTCTCGGGTTGCTTCCCCTGGAGGAAGTACCCCCCCTCCCCGCCGCCATGGAGGAAGCCATGTCATGAGGTAGTCTTGTGGAGAGGCCCAGGCGATGAGGGTCCAAGGCCTTCCAACAAACACACAAGTGAGCTCAGAAGCCCATTTCCCTTCCAGTTGAGCCTTCGAATGAGACCGTGACCCCAGCTACGCTTGACTGCAACCTCAGAGAAGACCTTCAGCCAGAGGCTCCCGGGTAAGCCATGCCTGGACTCCTGACCCACGGAAACTGTAAGATCACAAATGCTTGCTATTTAAGCTGCTACATTTTGGGGCAATTTGTTACACAGCGATAGATAACTCACAAACACCCTTCTCTTGGATGAAAGGGGTTTTCAGGAATTTTTTAGAATTTTTAGAGCATGTGACAGACAGGGAGATGCACTGCTCAGATCCCCATTTAAGGAGATCTTAAGCGCCTGATGCAAGGAGTGCAGTTCACTGACAGCCTTGAGGGGCCAGCCCAGTTTTCAAGCTGAGATCATGCTCTTCTTGGAGTGCTCTCCCCGGCCAATGGGTGAGCTGCAGTAGTGGTACAAGGGCCCACCCATCTCTGCCCAAATGCAGGACCCCTTGAAATGGGCAGTCGTTGCTTCAGAGCTCCATGTTGGGCTGGCAGAGACTTTGACTAGTCTGCACTGGGTCTTGTCCATCTGTGGGTGTCACTCCCCAATAAACCTCTCTCATTCTCAATCCCATTTCGGCCTCTGCTTGCACCCGTTCTGTAACCAAGGACAACATCTGCTTCACAGAAATCCAAACTTTCTAGTCAGCTCGGACCTGGGTCCAATACAGACTCTGCCCCTTCCTAGCTCTGTGACTGTGGGCAAGTTACTTAACCTTTCTGAGCTTTTTCTTCTCACATGTAAAACGGATGATAAATAATGTGGGGCTGAAGTGAGATACTTAGAGTGTGTGTCACAGAATGTGGAGCACAGAGTAAGTGCTAAATAAAGGATAACTATCGTGTACCCACAGACCATACACCAACCAGCCACTTTACATTTTCTAGAAAGTTGTATTGGAAATCAGTTCAATATATTGTGTAGTCTATCTATATTAGATCTTTGACATTCATGAGGATTATACCCATTATCCTTATGGAACCCCAAACTACCAAATGCCCCCATAGCACATACCATCACCCATAAAATGAAATAAAGTACAACTGAAAATTATACATGGCTCTTTTAGATCCTTAACAGTTGTATAAATAGGGAACTAAACCTTTATAAAGCTATTAAGTTATGCCAAAGCAATTTGGTGAATTGTTTCTCTTGTTTGCATTGGACTTCATAACATCAGAGGGCTGAGTCACCTCTGAATGCCGCCCTTTTAATAAACCCAGACATCTGAAATTTAACATGCCCAAACCCGTTCCTCCCACAGTCTGCCTCACTTTGGTAGATAATTCCAAGCCAGAAAACAGGAAGCCATCTAAGGCACCTCCCTCCCTCCCCTTCCCACCTCTGATCCAATAGCATGTTCTATTTGTTTTCCTTTTAAAATGCCCTAAACCCACGCACCTCTTTCCAGCTCCACGGACGCCACTCTGGCCTCTTTCTTCTCTTTCAAGAACCTCCTAGCTGGCTTCCTCTTGCCTTTAGAATAGAGACCCCAATCTTTGCCAAGGCTTAGAGGCTCTACATGAGCTGGGCCCTGCCCCTCCACAATACCACCTCCACTCCCCAAACACACCCGAGTCCAAGCTCGCCCTTGCTGTTGGACCATCCTGCAGGCCCTTCCTGTGTCTGGAACTCCCCTCCGCCTACTCTTTGCATTGCACACTCCTTTTCTTCCTTCAGGTCTGGGCCTACACGGCACCTATTAACCACCTTCTAAAGTAGGTTCCACCACGCACGGCTTCCTCCCATTACTGTCAAGCCCAGCAGCCAGGTCATTTCTTCTGTTGCCTGCATCCCAATTTGTCACGACATAGTTATTTGTTTACTGAAGGCTTTCTTCAGCTCGTTGCAGTTTCTTCGAGTGCACCAGTCTTTTGTATCCCTTTTGTTCATCCAGGGCCAAGCCCAGCATTGGCCATAACCACAGGCTTTGTAAACGTCTGTCGGATAAATTTTCCAGCTAAGAATATCGATTTTATCTTTAACAGTCATTTTTCCCCCATTGCCAAAGCCATACCTTTCCATTGTAGAAAAGATTATAAAATACAGATTGAAGAAAAGGATAAGACCATGTTACCCCACATTTAGAGCTAGCCACCATTAGCCTTCAGATTCATTCTTCTGGGGCAATCGTCATGCATCTCTAGCACCTGATTGGGATATATATGTTCTCAAGTCCTTCAGCTTTCTGTGGTCACTCTTTCAACGGCCCAACAGAACATCTTGGTCCCCATGACACCCTGAGAGAAATCAAGCCTTCTGGAGGGGCTGTAATGGGGCTTGGCATCCTTGTTTAGGAGGAGTAAAGAGTTCAGATGGCAGCATTCAGGGACAGCCTCTCGGGAGGTCCCCCGAAGCTGGGGAGACAAAGCTATCACGGACAGCAACCCAGAGCTGGAGGAGAAAGGGAAACGGGTGGCTCATAATCAATGTGTTTGACTTCGTGTTTTCCATCTTAGCCAGTTTAGGTTTCCTAGTGCTTCTCAAGACAGCCCATCCTATTTCTCGAGAACTGACCCGGTCAGATTTCAGCCAACCTGCCCGGCAAGACCTAAGCCGAGGCTAACG
Organism: Phoca vitulina; assembly: GCF_004348235.1. NCBI lineage: Eukaryota > Metazoa > Chordata > Mammalia > Carnivora > Phocidae > Phoca > Phoca vitulina. The sequence goes on along the minus strand of NW_022589743.1, from coordinate 10,246,887 downwards.
GCGTGTCCAGAGAACACAGAGGGAACAGTTACCAACAAGTGAGTTTAACTTTAGCCAGACTTAACCACATGTGGGAAAAGCATGAGAAGTCTAGGAGACCCCAGAGCTGTTTAGAATATGTGTGCCATCAAGGGGAGCCACTGGGCCACTTGACGATCAGACCAGATGGACAGCATGTGGCCAGGCACTTCTCATGATAGTTCATCTTCCCAACAACCTGCAGGGCAGAGGAGGTGTTTTTCACCCCTTTCGCAGGGAAGTTAAGTCATGCGACCAGAGTGACACGGCTAGAGGAGGCAGAGCTGGGATGGGAACCAAATCTGACTCCAGAACCTGAATTCTTCCTGTGAATCAGAAAGCTAGATAAAAGGATAGCATCAGCATTGCTGAACTCCAGGATGGTTCATGGCATGGTCCCGTGTTGTTAGAAAGTAATGAAAATAACAATGAATATTTATGGCGTTGTGCTAAAATTCATACGTACATAATCTCCTTACTCCCCCTGATACAAAGAAGGCCCTATTATATCTGTCTTGTTTTTGCAGACGAGGAGATTGAAGGACAGAGAATCAGAATGATTTGTCCAAAGTCGAGTCAATCCCTGTGCTACAGTTCACACCCAGAGAATCTTGCTCCAGAACACATCCCTTTATGCGCCCATGCTATGCTCCTCCTAACACAACAGAGGCATCAGCTTTTAGGCACCAGCTGCAACAGTTCCAAAGGCCTGTGCACGAGGGACATGACTGTCCAGATAATGGGACAGGGGCTGTGGAGTCAGGCAGTGCTGAATCCACGTCCAGCCTGGTGACTCACCACCTCCTTCCTGCCATTTTCCAGGACTGTGATGTGAATGTGCAGACGAGCAAAAGCGCCCCAGCCCTGCTGGGGCTTTCCTACCTCCTGTGTCCAGCACCGTTCCCTCTTTTGTTCACCCCATGTCAACTGACCGCAGAACTCAGCACCTCCTCAGTTTCCAAAAAGACTGTGTTCACCCACATGCACAACAGGGAGCACCACCAACTTGAATGAAGATTTGAAAGCACAGCTTCGGGAGGGGACCTACAGCCCACGACTCACAGAAAACCATTATTGCATTTTCATTCTTCAACCCTTCTTTCCAGCCTGCTACCCATTTTACACCCATCCCGCTCTTGGCCTTTTTCCCACACATTTTCCCTGCCCTCTAGGGTAGCAGATGGTGGTCCAGAAAGGCCTTCTCTCTCTTCTGTGTCTTTCCTTCTCACTTTCCCCTCATCCCCTGGGCACACACAGATTTCTCCTGGAGCCTTGTTTGGGTTAGCTACTATCTTTTTTTTTTTAACTTATTAAGTAAGCTCTACACCCAATGTGGGGCTCGAACTCAGGCCCCCGAAACCAAAAGTCCCATGCTCTAGGGACTGAGCCAGCCAGGTGCCCCACCGCTACCTTTTCTTATACAGTACGTCCTTTGGGCCCTCCCTCTAGCCCAAGTGATTTGTTCAAATATTTGTTCCAAGTTAAGTGCTGTTCTCTCCCTGCTTGGAATGCTGGTTAATACATGAGCTCCCTCTACTGCCCCCTGCCCTCACGGAAGCTCTTCAGAAAGAGGACGGTGGAAAAGTCTAGCCAGAGCTGTGGTGCTTGTGTTGGGGGATGGGGAGGGGTTATTCAGCTGCCTTTGCCTGCACTGGCCTTTTCCCCACTTCCTCCCTTTCGAAAGGTCATCGGCTTCAAAGGTCTTGGCAAGTCTGCCCTGAGCTCCTATTTTTCCATCTGTGGGTTTCTAGCAACTCCTAACAGCAGGAGGGATTTGTCTCTGGTGACAGCGGCCAAACGTAGTGGCACGAATCTCAGAGCAATTACCTTGAAGAGCCTTCCCTGGAGAACAGGCTCTTTCTCTTCCAAATTGGAAAATTCTCACATTGTGCCAATTAGTCCAGAGGGCACTTGGAACTTTACCAGCGGAAACACTAACAACTCTTAAAGGGAAAGTGAGCAAGGCACAGAGGCAGGTGGCTCTTAGAAAGCACAAGGTAATAGTGAGCCGTTATCCTGGCTGAACACACTGGAATATAATGATAACACCCATCACTGATTCAAGTTCAGTGTGGGGCTTGCCCCCACCCCCACCCCGCTCCCGCTCCCCAAGAGAGTATAGATTTCATTGCCACGGTCTCCTTTACCCTAGAGGTGAAATATCTATTCTGAAAAAGTCTTATAATACCAGAAGCCTCCTCAAGTCCATACATAAATGGACAATTTGACCCGCTGAAGGTTAATTATTTATCATAATAAGAGAATGGCCGAGGATGGTTGCATGTTTCCTTGTAATCGTATTGGCTTTGGGCTGCACTGCATGGTTTCCTTTGAGACACATTTGCCGCCTCTGTTAGGCTTTGCCTAAAATAACACTTAACTTTGTTTGCTCTCCCCAGGTGGGTGGCAACTGACTGGAGTAGTCCAGAGGTGTGCAGACTGGCAAGAGGATGGCTGGCTCGGGCTCACATGCTGCCATGTGCAGAATCACAGACTGCACGGCCGCTCTTCGGCTCACTCAAGAGAGGACTGCAGGGTTGTGCACACCCCCGGGAGCTTCAGTCCACAGTGAGTTAGGTGGGAGGAGGGAATCTTGCAGAAGCTGGCCGGACCCCTCCCATGTGGTTTGGTAGAGGGGACAGTAAGCAGGGAATTTGGAAAAGAGAGAGAGCTCTGTACACCAGAGGACGTCACATTAAGCTAACTTGACATTCCTATTTAATTCTGGAGAGAATCACCTGGGGGCAGCTCTTTGCTTTTGAGTCTGACCCTGATTTGCACTGCTGATGAATTCTAACTTTGGCAGGGAAGAGTGAGCACCACGATTGCTCTAAACATCACAGTAAAATATTGCATTCCCTTCGCCACATCCACAAATAACTTTTTTTTAAAAGTAATCTCTACACCCAACGTGGGGCTCAAACTCACGACCCCGAGAGCAAAAGCTAGACACCATACTGACTGAGCCAGCCAGGCACCTCAATAACCATCCTTTTTTAAAGTATTTTTTTTTTTTTGAGGAACAAAAAAAACCCTGACTCCCCAATCCTAATGTATTTTAGATCTAAATCCCAAAGTGTGTTTTCAGCAGACCTGATTTACTGTAACCGAAGTACATTCTAACACAACCTTCTTTGGACTTGGCATTTTACTTCTTTTTTAGATTGGCATTTTTATTTTAAAATATTTTCTCAGTGGTTTCCTTTTCTCAGCCCAGATGAAAACACGGCTTGACTTGAGCTTTTTAGCAAATTAAAACAGGTTATTCTTCTAGGAGCAGAGTTAAATGTGTTCCCAGAGAGATGCCAAATGCCACTTTATTTTTGGTTGCAGTTCTCTCAAGAGGGCCTTTTAATAGTTCTTGGAGTGGGGATGGTAATCTCTGGAAACAAGGTAAACTGGGAGAAGATTACCCTGCCCCAAGTCTTTTCTTTCCTTTACACTCAAGACAACCGTATTAGAGGTTGCACATCATGAATCTCACCGTTGAATCTGGACTTACCTGCTGCTGCCACTAGATTTTGTGCTGGGATCAGGAGGACTTAAGAAGCGAAACCTAATGATATGGTCTCAAAACACACTTGAAATGCTTCTCATGGCAGTAATTCTCAACATCTCCCGGCTTACGAAACAGACTGAAGCAATGCCGTTCCTAGTTTCTAAAACCACACTGTATTAGGACTAGGTCTGGCTCTGTGGGGTCGAAAACCCAAACCACCTGGGGCTTAAGACAGAACTTTCTTTCTTTCCCATGCAGAGAGGGAAGTGGTGGGAAAGTGGAATGGTGACTCTATTCTTCAGAGATCTCAGGACCCTGGCTTCTTTTTTTTTTTTTTTTCTGTTTTTTTTTTTTTTAATTTTTTTTTATTGTTATGTTAATCCCCATACATTACATCATTAGTTTTAGATATAGTGTTCCATGATTCATTGTTTGTTGGACCCTGGCTTCTTCTGGCTTCCCTCCCCATCACGCCTGTGTTTTGGTCCTTATGCTCATTACCCCCACAAGGTGGCATCCACTTTCTAGCCAGTAAAATGAAAGAAAGGGAAAAAGAGGACAAAAAACACCTAATGGGGAAGGCTTCCATCCACTACCAGGAGAACACTTCTGCTTCTATTCCATTGGCTAAAACTTAGTCTCATGGTCGCGCTGAGCTACAAGGGAGGCTGGCCAATGTAGACCTTTTTTTTCCAGACAGCTGTGTGCCCAGTTAAAAATCCTATTTCTTTGTCATATACTCTAGGGCTTCTATTCTTAAAATTCATCCGTGTCTATCAATTTATCTTGAAAAAATTGGAACGCCTCTTGTGATTACTATATAACAATACAAGATAGCATAAAATCAGTATTAGAAATGCCCCACTCAGATGGGCAGGGGGCAAAAAAAAAAAAAAGAAAAAAGAAATGCCCACTCTTTATAATATTCATACTCTTTTACCAGTAATTTTGCTTTTGGCAGTCCATAGTAATTAAATACCCTAAATACAGAAAAAGTTTTAAACAAAACCATATTCATCCCATGGTTATTTGTAATCACACACAAAAAATGGAATTAGAATGCCAAAATATGGGGGATTGAGCACATCAACTATGGAATATGTTCTTAATGAACTATTATGCATCTGTTAAAATTTAGGTTTACAAAGAGTCCACAGTAACAGAAAACTGCTTATCCTGTTAAATAAAAATACAGAGATATAGATTTGCAGTACAGTTACAACTAACCTAGAGAGAGAGGAAAAAAGAAACAAAAACAACCAAATACTGAAAACCAACCCCAGTGACCTTTTTTGGCTAATGAGATTCCTAATGACTATTTTTTCTTATATTTCTTTATTTTCCAATGTTTTCTTAACAATCACACTTATTGTCTTATTAGAAATAAAAATAAAGGGGTGCCTGGGTGGCTCAGTCGTTAAGCGTCTGCCTTCGGCTCAGGTCATGATCCCAGCGTCCTGGGATCGAGCCCCACATCGGGCTCCCTGCTCGGCGGGAGGCCTGCTTCTCCCTCTCCCACTCCCCCTGCTTGTGTTCCTGCTCTCGCTACCTCTCTCTCTGTCAAATAAATAAATAAAATCTTTAAAAAAAATAAAAATAAATAAAAATAAATCCTATTCTCTGGTTTTTCTAGGTACCTACATTCTAACCAGCTCACAGGGTTCAATTTAATCCTTCTTCCTCTCTAAAAGCTTCCCCTGATCCCTCCCTCTCTCCCCGGCCTCACTGTTAGGGATGTAATGGAAAGTCACTACTTTGCCTTTCCAGCACCAAGGGGACTTTTCTGCTAGAGAAGTCTTGGGGCTTGAAGGTGTCTAGACCTCTGCTCTGTCTGCTCCTTGGCAGTTACTGTGCCATCCTGTGACCCAAGCACACTGATCAAATAAAATAAAGCATGGGATATGCTTTAAAAATAATCTATTTGGTGGGGGGCGCAGTCGGTTAAGCATCCAACTCTTGATTTCGGCTCAGGTTATGATCTCAGGGGTTCATGAGATTGACCTCCATGTCGGGCTCCTTGCTGAGCATGGAGCCTGGTTAAGATTCTCTCTCTCCCCCTCCTTCTGACCCTCCTGCCCCCACTCATGTGCTCTCTCGTTCTCTCTCTCTCAAAAAACAAATAATCATATGGGGCGCCTGGGTGGCTCAGTTGGTTAAGCGACTGCCTTCGGCTCAGGTCATGATCCTGGAGTCCCGGGATCGAGTCCCACATCGGGCTCCCTGCTCGGTGAGGAGCCTGCTTCTCCCTCTAAAACCCTCCCCCCTCTCGTGTACTCTCTCTCTCTCTCTCTCATTCTCGCTCTCTCAAATAAATAAATAAATCTTAAAAAAAAACAACAAATAATCATAATCCATTTTGGGGGGTGGAAGGTAGAATAGATAAAATAAGTTTGTTCATGTGTTGATCATTGTCCAAACAGAGTGATGGGAACATGGTGGGTCGTTATACTATTGTCTCTACGACTGTATTTGTTTGCAATTTTCCATAATATAATTTTGTGAAAAATGGTACCTAGGATTTACTCCAGTTTCCGAAACTGGCTAGCTAGGCAATGTCAACAGTTCATCTAATTGAGCATTAACAACTGCAAACAAAGCAGTGAAATTTAAGGCAGGAGGCAAATATGATTAGGTATCACTTGTATCATTTAGGATTGTTTCAGTTGCAAGTGAAGGAAAATCTAACTCAAAATGGTTTAAGCAATTCATAGGCTCCCAGAGGAAAAGATGGAGAATACTCCTCCCTTCAGATGTTATTTGGTTCAGGGCTCAAATATTTCGTTGCTTTGGGACTCTATTTCTCTCCATTTCTTGGGCTCTGCCTTATGCCAGGTTAGCTTCACATTCAGGTTTCCTGAGGTGTCTCCTGAAGGTCGCATCTGTCCTGGCTCAAGCCCCGCAGAAAAAAGGTAGCGGTTGCAGTTGGTCCCCCAGAGGGCTCTCCCCACCCATGCACGTGCGCACACACTATATTGTACGTCCTTGTAGCCTGCCATCATCCAACGCAGCCCCTACACGTGCACGGGGTTCAACAAATGCTTCTAAATGCTTCTTTGAACGGACAGCTGTTTACCAGTACACAACCACAGGATGAGCCAGCCAGACTCAGAGGAGGAACTCTGCCCACTCTTTATAATATTTCTGCCTAGGGGGGGAACGGTCTTTCATTAGGCCTGTCTGATGATTCGTGTCGGTTAATTCCGTGGAGGATGACACCATTTGCAGACCTCCTGAGGGATTAGCCTTTACCAAAAACAAAAAAACAAAAACAAAAACCTTCCTCCTTCTGTGGAATGACAGCAGCTAATGCTGACTGAGGGTTTATTGTATGCCCTTCACACTTAACCATCACAATAACCTATGGTTCATTTTATTTTATTTTATTTTATTAAGTAATCTCTACACCCAATGTGGGGCTCGAACTTACAACCCCGAGATCAAGAGTCTCATGCAGTACCGACTGAACCAGCCTGGGACCCCGATTATTATTATTATTATCCCCATTTTACAAATGAGGAGATTTAGGCACAGGCCACCTGGGTAGCAGTGACCTGAACCAGGATTGAATCCAGGTAATCTGGCTATGAGATGATTATTTTAACTTTTCTTTTTTTTTTTTTTAAGATTTTTATTTAATTGAGAGCACGAGCAGGGGGAGGGGCAAAGAGAGAGGGAGAAGCAGGCTCCCTGAGCAGGGAGCCCGACGTGGAGCTGGATCCCAGGACCCCGGGATCATCACCTGAGCCAAAGGCAGATGCTTAACTGACTGAGCCACCCAGATACCCCTCTTTTAACTTTTCTGCTTCCTGGTTTTCTTGTTGTTTACTTCCAAGCACTCCTTGCTAAACACCAGTTTCAAGTTTCTTCCTACTTCTCCAAGTTCTCTTGCCAGTCCACCTCCTCTGCCTGGCTGTTCAGTGTTTCAAGCTCCCATAGGATTCTTCCTAGGCCCCCCTCTCTCCTCACAGTCTAGACTCTCCCTGGGCCATCTCAAGGCCCTTGGGTTCAGCAGCTTTCAGTGGCAGGATAGCATCTGACTACATGCAACAGAAAAAGTGACTATAGTAGCTTAACCACACGGGGCTTATTTTTCTAGTAAGACCGAAAATACGTGATGGGGGGCGGGCACAGGAGCTCTACAACGTCGTCGTTGTCCCGGGAACCCTCTTCTGTTCTTCTCCAGCATCCTCACATGTAGCTTGCATTTGCATGCTCTTTTGGCCTCATATCACAAGACGGATGCTCTGCCTCTAGCAAGTTTACGTTCTGGGCAGATAGGGAAAAGATATAAATGCACCCGAGTCTCATCTCTCCCTTTGTATAAAGTATCCTGGTAATCTATCCACCTACTTCTGCTTACCTCTCATTGGGCAGATCTGGCCACTCCTAGCAGCTGGGAAGTCGGGGAAGGTATCTTTAACTAAGCACACCGCACTCTGAGCAATTTAAGACTGATAGAATGAAGAGAATTTACATAGATACAATGGAATATTATTCAGCCATGTGAAAGAAGAAAATCCAGCCATTTATAACAACATGGATGGACCTTAAGGGTACCATGCTAAGTGAGGTAAGTCAGACAAGGAAAGAGAAATACCATATGATATCACTTTTATGTGGAATTTTATTTTTATTTTTTAAAGATTTATTTATTTATTTAAGAGAGAGAGCATGAGCAGGGGGAGAGGGAGATGCAGACTCCCTGCTGAGCAGGGAGCCCGATGCGGGACTTGATCCCAGGACCCTGGGATCATGACCCGAGCTGAAGGCAGATGCCCAACGGACTGAGCCACCCAGGCGCCCCTATATATGAAATTTTAAAAAGCTGAACTCATAAAACCAGAGAGTAGAATGGTGGTTACCAGGGATTAGGAGATGGGAGAACTGGGGAGACGTTTAAGGTTACAAACTTGCAACTAGTAAGTAACTTCTGGAGATTTAATGCACCGCATAGTGATTATAGTCAACAATACGGTATTATAAGCTTCGAAGTTGCTAAGAGACTAGATCTTAATTGTTCTCCCCATGAAGAAGAAATGATAATTATATGACATGAAAGAGACGTTAGCTAATGCTGCTAGAGTAATCCTATTGCAATGTATCAATGTAGCAAGCCAACATGGTGCACACTTTAAATTTACACACTGTTATATCTATTATATCTCAATTAGAAAACAAGAAGAGAATTAATACTGGGCTGGCAACCAACATGCCATGGATACACCACTGATCCCAAATTTACAATTCTATTTCAGGCCTCTGCACAAACTGAAGGTGAGTTCAGTCCCCTATTGCCAGAGCATTACTATCCTCAATCTCTATTCTAGATCCACACTCACCACTTTAATTAGGGTCCAGCTTTGTTGATCTTTGACACCATGTGTTGTTAAGGTACACATTCTCTGCCCTTTCCTTCCAGGGTCTTTTTTTGATTCTCAAATACCTCTTCCTTTCTATTGCAAATCAAAAGCTATGGTTCCTAATGCTTCTTTCTTTTTTTTCAGGTAGTCTCTACACCCCCACACAACCCTGAGATCAAGAGTAGCATGCTCTACCAACTGAGGCAGCCAGGTGCCCCTATTTGCATTGTTTTAATAGCTCCAATCCTTCCTTCCTTCATTCATTTAAAGTAGGCTCCAGGGGTCCTGGGTGGTTCAGTCAGCTAAGCATCTGCTTCCGCTCAGATCATGATCCCAGGGTCCTGCGATTGAGCCGTGCATTGGGCTCCCTGCTCAGCAGGGGAGTCTGCTTCTTCCTCTTCCTCTCCCTCTCCCTGCTTGTGTGCTCTCTCTCTCTCTCTCTCTCAAATAAATAAATAAAATCTTTAAAAAAAAATAAAGTAGGCTCCATGCCCAATGTGGGGCTTGAACTCATGACCTCGAGATCAGAGTTGCATGCTCCTCGGACTGAGCCAACCAGGTGCCCCTCTTCAGGCATTTTAGATGACCCTGGATGATTTGGTGAAGGATCATACACTCAGTAAGATAGAGAAGAACATCTCAAGGATTAACATTTCAAAATATTATCTTGCGGTAGATAAAGAATGCTTGTGGCAGTAAATGTAAAGAGAAGCTAACATAAACATAAAGACAATGACATAAATCATTATAAATCAATTTCATAGAATTACTCTGAGTCCAGAAAATGGGAACTATAAAATTTACATAAGTACCTGGAAAGTTGTTGTGGTTGTTGTTGTTTTATTTACTATTACTGGTTTATTAGCAAGGATATGACTCAGGAACAGCCAAATGGAAGGAATGCATAGGGCGGGGCATGGGGTGACGGGTGTGGAGCTTCCATGTCCTCTCTGAGTATGTCACCCTCCCAGCACTTCGATCTGTTCACCAACCTGGAAGCTCCAATCACTGGAAAATTTTCTATGCAATATTATTCAATGAAAAACAGGGTAGGGCATGAAATAGAAACACATGATGTTTAAAAACATATCAAAATTAAATTTCCGTAGGGATCAAAATCAGAAGTGCTTATACTTCATCTTTCTAAACTGATTTCCTCATAGATAAAATGGGACAAATTTTTTTTTTAAGGTGTCCAGTTCATGAGGTCGGTGTAAAGAATAAATAAGACAAATGACGCCTGTAAACGCCCAGCATTTCATACATGCCAAGTGCTGAATTAGTTGTTAGCATGGTATGGCAGTCAGAAATTAAATTGTAAGATGATAAGGTAGGAAGGGCAAATTTTTTTTGCAAAATTATTTCAAGGTCAAACATTTTTAAGGAAAAAAACACAAGAAAACTTGTTTCACTTAATAAAACACCAAAGTGGGGGCGCCTGGGTGGCTCAGTCATTGAGCGTCTGCCTTCGGCCCAGGTTGTGATCCTGGGGTCCTGGGATCGAGCCCCACGTCGGGCTTTCTGCTCCGTGGGAGGCCTGCTTCTCCCTCTCCCACTTCCCCTGCTGTGTTCCTCTCTCGCTGTCTCTGTCAAATAAATAAATAAAATCCTTAAAAAAATAAAATAAAATAATAAAACACCAAAGTGTCTGTTGATGACCTGATCAATCAGAGTTCTATGTATCTCCCACAAGACCTGACAAGTCAAGAAACAAGACCCTAATGAGATAATGGAAATAATGCAACCCAAGTTTGGTTCCCAGTTGGGCTGACGTGGTTTGTAGTGTTGGGGTACGGAGCCAATAGCCAAGAAAGAATTCTTGAGACATCTCTGGTGCAAAAATGTGGTTTTATAGGATAGGACCTGTGGGCAGAACAAGCTGCTGCCTCGGGATTATGGGAAGCAACTGATTCTGTACTTTGGGATTGGAGGAGGTAAGACAAAGGGAAGTTCTAAAAGGACTTTCATATGCTAAAGAAGACTCAGAGGATCCTGGAGGCCAGGCTATTGTCAAGCTAAGGTGGTTTTCTCCTCCAGCAAGGCATTCACATTAAGACCGTTGGGAGCTTCCTGGAGGAAGGTTCTTCTCTGCCTGCCTGGAGTATTTGTCCAAGGGCTGCAGGTTATAAGGACATTTAATTTTATCTGCATTTCCTCCTGCCTTTGTTTCCCACATCAGGTCATGCTAAAGGTCAAGCAGGCAGAGCTCTCCAGGTGATGAAGGCGCACCTGGCAGGAGGGTATCCTGAGAGATGGGAGAAAGGGCAGGTGCATGGTTTCTCGTGCAGACAGCCACCAGGGTCTGCGGTGGACTGCATGGCCACAGGAAAACTGACATCACCGAAGTCCCAAATGAAACTGAACATGTATTCCTCCATGTCTTCGGTAGGCTCCATGCTCCCAATATGATGCTCACAATTTAGTTCAGTTCAGCAAAGATTAAGCAAGCACTCAATGTCCATGCACTGGGCCAGGGACTTGGGATACAGAGACGAGTAAGACACTTTCTGTTCCCCTGAAGAGCTCTCCAGTCTGCTGGGGGGAACGGATAATGGTGACTTCAGGGAGTCAGTCCTACATCCAAAGCTGCACCAGGTGACAGAGAGTCTTAGTAATCTGGGGACGACATGGAGGTGAAGTTGGAGAGCACCCATCCAGGTAGTTGAAGTGCTCTTAAGATTTAAGACAAATCCATTTTAAGACAGAGAAGGCTTTTAGTCCTGGCACATTTAACCTACAATCTGCTTGATTATCTACACCACTGCATGAATATGGACCTCCATAATGTCCAACCTGGCAACAGGCAGCCCTAAGTCACAGGACAGTTCCTCGTGACAAATGCCCTCCTTCTTGCTGTCACTGAAGACACTGCTCCCAAGGATCCCGCTACGGTGAACCTCATCTGCCACTAGAGTTGGAAAAAGAGCAGCACCCGTGAGGAGACCAAGTTTCTGGAAGGAGGAAATGTGGCAAATTTTTATAAACAGATGAAGCAAAAAGTGGGTGTTGTCATGAAATGTTGAAATCCCAGCCAAAGCAAGTGAGGTAGGTCAGAGCCTGCAACAGAGCAAACTCCAGTGGACCAAGAATGCAGCTCAGGGGCCACACTTCACATTCCGGAGGAGGTCCATCGGGTTCTTCCTCCAACCCCACCCTGGAATGTCAGCCAACCAGCCATCTAATGAACACTGAAGGCCTGCCCTGTACCGGGGACACAAGGACATCATCACAAGAAGCCTGAGGATTACAGAGTACAGGGAAAGTGCTAGGAAGGCAAGGAAGGGGACTCTTAACCTAGTCTGGGGGACCAGAGAAGGCTTCTGGGAGGGGGGGGTCCTGTTTTTGCTGAGACCTGAAAGCTAAGGAAGAAGTAACCAGGTGGGGAGGAGCAGGAGGTATTTCGGCGAGAAGGGCACGTGACTAGTCCAGTGCTGGGTGTTGGGGTGGGGAGGAGAAATGCCTCTTCCCTAGTTCTGGTTTTAAGTCTTCCCTAAAGACTCCTGGCCTCGGGCCCTCCCTTAATGGTCCCCAGTGAGGAAGGGTGAGTTACTTGATGGGTATCTGTTTTGCGATGGTCTCAGCCTGTTGATGGTGCTGTGGGGCCACCAGCTAGGAAGGCCTGGGGGCACTCACCTGGACCCCTAGTACTGCCGCAGGCCTCCCCTCCTCCTACTGGAGCCATTTGGCTGCTAGGCTGCAAGATGCACCTCCCAATGACCTTCAGGGAACCTTAACAAAACAAGGTTTATTACTCACAAGCCCTGGAGGGTACACAGCAGCCTGAGGGCCACACCCGGAGGTCAGGGATAAAGAGTGCAGCAGACCTGGGATTCTGCCTTTTCTGGGTTGAGGATGGGGGCCTAGGGTTTCATGAGTTCATTCTTTTTTTTTCTTTTCTTTTTTTTTAAGATTTTTTATTTATTTATCTGAGAGAGAGAATGGGAGACAGAGAGCATGAAAGGGGGAGGATCAGAGGGAGAAGCAGACCCCCCGCTGGGCAGGGAGTCCGATGCGGGACTCGATCCTGGGACTCCAGGATCATGACCTGAGCCGAAGGCAGCTGCCCAACCAACTGAGCCACCCAGGCGCCCCCATGAGTTCATTCTTTATTGGTGAATTTAAAGCAAAGTTCTGAAGATCTAATGCACTGCATAGCGATTACAGTCAATTGTACTATAAAGTTCAAAGTTGCTAAGAAACTAGATCTTAACTGTTTTCACCACATAAAAATTTATGTGACATGACAGGTGTTGGTGAACATTGTGCTGGTAAGCACAGTGCAATATATAAATGTATCCAATCAACACGATGCACGCCTAAAGCTTACACAATATTGCTTATCAATTATATCTCGAAAAAAAAAAGGAAAAACTTAAAAAAATCAAACATAAGAGGGAGAATTAGAGCACCAGAGGGGAAAGGCAGGGTCCCTCACGTGGCCAGTTATGTAGGTCACCCAGGGGTCTCTAAAAGGGGAGCTTCATGGATGGGGCGGCCTGGCTCTCTATCCACGTGTGTAGTTGGTGGTACGCTTATTGGACACGGATGTCTCTGAGAGGGATGCCTTGGCAATCCAAGGCCCAGTTAATGGCAGGCACTCGTGTTACAGTCTAAAAAGCTGTCAGGCACTGAGTATCGTATCATTCAAAGTTTAGTGCAGGAAACAGAAAGCTCTCTAGATGCTTGGGGCAGAAAAGGATTTCCCAGGTATTCATGCTTACATCATTGGAAAGACTGGAAAGAGGTGAAGAGCTGGCTCAAGGATAAGGTCTCCAGGGGTGACGTCAAAAGCCCAGGAGAAATGGCCCACGAGGGGAGCTGTGCTAACTCTGAGCCCTCCGCTGGACCACTGACTGAACGCAGACCTCCACAGTTGCAAGTCAGGGACCCGGAGACCCTAGTCAAGAAGCTGCCACAACAGCCCGTTGATATGCGCCAAAGATGGGTGCTGGAAGGTTGCTGCAGAAAAATCTCATGTTTCCACACCCTGACTTGCTGGCAACAATAACAAAAATCAGAAGGGGCCGCCATCAAATTTGCACCTATTTCCAACCAGAACCCTAGCTACAAAGGAGTCTGTGACTACGGTTTTTGGCTTTCTGACCTCTGCAGTCAGGATGGTGTCTTGGAGGGTGGGCTGGAGGTTGGAAGAGCTGGGCCACAGTACTCATCGCAGCGGGCACACACACTGGCCTACATTTCTTGACTGGGTAGATCCAATCTGGCAAAGGTCCTGGATCTCAGGATTTGGTTTTTCTTTTTCTCTCTCTACTGGGATGAGTGGGAGGCAGTGTCTGCCCTACACATGCCTACCTTTCCCTTAGATGGTTTGGTTCAAGGTCAAGATTGGGGATTGGGGATTTTGACTCAAACACTGAGCTATGTCCTCCAATCTATTTCAGTTTTCTTACCTGCTGACTTTGTTTTTTGTTTTTTTTCATTTTTGTTTTTGTTTTCCAATTGTTTCAGAAGGTGGGTAGGGAAGAATACAATTTATAGGATCCTTCCAAAAACCCATCTTCTAATATGCTGCAGTGCAAAGAGCTGGGGGTAGAGAGACACCAAATGAGACTGAAGAGGATGATTCTATTAGGTCTTCTGGGTTTACTTAAGGATTGTGGATTTGAACATAAGACCACGAGAAAGCCATTAGAGAAGCATATTTGAAGGGACAACCCTAAAGTTAAAATGTATTAAATGAACAAAGAAGCAAAACAAGGAAAAAACCATTGCAGGAAGTACAATGAGTTGAGAAACAAATACGTTTTCTTTATTCTGCCCCTCGTGGGCTGTGTGAGCTCTGCCTCTCAGTTTCCTCATCTGTAAACTGGGCATATTTAAATCTTTCTCTCAGGAGAACAAAAAGGGAAAACTGCCCAGGATGGTGCTTGCCAGAAAAAGGTTGAATCTGAATCCAAATCCAACACTGTAATCACTAATGAAGCAAGTTCACAAAATGAATTGGGACGAAAAGAAAGTAACCTAAAGCACCCTCTCTCGGAAACCAAACCCCAAACAATGAGTTTGCTTGAGCGTGTCTGAAACTTTATATGGTGTTTACACACTTACATTCCAGAGTTGCCACTCATAGCTATGGGACCCCGGCCAAGTCACGTGATTTTTCCAAGCCTAGGTTTTCTGTTCTTTAAAAGGGCAACAAATTATTGTACTTGACTTCAGAAGCCTTCAGGAATTAGATGTGAAAATCCACACAAAGCGTCTAGTATAGAATAAATGTCCAAAAGCCGTGACACGGTGTTCATGTTATCTGTTGTTCACCTGGACCAAACTTTCAGAGAAGCAGGTGTGAGACGCAGTGCCTCCCTTCAAGGCAGGAATGCAGTGTGGTGCAAAGGGAGTGCAAGCAATTCTTAAGGGTTGCACTACTATTCCTCCCACTTTTAAGATGGACTTCGAGTCGGGCAGGTGTCAGGACAGACGGAAAACAGCCTGGTGAGCTCACTCTTCCACTACGGGAGTGTGGGGAGTGTGGGGAGTGAGGAGAGCCCACAGGCCACATGTCACCATGCGTTCTCCACGGACCCTGCTGCTGACAAGAAGAGATCTGAGGTGAGGAAAGACAGAAGCAAATACAAGACCGAGTGTCGACCCACCATGACAGCTGGCTTCTAAATGATTCCTGATGACGGTCCAGCTCCTGGTACTCATGCCCTTCTGTAATCCCCTCTGCTCGAGGGTGGGCTGGACATGATGACTTGCTCCTAAAAACAGAATAGGCCGAGGCGATGAGATAGCACTTTTGAGATCTAAGACGGTGACCTTGATCCTGCCTGAACTCTGACTCCTCTCTTGCTTGCTCTGATGAATCAAGATGCCACACTGTGAGCTGCCCTAGGGAGAGGTTCCCAGGGCAAGTAACTGGGGGAGACCCTCAGTCCAACAGCCTGGGAGGAACTGAATCTCGGACAACCTCCTGAGTGTGAGCTTGGAAGCAGGTCCTTCCCCACTGGAGCCTTGGGGTCTCAACTGCAGCCCCGGCCAACACCTTGCTGGCAGCCTCGGGAGACCCTCAAGTACAGGACCCAGGTAAGCTATACCCACGTTCTTGACCTACATAAGCTACCAGATAATAAATGTTGTAAGTCACAGTTTATGGGTACCTTATTATGCAGCAATACATAACTAATACGCCCAGCAAACAAGGAGTCCCTAGGTCTCTCTTGACTTTGTTTCTTTACCAAAGTGGTTGGTCCATCCTGAAGCAGGAAACACAACAAAATCTGAGTGTTTCTGCTGTTAGTGGTCCACAGGGAATACGTTCCCAGTAATTACTGCCCAACCTGCTAGCATCCATCTTCCTCAGGCAGCAGAAAGACTAAATGGATCATATAGATCCACAACATCCAATTTTCCTGAACAAGAACTCAGTGAACAATCTAAGAAATAACCAGATGAACTGGAAGGGGAATTAGAGGATTACCATAACCACCCTCATTCAAAAAGACGTAGGCAAACACACGAACCTGAAAAACACACACAAAAACCGAAACTCAAGAAGTTAACGCGAGATAAAAAAGATAGATGAGGAACATTCCTTCGAAGGTTTGTATTAGGAAAGTCTAAATACTTTGCTCCCTTTCAAGGAGATTAGAGCAAACACGTAGTCCAGGAAATAGGAAATGAAGAAGCAGACGAGGAGACTTCAGTCAGAAGGTGAAACGCCAGTTGGCATAACGGGAAAATAAGGAGAAACAAAATTACAGAAAATAAAAGCACTTTAGAAATGTCAAAACTTGACCAAATTTGGGGCACTTGGCTGGCTCAGTTGGACGAGCGTACGACTCTTGATCTCAGGGTTGTGAGTTCAAGCCACACGTTGGGTGTAGACATGACTTAAATAAATAACTTAGGAGTGCCTGGGTGGCTCAGTCGGTTAAGCATCTGCCTTCGGCTCAGGTCATGATCCCCAGGTCCTGGGATCGAGCCCCACGTTGGGCAACCTGCTCGAGCGGGGAGCCTGCTTCTCTCTCTCTACCTCTCCTGCTCCCCCTGCCTGTGCTCTCTCTGGCTCTCTCAAATAAACAAATAAAATCTTAATAAATAAATAAATCTTTTTAAAAAATTGACCAGAGTTTATCAAAAAGTGAAGTAGTGATGCTAATGTAGTCTTGTTTTTCCCAGCTTTTTTTGAGATACAATTGACACATTGTGTGAATTTCAGGTATACAGTGTATTGATTTGATACATTTATAAGTTGCAAAATGATTAGCACCACAGTATTAGCTACTACCTGCTGATGGCAGTCTTGGTTAAAAGTACCCGGAACGGGGGCGCCTGGGTGGCTCAGCTGGTTAAGTGTCCAATTCTTGATTTCAGCTCATGTCACGATCTCAAGGTTGTGAGATCGCGACCCCTGTCGGGATCTGTGCTCAGCACGGACATTGCTTGAGATTCTCTTACTCCCTCTCCCTCTGCCCCTCCCTCTTCACTCTCTCTCTCTCTCTCTCTCTCAAAAAAAAAAAAAAAAACTCACTAAAGAAAACCACAAAAAGCTCACTAAATATCAGGCAAAATTAATTAAAAACTACAAACATCGGGGCGCCTGGGTGGCTCAGTCGTTAAGCGTCTGCCTTCGGCTCAGGTCAGGATCCCAGGGTCCTGGGATCGAGCCCCACGTCGGGCTCCCTGCTCAGCCAGGAGCCTGCTTCTCCCTCTCCCGCTCCCCCTGCTTGTGTTCCCTTCTCTAGCTGTCTCTCTCTCTCTCTGTCAAATAAATAAATAAAATCTTAAAAAAAAAAAAACTACAAACATCAATGTACCACCTGAAGTTACCAATCTGTAAGATTAAACAAAGAAGTGTACGGCAACAAGGTTTCAAAATTAAGCGTTTATAAAAGTAAAACAAACAAACAAACAAACAAACAAAGTCAAGTTGGTTTCAAATTTCTCAGCAACTGTTGATGCCAACAGGGAAGGCGAGATGTGACCCAGAGCTCTGCATCGATCAAGTTGCTGCTCAATGTATAGAAGAGAAAGGCATTGTCACACATGCAGATTCCCGTTGTGGGGAACTCTGAATCCATTAAAGAGTAACTGAATCTAATTTATGGTATCAGTCAGGATTCAGTCAGAGAAGTGGAACTGTGTGCATGCACATGCATGTGTGTGTGCGTGTGTAGGGACTGGACTCACGCAGTGTGGGAGCTGGGTGGGCAGTCCTCCTCAGGCTGGTGCCTTCAAAATGTGATGCTGGGGATTGAGGGACAGAGGGCCGGCAGTCAGGAAGGGACAGTAGAGATAAAGTAGAGAAGGAAAAGCAGTCTGAATCCCGTGAGCTGGAGTCCATGAGGACAGTCCACGGGACAGAAACTCATGCCAGGTGAGTCCTCATCATAGAGCTAAGCACACTCACCTGGCCCAAGAGGCAGAGACGCTCCAGGAGGATCCAAGGGAAGGTGGAGCCGTGGCAGGCCTGGCTGCTAATGAGCTGAGCCGGCAGATAGATGACAGCATGTTTGAGCTAAAATTGGCCGCTGTCTCATTTCCATCCTCCAAATCTCCATGAGAATCTCTAGTCTTGTGGGCCGTTCTAATCAGAAACATACAGGAAAGGTAATTCTGGAAAATATAATTCGGCCTAGGCAAGTGGAAACATTACAAAGACCCCACGGTCCATCCCTTTTGGACTTGGCACCTGTACACATTGCCCTAAACCAGACTTACTCTCCAAATAAAGACAGTAACAAAATCACGCTTCTGCGCAACACGATACAAAATCCCCCGTACGGCCAAAACCACACTGACCTTCTCCCTAGAGACCCTTGTTTGTCTTTGGAGAATGTGCATTCTTTTCTGAGCTGGTTCATACTCCTCTTATAACTTAAATACTTACACATAAAGTTATTTATTATGAGCACATCTTAAATTAGAAGATAAAGCGTTGAGAGAAGAGATTTAAAAAATTTGGCTAATATTTATTAAAATATATTCGAATCACAATAAGGAAGAAATACTCGTAACTATTACAGTCTTTGTTCTACAACAGGTCATGAGGTCATAGCTAGTATTTATAACTACCATCATTCACTACTTATTTCTTTTGTCCTCAGCAAGCCCCCCGGTCATAGTTCCTCGCCTGGTGGAATGACCCAAACCTTTGTGGAGGGTGTGGGCCATTACCAGTATAAATTGGGTTATTATCGTTTTCCTTTTACTTTAATCAGAGGCTATGGGAGTACTATAAGGTACCACAAAGGATCTCTGGCATTCTCTTGCCTTATCCTCACTATGTAGTAACAACCCAAATTCCCTTTGATAGTCAGGATCACTCCAGACAGTACTTTTGCCTTTTTATTCAGTGCCCAAACACTCCAGATGATAGCTTCAAGTTCCATTTCAAGGCAATCTTTGCTGTGTCTCCTGGTGAAAGCATTTCTCCCTTTGTAATTAAGACTTCTAGACTAGCAGAGGCTAAAGTTGCAGGAATGGGAAGCAAAAATTTGACTATTGGATCAACAGGGCTGAAAGGGGAGGAGTGACTTTCATTTTTATGCCTTGATTCCTGGACTCCTGGGTCCGGGGTGTGGGAGAAGCACGATGCTGATTTAGATCGTATACCACATGCTGAAGGATATCGCCTCAGCCCTGCAAGGATCGCCACCTAGCTGGTACTGTAACCTAATCTTCAAAAACTCATTCAACCATGTTTCAGGGCAGTTGCTTCAAGATGATGGGGGAACATGGTAAGACCAGTGAATGCCATGAGCATGAACCCACTTCTCCATTTCGTGTGCTGTGAATACCATGATGGCAGATGACACATTCTCTAAGGCCACAGATGGCAGTTTTGGCAGAAGCACTGTGGGCAGGGAAGGCAAATCTATGTCCAGAGCAAGTGTCAGTTCTAATAAGAACAACTTGCTGCCTTTTCCATAATGAAAGTGGTCCAATGTAATCAACCTAACACCAGGAAGCTGGCTGATCCCTTCGGGCAATGACACTGTATCAGGGGCTCAGTGTTGTCTCTTGTGCTGGCAGATTAGGCACTCAGCAGCAGCTGTGGCCAGGTCACTCTTGGTGAGCACAAGTCCATGTCCAAGAGCAAATGTATAACCTCCATTGCTGTCACTATGGCTCCTTTGGTTGGCATTGAGTCCCCAGGAGCTGCTGGGGAAGGAGGCTGGCCGATGTCTACAGAATGGGTCGTTCTAGCCACCTGATTATTAAAATCTTCCTCTGCTCTTTGGTGAGCACTCACGTGGAACACAACTTAGCTTCATATTCTGCCATTCAAAGGTCTATCCTCATACCTCTTCCTCAGGCCTTTTGATTTTTCACTGATGTTCTTTCCAAGTCCAACCACCCAGCCAAATGGTGATTTGGTACCCTTTCTTCTGACCATCTCTCCTTCCAGGCAAAATGAACAAATGGGTACCTTGTCCCAAGTTCTGTCCCCTGGGAGGATTTCCACTCTGTCCACTCTCAGCTGATGCATGCCCACCGTGCAGAACTATCTGTAAACTAAGCCCCAGACTTCCTCCCCACGTGAACTGATCACAGGGAACGTCCCATGAAGGCATGGGTGTGGGTTGAGAGCGAATGTAATGTAGCAGAAAGAGGGCTTTGGGCATCTTGGAATTGGTGACAGGATCTTAGGGCAGGAGGAGATTGACTTCCTTGGGCAGGGACGGAAGGGCTGCTTCTAGTGGCAAAAAAGGTTTGAGGAATCTGGAATTCACTGGAATCTGCCCATGTGGCCATCCTAATGTTCAAACTCAGATTCTTTCCCAACTAGTACCCTAACTTCCTTTTTTTTTTTTTAAATTAGGCTCTGCACCCAGCATGGGGCTTAAACTCAGACCCTAAGATCCAGAGTCACATACTCTACCAACTGAGCCAGCCAGGTGCCCCCTAACACCCTAACTTCTAATGAAAGAGACCCTGTGAGGTTGGGAATTCAAATGTGTTGTAATTCAATGCCAGAAGGACTCACAAGATTCGGTAAATAGTTATACTCGTGGCTAAATTTTCTTCCGGCAAAGGACACCCCGCAGAAGCAACAGGAAAACAATATGCACTGG
This sequence comes from Phoca vitulina, assembly GCF_004348235.1. Classification (NCBI taxonomy): domain Eukaryota; kingdom Metazoa; phylum Chordata; class Mammalia; order Carnivora; family Phocidae; genus Phoca; species Phoca vitulina. The sequence continues at coordinate 10,225,969 of NW_022589743.1, read as the reverse complement.
TGGAGGATCCAACGGGATCCAGCATAAGCCTGTCATGTTTTTCCATGTCCAGGGGCACACAGGAATGCTTTCTCCCCAATAGCGAACCACAGGTAAGTGCGGGGTGCCTCTGCCCAAGAAGCCTGCTTCAGTCTCAGGTCCAAGGGGGATGGTCATGTAGACATAACCCACTATTTTTTTTTAAATTTAAATTCAATTAGCCAACATATAGCACATTATTAGTTTCAGATGCATAACCCACTATTAACACTCTCCTCACTGAGTTCCACAGGAAGACCCTGGGTTTGGTTTTAATAACTCAGCCCCACAACCACAAGACACAGTGTTTCTTTCAGGGGCATCATAGAAACTATGACATCCCTTCTGCAGACCGTGGGCTGCAAGTGAAAACTTAGAGGTCCTGCTTTTTAAATTAAAGAGATCATTTCAATTTTAAAGAGAAGTTATAATTCTTTGACTAAACCATTGTGCCTTTAGGAATTTGCTGTAAGAAAAGAAGAAGGATGTGTATAAAAATATAACTGTCAGGATGAATCACCAGAGCACTGTCTCTAGCAGACACACTAGACGTTGCTCACATGACACAGTTGCGCATTTGGTACATCCACAAAATGGAATGCTCAGCAGCTATTAAAAATGTTACAGGAGAACATTTATTGACATGAAGAGGCGTTTAGGACAAACTGATATGTGAGCCAGGTAGTCAAACAACATACAGTAATGATTCCATTTTTGTAAAAAATATATATGCATATATAGCAAAAAAAAAAGGCTTGCAAGGATGGACACTAAACTGATAACAGAGCTTGTCCCAGGGAAGGGAGGAAAAGGGTGTTTATTTTGTTTACCTGTATTTCTCTTTTTTTCCCCCATACATCACATCATTTACTTTTGTCATACCAAAATGTCAACCTGTTTCAACTCTTCATTTTGATTAAAACAAATCCGTTGGAAAAAAATGGGGGTTTTTCAGAAGCAGAAATGATTTCCAAGTTGCCGTGGAGGCAGCGAGTCTGTTCTCTGGACACACGGGCAGGAACCTTCACGCGCGCAGGCAGCCGGGTTCGCGGGAGACCGGTGCTTCCCGGGTCCTCACTCTGGGCCCCTGAGCCCTAGGGCCAAGCAACTCACCGCCAGTCCATCCTACTCCTGCTGAGTCACCATCCTCATCATCTTCAGAGCCGTGTCCCCTTGGTCAGAAGGAACCTAGAACCAAACAGTATCCAAGTCCACACTCCGGGTTCTGGGTTCAGGGGCGACATCCTGAGACCCTGCTCCCAGGAGGAGTGCCGGCTCCACGACACAGCCTAGGAGGACATCTGCACCTGAATGCGCCCCTTACGGGAGGGTCCCATCTGAGAAATAACCCCTGCACAGGACAAAAACTCATCAGGTTGCAGGGGTCTAAAGCAGTCAGCATTTAGGAAAGAACCTGCTGTTCCATTTGGGGCTGATCTGTTGATTGATTGATTGATTGATTTTTAGAGAGAGAGAGAGTGAGCGCGAGTGGGGGGAGGGGTGGAGGGAGAGGGAGAGAGAGAATCCCAAGCAGACTCCCCACTGAGGGCAGAGCCCCACCCAAGGCTCAGTCCCATGACCCTGAGATCATGACCTGAGCCAAAATCAAGAGTCGGACACTTAACTGACTGAGCCCCCCAGGCGTCCCTGTTGATTTCCTTGGAAGACTTGTGCTTATGTTACCAGGACCTAGCCTGTTCAAGGAAGAGGGGAGATTCTAAACATTTTAAAGGATTCTCTGGGAATGGAGTACAAAGTAGACGGAAGCTAATAGCAAATCTGTCAACAGATACAACAAACGAACAAGATGCTTTGTTTGGGTGGCACCCCATTTTGGTATTATTGTTATTATTCAATTTTCTTTTGTTTTTCCTTTGAATTTTTCAGATAGGTTCCACACCCAGTGTGGGGCTCGAACTCATGACCCTGAGATCAAGAGTCACACGCTCTACTGCCTGAGCCAGCCAAAATTAGATTTTTCAAATAATTCCTTTATAAACCCCCTTCCCACACACCATCGGAAAGGGGAGGGACAGAGGCCTCAGTTTCTCCTCCACAAAGATGGGCGTCCAGTTGACGGCCATCAAGTTCTGAAAGCCCATGGGTCCATGATTCTCTATGGCACACTGCTGTCCCCAGTCCTCTTGCCCAGCAAGGTCCCCTGGAGCCACAGGCGCACACCAAAAAGACATTTCATCAACTAAAGGGGAAGTGGTTGGGGATAATTTAATACCAGTGTCCAGGAGCTATTTTAAGGCTGCCCCAACTGATGTCTTGGTTCTCTCCGTGACAAGCCAGAGGAAATGGGCCTGAACTCCAGGTTATGAGCAAGAGCATGTGCTCTCCTTCCCCTCCCCTTCCTCCTTCCCCTCCCACCTGCCCCTGCGGGGACCCTTCTCACAGCACTGTGCCCTAAGACTTCCTACTAGCTTCCTCCCTAGTTGATATTGAGGGTATTCAGAATACGTAAAGCCCTAACAGGGAGTTGCCTGGGCGGCTCAGTCGTTAAGCGTCTGCCTTCAGCTCAGGTCATGATCCCAGGGTCATGGGATCGAGCCCTGCATCGGGCTCCCTGCTCCAGGGGGAGTCTGCCTCTGCTCCTCCTTCTGCTCATGCGCGCACACACATGCTCTCTCTGTCTCTCCCTCTGTCTCTGTCTTCAATAAATAAATAAAATCTTAAAAAAAAAAAGCAAGCCCTAACAAAATGCCCTCCTAACCGTGGGTCCTGCTGCCTTGTTCATGGTCTCTTCAGATGAAGTTTCTGAAAAGGGCAGATTCCTATCCTTCCGGTTTCTGAGAGGAAGTTGCCTTCCCTCCCTCACTGCCCATTCATCTGCTGCACCCTTTCCGGGCTGGCTTCCAGGCCCGCCACTGCACCGAAAGCGCTTGCCACGAGCACTACGGATACCACTGTGCCCGAATCACTGCTGACACTTCGCTCCTTTATCTGAGTTGGTGGCAGCTTGCGACACCACCGGCCCCTGGTGACTGTGGATGCCCACGTCCCTGGTCTCCCTCCTTTTCTGGCTGCCCTCTCTCAAGTCTCATTTGTAGGTCCTTCTTTCACTTCCTGCCTTTTAAATACTGGTCCGTCCCTGGCCTTTTTCATATTCGACTCCCAAATCTCTCCAAGAGCAAAAATTTGACTCCGGATCATATATACACAGTGTATATATTCAGCTGCCTTATGAGCATCCTACATGGCGATTCTGCAGGCAAACAGGTACCATGTCCGGCCAGTTCTCCCTTCTGACACTATCAAATTCCTCTACTTCTCTCCCTCCTTGATTACTATAAGAGTATCTTAGAGGGGCGCCTGGGTGGCTCAGTCAGTTCAGCGTCTGCCTTCCTCTCTGGTCACGATCCCAGGGTCCTAGGATCGAGCCCCAAATCGGGCTCCGTGCTCAGCAGGGAGCCTGCTTCTCCTTCTCCCTCTGCCTGCCACTCCCCCGATTGTGCTCTCTCTGTCAAATAAATAAATAAAATCTTAAAAAAAAAAAGCACTTTAGATCGGCTATTTGCCCCAGTCTCATCCCCTGGGGGGGCACCCCATCAGTTGGGGCAGCAGACCAAACCTTTGTTGCTAGAATGCCTTTTCTTAGACAAATCTGGCAATTTCACTCCTTTGCTTTAAGACCCTCAATGCACGCCGTTGCTTTCGGGATACGTGTGAGCTCCCTAACAAGGTATCCCCAGCCTCATCTCTCCCCAGGGCCCCTCCTGAGGCTCCGTTGGACCTGCCCATGCTGTTTTTCTTGCTCCTACACCTCCTCCTTGCCTAGGTAATACCCCTAAGGAGTTGGTTTCTGGAGAGAGCACTTTAGTTCCTGCTGAAATCCCTCTTAGCATCTCCTCGGCCATCCAAGTAAACACACTATATGTGCTTGATGTACAAACTGAGCTTCAAGACCAGTTTTCTAGCCAGACCACCACCCCTCAGCCCCTTCTCTATGGAGATTCTGTCCTAAGCACCAGGGGGCCAAGCGGAGAGAGCCGCCCACAGGGCACCTTACCACCCCTCCCAGTGAATCTCCTCCAGGAAAGCACTGTCCTGGGAAGAAGAGAGAACCTGCATGTAAGTGGCCAGACCAAAGCCTAACCATGAGGGAAGCACCCGACCCCTCGGGCGCCTTTGCACGTGTGTTTACAGTGGATTTATCCCTCCAGAATCTCCCTCAGCCCATGGATAGCCACTCAGTCAACCTACGACCTAAGGGGAGACAGTGTGTTCGCTTAGCAAGTGCAGGAGCGAGACAACCTCATCTTTGCACACAAAGCCTCTTCCAAACTGGAAATCTGGAAGCTACTGCTGCTCGAACACTCCCCCTACCTTGTACCATGCCCTGCGACTCAGCTTTCCAGAGCGCTAACTTTGGCTTTCGGTCCCCGAAAATGTGAGGGAAAGACAATTTCTCCCTTCTTCCCCCAAGACAAATGATTAAGAGGAAAGTAACATTAAACTCATTTAAGCTAAAGAGTAAAAGACAGAGCCCAGCTTAACGCTCTCAGAAGGATTTAGTTTTAAATGAGGATCTCTAGATTCAAAGGACTGAAGCACTAATAGCAGGATTTCATTAGAGACCCGGAAACACTTCCCAAAACAAATCACTTCCTCTAAGGCCAGTCCGGGCAGTGCACTCAACGCATAATCAACTGCCTGCCCACGGCTTCACCCTCAGAGCAGCTAAGAGCCCACCACAAAGGCTGAGGGACGCGGCCTCACCATGTGCCCGGCTCTGAGGATCCAGTAGAAAGCCAGGTTCTTGTAGGACTTGATGAAAGCAGACGTTTCTGAAGACTTCGGGTCACTGTACATGGCCTTCCACTTCAGCTGGTTGAACTTGGGCAGCTCTGCCCACTTCAGTTTCCGCACCCAGGCCTCCTGACCTGGCGAGAGGGAAAGAGCAGGGCCTGGCATCAATAGCTGGGTGGGGTAGAAACAAAAATCTAGATCCCATCACTGCGCCGTTCCCAAACTGTGATGCGCACAGAACCCATCCCGAGATCCGCTTAAAATGCAAATTCAGAGTTGGTAGGTCTGGGTAGGGCCTGAGACTGCCTTTCCAGCAAACTCCCAGTGATGCCCAAGATACCTGGGAGAAACCTAAACGCTGAGAAGCCTGACTACTTCTGCCTCTGCCTTTCCCACCGCCGTATGCTCTGAAGCAAGGCAAGTGGGGACCTCTGGAGGTGGCAGGACTCTCCGGAGGACTGAGAGGTCTCAGGGTCGGAAGGTGCTAACGTGGATCACTGGGCAGGTCATGGAAGAAACACAGAACCCTTTCAAAGTGGCCTTAGTGCCCTTGGCTTACAAGTGGCGGAAATATTCAATCCCGCTGACCTCAAGAGGTGCGTCATACCTGTCAGACCGTGTGCCTCGATTTACCTGCTGGTTCTGAGAACCTGCCTCTCAGTCTTTATCTGGTTCTACTGAAAAAGAACCCCAAAGGCCATTTCCCCTGGGTCCTCAGGTTTAGAATCGGCAGGGTTTAGTTTCAATTCAGCTTGCAGAGCTTACCACCTACTGGGACAGTGACAAAGACTCAACTCACCAGTGCATTGACCCCATGGCCAGGAAAAGGTCTCCTTTTCTATTTGTGGTGGGAGTAGGTGTCATGCATTTCTTAATCATGCATAAGGGCCTCAATATCTGGCAGGCCCAGGCTTCTCTAAGGGGTCACCGTGATGAGGGCGCAGAAGGCTAGCTGAGGGCAAGCACAAACTGACAACCTGAAAACTGCCCCCTCTACCCCCAGGTGGGATCTGTGAGACATTCCTCAGGCACTCCCCGCTGCCCTAAAGCTAAGGGAAGGAAAAACAAATGTTTAACTAACAGAGATCACAGTCCAGCAAGACCAGCGCCTCCCTCAGTTTACAAATATCTTCATGATTTCCAAGAAAAAAGCATTCTTATCAATCACCTAACTTCCAGAAGGAAACTCCCAAGTGTCTTAATGTTAATGCTTTACTAGAGGGAGAAACCACCTTAACCTGACAATGGCAAGGCCTCCAGTATCTTGTAGGTCCTCTTTAGCGTACAAAAGTTCTTTTGAAAACCTCCCTTTTTCCTTACCCCCAACTCCAGAGTATATAATCAGTCACCCCTCATAACCCTGAAGTAGCAGCTCTTTCTGCCCACGGGTCCTGTCCCTGTGCTTTCATAAAACCACCGTTTTGCACCAAAGATGTCTCAAGAATTCTTTCTTGAAAAAAACAAAAAACAGGGCGCCTGGGTGACTCAGTTGGTTAAGCAACTGCCTTCGGCTCAGGTCATGATCCTGGAGTCCCTGGATCGAGTCCCGCATCGGGCTCCCTGCTCAGCAGGGAGTCTGCTTCTCCCTCTGCCCCTCCCTCT